>NW_020664545.1:13094703-13136155 GCF_002925995.2 Terrapene triunguis
GCCGCTTCTCCCCCTCCCTCCCAGGCTCTCAAGCCTGAGAGGGAGGGGGAGTAGCGGCGCGCAAGTGGCAGTGGAGGTGAGCTAGGGCAGCCGGGGCACATTTTTAGGGGCGGCATTCTGGCGCCGGCCATGCCGCCCCTAAAAATGTGCCGCCCCAAGCACCAGCTTGTTTTGCTGGTGCCTAGAGCCGGCCCTGCTGAAGATCTACAAATGGTTTAAATTTATCATTGTCAGTTAGCTGTGACACAGTCATAATTCCTGTGGCCATCCAATCCCTCCACAGCAAAGTTTTGCTGCTGATTTTAAGGCTAGGATTGCGCCAGAGTAGATTACTACATCTACATGGAAAAATGGGTGGAAGTGGAATGTTTTAGCTAAGTTTGACCAAGCTTGCCTCACAAATGCTATTGTGGGAGCTCTGGAGCCATCAGATCTATACCAACTTGATCCTACAATGCCTGAAAGTGGGGGAGAGTATACCAATTCTTGTTCAGTCTGAGCCCGAGGTGGGGTCTGTGTGGTCATATCTAACAGCCACAAAGATGCCAGGCTTAACAAAAAGGAGATATGATCATTTTCCAAGCCAGGAAAATGAAATCCTCCCAGAGATGGGGGAGCTGTAATTTGTTCAGAGCCAATCTAGGTTTCTTACCTGCACCCCAAAGGAACATTCTGAAAATATTATTGAATTTTCTTAAAATGAGTTTGAGGAATAGAAATAGGGAGCCCCCCATAGGAGATAACAAAATTCTGCAAAGGACGTTCATTGTCAATATATGAATTTTATCTAACAAACAAACTGAGGGTTAACACACACTATCTCCCCAAATTATCAGCCACTTGGGCATTAATTGGATCTATATTTATCTTAGGGATGTCTGGAATAATTTTGAGAATTGGTATTCTTAAATATTTCATATAAGATGATGGCCCTTGAAATTCCCAGTTTGAGGAAAGGCCTTTGTGGGCATATTTGTTAATGCCTAAGATTTCTGATTTCCCCCCAATTAATTTTATATTTTGAGGAATCCAAACTTATTAATAGTGGTTAGAAGCTTAGGAATGGTAACCTCAGGCTTAGACACTAATACAAGAGCATCATCCACAACATAGAGCCTAATTTTGTGCTCTTTTCGGCCCACCTTGATGCCGTGAATAGGGTGATTAGCTCGGATGGCAATGGCTAAAGGTTTTAGAGCTAAATCAAACAGAAGAGGAAGAAGGGGGTAGCCATGCCTCGGCTCACTCTGTAATGGAAATGGGGTGGAAATAATACCATTGGTAACTACCCTGGCAGTCGGGTTAGAGTATAAAAGATTAATCCGAGCAATACATGGGTCACCAAATCCAAATTTTGCTAACACAGGAAAAAGATAGTCCCAGACTATGCAGTCAAAGGCCTTTTTGGTGTGTAAAGAAATGACAGCTAAGGGTTTTTACAATCTCTCAAAGTGGCAATAATATCAATCAGTTGATGCAAATTATCTGAGCCAAGTCTATTATAAAGTAAACATACCTGATTTATGTGTATAATATGGGATTGGACAAAGTTCTCTCATACAACAAGAACTTTAGCTAAAATTTTATCATCACAATTGATTAAAGAAATTGGCCTGTAATTACTATATAGTTCAAGGTCTTTCCCAGCTTAGGAATAACAGAAATAACAGCTTCTTTAAGAGTAGGTGGGAGGGTTAGCTCATCCTTGGCCTCACTGAACATATTCAATAATCTAGGTCGGGGTAGGCAACCTATGGCACACGTGCCGAAGGCGGCACGCGAGCCAATTTTCAGTGGCACTCACACTGCCTGGGTCCTGGCCACCGGTCCGAGGGGCTCTGCATTTTAATTTAATTTTAAATGAAGCTTCTTAAACATTTTAAAAACCGTATTTACTTTACATACAACAATAGTTTAGTTATATATTATAGACTTAGAGAAAGATCTTCTAAAAACGTTAAAATGTATGACTGGCACGCGAAACCTTAAATAAATGAAGACTCGGCACAGAACTTCTGAAAGGTGGCTGACCCCTGATATAGTCAAAAAGAAGAATCTGTTTAAACAGTTCAGAAATATACACTTGGCACCCAGAGTGGATGTCCAGATCAGGTGAAACTTGGAGACCCTCACAGCCCAAACATTACAACTACAGTAATCACCTATTACCAGGGCTCTGTCTGCAGGGCCGGCTCCAGGGTTTTGGCCGCCCCAAGCAGCCAAACAAACAAACAAACAAAAACAAAAGCCACGATCGCGATCTGCGGCGGCAATTCGGCATAAGGTCCTTCGATCCGAGCAGGAGTGAGGGACCGTCCGCCAAATTGCCGCTGAACAGCTGGACGTGCCGCCCCTCTCCGAAGTGGCCGCCCCAAGCACCTGCTTGGTAAGCTGGTGCCTGGAGCCGGCCCTGTCTGTCTGTCACGGAGGTCGCAGAACTCACGGATTCCATTACTTTCTGCAACCTCCATGACTTCTGCAGTGGCCGGTATGGCTGACCCCAGGGCCGCGCAAGCATTTGGCCCCAGGGCCAGCTGCTCAGGTGGCCCTGCAGCCAGCCATACCTGCTGCTGCTTGGATGGCCCCGGGCAGTTGGCCCCAGGGACTGCCCAAGCAGCAGCTGGCCCCAGAGACCACCTGAGCAGTGATCCTGAGGGTGGTGGGAGCAGCTGCAGCACAGTGGCCCCCGGCAGTGGTCCCGGGGGCAGCCGGAAAAGCGGCAGGTGCCCGACCCCCTGGCAGCAGGTGCCGCTGGTCCTCCCCCCGAGCAGCGTCCCCCACCCCCTTGGGAGCCTCCCAAAGCAGTGGGCTCCCAGCTAAGATTTAGTCAGGGGTATTTATAGTACAAATCATGGACAGGGCACGGGCTGTGAATTTTTTTGTGACCTGTCCATGACTTGTACTAAAAAGACCCATGACTAAATCGTAGCCTTACCTATTACCAATAGAACCTTGGTACACTTAGTCCATAAGGAAGCCCCAGCTAATAGAACAATCAGAGGAGGAGGGATAGCTCAGTGGTTTGAGCATTGGTCTGTCAAACCCAGGGCTGTGAGTTCAATCCTTGATGGGGTGACTTAGGGATCTGGGGCAAAACTGGTCCTACTAGTGAAGGCAGGGGGCTGACCTTTTGGGGTTCCTTCCAGCTCTATGAGATAGGTATATCTCCCTTAAAAAAAATATATATATATATAAAATTATTAATCAAAATGATGGATTTTACATTGATGCTCCTTTCCTATGAGTTAAGGCAATAGGAAGTAGATTGATAATAACCCTTCAACCCCAATGAGAGAGGGGGAAAAGGAACTAACATATCAATATGAACTAGCACCCATCAACTTGTTTAGCACATATTAGTTCTAAGCGAGCAATACATACATTCCATACTGTCTGATCATTCCATAGATGTCTTCTCCTCTTGCAAGGGAGAAGTTTGCAGATTTTTGAGGTATTTTCCTGCCTTCTGCAGGGAATTGAGTGATACTATCTTCTTGCCATTCTTAATATGGACCACTGCTGGGAATTTAATAAAATATTTCAAGTCTATCTTCCTGGCCAATAGTTTTGCCTGGTTAAAGGCTGCTCTCATCACAGGCATAATCTTGAAAGAGCAGTATTTTAATTGCTGGTTCTCCCCATAACAGCTCCTTTTTTCCCCTCTGGATTTCTGCAATATAAGCTCCTTGTTGTTGGTAAACATCAGGAACTTCACAATCAATGCTCTAGGCTGACCTTCTGGAGCAGGCTTGAAGGCAAGAGCCTAGTGTGCCTGTTCTGTGTCAAACCAAAAATCTACTGGCAGAACCAACAACTTAGTAGTTTAAGGAAATGTTCAGAGGGTTTACCTTTCTCTATTCCCGCAGGGACACCCACAATCTTGCTGTTACATCGTTTTGAGTGGCTTTCTAGATCCACTAGCTTGGTCTTAATAGTTTTGATATCATGAAAATTCTTCATAACCTGTAACTTGTTCTCCTTGAAATCATCTTCCACTTCAGAAATTCTGTGTTGTCCATCAGCCATTCATCTGGAAAGAGCTTGGAGTGCACTCTGAATCTCAGTCTTGCTGGTTGTAGGGTGGAAACTATAGAGTTAATTTCAGTGGTGTCTGCGGCCACCTGGTGTAGTACAGCCATCAGCCGCATTCCATCAGGCTCAGGTGCCATTTTGTTTGAAGAAGGTGATCAGGCAGATCTCCTGTGGGGGCTTTTTTGTGTGCTTTCAGATTCAGAGAGGAAAATGCAGAGCTAGAGGGGATCTTGGGGGTTTCAGTAGTCAAGCACAATATTTCTTGGGGTGGGTTGGATGATTGGTTTTAGGGGACAATGTTTAGGGATTCCACGTGGGCTGCTTCAGAGCTCAAGCAACCTGCATCCGCCTAGGTCACATCTCCCTCTGGTGTCCAATGAGAACCATCTTTGATCCATGTCTAAATGAATGGACCATTTCTTGGCAGTTGCTTTTCTGATCTCTGACAATGCTTTTGATCTGGCCCTTCTGTGAGGAATTGTGTTCAGAGGCCTGTCCAGTCCCACCGATTCCCAAGCACTGAAATTGTAGTAGCAGTTCATACCCAGTTCTCCCCTATACCAATGAGTGCATCCAGAATCAGATGAACAGAGCTAATCCAGAAGCTGCGAGACAGGTAGGGTATCCTGTCATACCAATGTGCTGCACTCTACAATGATTGGCAGCCAATTCCAGGCACATTTCAAGGATCTGGCCCTCAGTGGTCCACACCTGGCTATCTCTGAAACAGTCTCTAGCTGACTCTGCATTCAGTGAGCACGCTGCCTGGTGGACTCTTTCTTGGGGGCTTTAGCTGTGGAATCAATTCCCACCAGAGATCTGCCTCGAGCCACGTCCTGCCACCTTCAGGGCACATGGTGAAACTCCTCATTTGTTAGACCTCGGCAAACGAGTGCCTCCTCTGCCTTCATATCCTCTGCTGAGGCCACTGCCTGCTGTGTCCTTCCCAGTACAACAGGATCCTGACGTCGGACTGGAGCACTGCATTCCACTGTGCCTCATCCATCTTTGCAACATGGGGTAGCAGAGAGGTGACCCATGGGACAGATCAAAGGGAATTCTGGGCCTTTGATCCCATAGTCCCCTATGACACCAGAGCATATCCCTACAATGCACAATGAAAATTTCCCTTCAGGCAGTGTGGAGAACACTGGGACGCCTACCCTCAGTGCACCACGCTTCTAGCAATACAGCATGCTGCTGTGTGGACACAAGCATTGTGACATGCATCAGCACAAGCAGCACAGTGTGAAGGCACTCCTCTGAAATATGTTTTGTTTTGCTTTGGTAGCACTATGCCACCAAATCTTATCCCAGCCTAGCTGCTGTGTGCAACAAGCCCTTAGGATCACTAATAGGGTTGCCAGGTGTCTGGTTTTCAACCAGAACGCCCGGTCGAAAAGAGACCCTGGCGGCTCCGGTCAGCACCGCTGACTGGGCAGCTAAAAGTCCAGTCGGTGGTGCAGCGGGGCTAAGGCAGGCTCCCTGCCTGCCCTGGCTCCATGCGGCTCCTGGAAGCGGCCGGCATGTCCAGCTCCTAGGTACAGGGGCGGCCAGGGGGCTCCGCGCACTGCTCCCGCCCTAAGCGCCAGCTCCGCAGCTCCCATTGGCCAGAAACTGCAGCCAGTCGGAGCTGCGGGGCGGTGTCTACAGGTGTGGGCAGCACGCGGAGCCCCTGTGCCACTCCGCCTAGGAGCCGGACATGCCAGTTGCTTCCGGGAGCCGCCTGAGGTAAGCGCTGCCCAGCTAGAGTCCGCACCTCAACTCCCTGCCACACCCTAACTCCCTCCCAGAGCCCGCATCCCTCACCCCCTCCCACACCACAACCCCCTTCCCCAGGCCTGAGCCCCTGCTTGTACCTCAGACCCCCTCCTGGAGACTGCCCCCCAACCCCCTGCCCCAGCCTGGTTAAAGTGACTGAGGGTGGGGGAGAGCGAGCGACGGTGGGAAGGGAAATGTAGTGAGTGGGAGGCAGGGCCTCAGAGAAGGGGCAGGGCCTCAGGGAAGAGGCGGGGCAAAGGGTGTTCACTTTTGTGTGGTTAGAAAGTTGGCAACCTAGTCACTAAAGATTCCATGACTCTCTTTACAGGGGTTGGAGACTAGTCCTGTTGGTTGGACAAATTCCAGTCTCATCCTCCGTTTTTATTTATATGACCGTAGCACCTAGAAGCCTTAGCTGTTGTTGAGCCTGTACCGTACTGCCCTGAACAGCTGACAGTCCCACCAGATGAGAGAGAGAGAAAGGAAGTCATGGTCTCCCCATTTTACAGGTGCGGATACCAAGACAGAACAAACTCAGCGAGCTCAAGTGACTTGCACCATGCAGGGAGTCTGGCAGAGCAGGGAATTGAACCAGGTCTCTAGAACCTCAGGCCAGAGCCTTAATTACAAGCCTGTTCTCCCTCTTGGAATTTCTGTTATAGCCAGACCAAGTAGTGACGCCTCTGGCTCGGCGGCCCAACACTTTCCATTATAAACCCCTGCTTTAAGCTGCCTATAACTTTGCCAAACTGTACCCACTTGGTCTGAAATTGTCCATGTTTGCTCTCTACCTGTGCAATCTTAATTCAACCCGCTCATGCATAGGCATTATGATCGCATTTCTAATGATTTGATCACTACTTGTCCTACCGGACCTCTGCTTCATTTGCTTTCTGTCCTGGGCACTGATTGAGGTAGGGGGTGGCACGAAAAGAGACGTTGTTTTGTGTTTCAGGCACTGGGACTTTAGTAAGATTGCTAAGACAGTGCCACATGACATTCTCAGAAGCAAACTTGGAAATGTAGTCTTGATTAAATGACTATAAGGTGGGGGCACCACTGGTTGGAAGACTATGCTCAAAGAGTAGTTATCAATGGTTCACTGTCAGACTGGGAGGATGTATCTAGTGGGGTCCTACAGCACTCTCTCCTAGGTCTGGTATCAGGGGGTAGCCGTGTTAGTCTGTATCTACTCTCTCCTGGGTCTGGTACTACTGAATATTTTTATTAATGACTTGGATAATGGAGTGGAGAATATGCTTATAAAATTTGTGGGTGACGCCAAGCTGGGGGGTTGCTAGCACATTGGAGTTAGAATTCAAATGACCTTGACAAATTGGAGAATTCATCTGAAATCAACAAAAAGAAATTCAGTAAAGACAAGTGCAAAGTACTTTACTTAGGAGGGAAAAAAATCAAATGCCCAACTACAAACTGGGGAGTAACTGGCTAGGTGGTCGTACTGCTGAAAAGGATCTAGGGGTTACAGTGGATCAATATGTAATACAGTTGCAAAAAAAGACTTTTCTTTGAGTGATTGCACATGTACATTGCTGCACACAGTCACTGGAAATTTTCCCCTCAATGGTACCCATCAGAGTGGCTTGAGCAGCCCCTGCCTTCACATGCCACTGCGGGCTGGACTAGATGTGGCGGACTCAGCTACCAAGACCATGGCTTCTGTGGCTTCCAGGTACAGGAGGTCTTGGCTGCCATCCTCAGGGCTTCCGCACATGGTCCAACAAACATTACAAGACTTGCGCCCCTTTCCCCCCAAAGGGTCCTTGTTTTTTTGGGAAGCAAATAGAATCCTTCAACCCATGGAGCTTAGAGTCTAGGGTGATTTTATAGTCTTTGGGGTTGTATACTCCTGCCCTGCCCGCAGCAGACCCACCATTACTCTGCTCCTGCTCCTTGTCAGATAGGGGCTATAAACGCAAACCACCATCTCCTCCTGCATCTTCATCAATGCCTGCCCAGGGACCACTCTCACGAGGAGTTCCTCTTCCAGGGGGTTCATTCTCTCCTTCAGGTAGGAGCCATAGAGGAGGTAATGCTATGTTTCAGAGGGAAGGGGCTCTATTCCCATTATAACCTAACCACAGAAGCAAAGGGAGGTCTCAGACCAATTTTAGATCTGCACCAGCTCAACAGCTATCTCCAAAAGATAAAGTTCTACATGACCACCCTGGCTTCCATTATCCCTCCCTGGATCCTGGTATGCCGCCTCCAACTCAAGCCACCTACTGTCCTGTGGCGATGTATCAAGGTCACAGCAAGTATCTCAGATTCGTAGAGAAGCACTCTCGTTACCTGTTCACTGCACTGCCTTTCGGCTTGTCAGCAGCTTATTGGGCTTTCACAAAAGGTATGACAGTGGTAGCTGCTTTCCTGAGGAGGCTCCAAGTACAAGTCATGGATGACTGGCTAGTCAGAGACCGATCCAGGGCTCAGGTACTGTCCAATCTCTCTCTCATTCAGTCAACTTTTAAAACCCTGGTCCCCGATCCCCTCCCTGCATTTCTGTCATGGAGCTGGATGTCTGGGCGTGATCTGGGTCTGTCTTCTCCGGGGCGTGCCGCTTTGGGAAGACTGGTTGCTCTAGGGTTTCGGTGCCTGACCACAACCTCGTGCACAGGGTGCCCTACTCTAGCCCAGCTATTTCGTTGCCACAAAGCTAGGGGAAAAAAAAAAAAAGACTCCCTGGCTTTGCAGGCTGAACCCTTTGCGTGCCTGTTCCCCCTCAGGCAGCAAAGGAAAGAAGAAGAAGAAACTCCCTGGCTTTGCAGGCTGCCAAAAGGAAAAATGTGTCCATTTAAAATCCCGAGGTCTGTGCCTCTGGTTCAAAATGATCCCACCTCTGCCACCATGTCAGGGCTGATTCCCCACTCTGGCACTTCGAGTGCAGAAGGTGAGGGCCTGCAAGGATTCTAAAAATTAATACTGGCCACTCCAGGCTTGTATTAAACTCCCAAGGTTACAGCTTCTCTCTGACCTCGGATGGGTAGATGCTGCCACCACCCAAGTGGAGAACCCCTTTGAGAACCCAGGAAGGTGCACTTGGGAATTCCTTCCTGTGGGGTACCCTCAAGCGGTCGCTCTCTCTCTCTCTCACACACACACACAAGAGCTGAGAAGGGGGGGGAAGAAAAAAAAAGGGAAATCAGAATTAAGCATCAAGAATAGCTTTCTTGAGGTTCAGCTTAAAGGTTACAAGCAAAACAAAAGCACCTGGGGTTAGCACAGAGGCGTCCACAAGCCATAAAGAAATAAAAGGGACAAATCTAAACACGTCTTCCTAGACATTTCCTGATCTACTTACATAGCTGGGGGTTTAAACGAGTAGTTTCTAGGTATGATACTGATGACTTTTTCATACCTGGCCCAAACTTCTTAAAGCATAGCTCTGCCCTGTCTGCGTCTCCCTGGGAGAACATCAACAGACAGACAAAAGGGGAGTCTTTTTTCAATTTTAAAAAGTTCTAGCCTTCCCATTGGCTCTTTTGGCCAGGTGCCCACTCCCTTCCTTTTACCTATGCATAGCATTGAGACTTTTTAACCCTTTACCGTTAGAGCAATTAGAGAACAGCTACTAAGAGGATTTTATAATTACTGGTTGGCTGGGTGTCCAAAAAAGGGAGCTTTACCCCCCCCTTAATCACAAAGGCCTGGAAAGGTACCCAGAAATATGGGAACCTGTTCCTCCCTGGGACTTGAACTTAGATTTTTCAAGGCTTATGAGGTCTCTGTTTGAGCCTTTAGCAATCAATGTGCTCCTTACTACAGCTATCATTGAAGGCGGCATTTTAGTAGCTCTCGCTTTGGCTAGAAGCGCTGCATGCTCTGATGTCTGAACCTCCTTATACTTCGTCCTTAAAGAAACTGTATATCTGCGCCCCACATCCAAGATTTCGCTGTAAAGTGGTTATCTACCTTTCCTATTAACCAGTCGGTTTACTTACGTACATTTTGCCCCAAACCACACACTAGTAGAGAGGAGCAATGCCTGCCCAGCCTAGACGTTAGAAGGGCTTTGGCATTCTACGAACATAGACAGGACTAAATAGTTCCGTTTGTGAGCCCAACTCCTCGTGGCCGTCGCTGGCAGGATGAGGGGTCTCCCAGTCTCTTTGCAAATAATCTCCTATAGTTATTCATAGATTCATAGATTCTAGGACTGGAAGGGACCTCGAGAGGTCATCGAGTCCAGTCCCCTGCCCGCATGGCAGGACCAAATACTGTCTAGACCATCCCTGATAGACATTTATCTAACCTACTCTTAAATATCTCCAGAGATGGAGATTCCACAACCTCCCTAGGCAATTTATTCCAGTGTTTAACCACCCTGACAGTTAGGAACTTTTTCCTAATGTCCAACCTAGACCTCCCTTGCTGCAGTTTAAGCCCATTGCTTCTTGTTCTATCCTCAGAGGCTAAGGTGAACAAGTTTTCTCCCTCCTCCTTATGACACCCTTTTAGATACCTGAAAACTGCTATCATGTCCCCTCTCAGTCTTCTCTTTTCCAAACTAAACAAACCCAATTCTTTCAGCCTTGCTTCATAGGTCATGTTCTCAAGACCTTTAATCATTCTTGTTGCTCTTCTCTGGACCCTTTCCAATTTCTCCACATCTTTCTTGAAATGCGGTGCCCAGAACTGGACACAATACTCCAGCTGAGGCCTAACCAGAGCAGAGTAGAGCGGAAGAATGACTTCTCGTGTCTTGCTCACAACACACCTGTTAATACATCCCAGAATCACGTTTGCTTTTTTTGCAACAGCATCACACTGTTGACTCATATTTAGCTTGTGGTCCACTATAACCCCTAGATCCCTTTCTGCCGTACTCCTTCCTAGACAGTCTCTTCCCATTCTGTATGTGTGAAACTGATTTTTTCTTCCTAAGTGGAGCACTTTGCATTTGTCTTTGTTAAACTTCATCCTGTTTAACTCAGACCATTTCTCCAATTTGTCCAGATCATTTTGAATTATGACCCTGTCCTCCAAAGCAGTTGCAATCCCTCCCAGTTTGGTATCATCCGCAAACTTAATAATCGTACTTTCTATACCAATATCTAAGTCGTTAATGAAGATATTGAACAGAGCCGGTCCCAAAACAGACCCCTGCGGAACCCCACTCGTTATGCCTTTCCAGCAGGATTGGGAACCATTAATAACAACTCTCTGAGTACGGTTATCCAGCCAGTTATGCACCCACCTTATAGTAGCCCCATCTAAATTGTATTTGCCTAGTTTGTCGATAAGAATATCATGCGAGACCGTATCAAATGCCTTACTAAAGTCTAGGTATACCACATCCACAGCTTCTCCCTTATCCACAAGACTCGTTATCCTATCGAAGAAAGCTATCAGATTGGTTTGACATGATTTGTTCTTTACAATTTCTCCACATCTGTTATATATGTTATGACCTGGGTGCCATTTCCCTGCTGAGCAAAGAAACTGCGTGTTCGATGAGATCACAAGCGGCCTCAGCAGCATTTCTTGTGCAAATCCCTAACCAGGATATTTGTAGAGCAGCAACCTGGTCTTCAATCCACACCTTCATGTCCCATTATGCCATCACTCAGCACTGTAGAAACAATGGTAAATTTGGGCAAGTTATACTCCAGTCTGTGTGTACATAAACTCCATCCCTCTTCCTACCCCACACTTGTGAGTCACGGAGAGTGGAATGGACATGTGCAATCACTCAGAAACCCCAACTCGATTACTGACCTTCCGTATCTGTTCTTTGAGATGTGCTGTTGTCACGGACTCAGTGTCATGCCCGCTCTCAGTCCCGTACGGTCCCTGGGGGAACCTCCTTCAGTGCGACAGCCCTTCTCGGGGGTCCACTCTCTCTCGGGGGTTAAGCCCCTCCACCTCCTGGAGCCGCACCTCTCTGAGCCCTCAGCATGCCTGTCTCTCGCCATGGGCCCCCTCAGGGAGTCCACTCGCTCTGGACCCCCGGGGCCTCCACTCCCAGAGGGAATAATGCAACCATGTTCTCTAGACCTGAGCAACTCTCAGCATAAAACAGGAGGGTTTATTGAGCATCTGAACACAGCCCAGGAAACTCTCAGGGCCCTCAGGCCTGGCCTCCCTCAGCACAGTACATCTAAGTCTCTCCTGCATCCAGTAGGCTCTGCCTGCTCTCTCTCTCCAGTCCCGAGACCCTGCGCTTTCCAGCTGGGCATCCGATATCATCACCGCCAACAGCTCCTCCCCTGTCCTTTGTCTTTCGTTCCAGGTAAACAGGTCACTGGGGCCCTCTCTCTTCCGTCCTTTGTTCCCCTCTGGCTGGTCAGGTCACCGGGACCCTCTCTCCTCAGCCCTTTGTCCTCCCACTCATAGGTGCCGACTTCAGCTCCCGCCGGTGGGTGCTCGACCGCCCCCAGCCCTGCCCCAACTCCACCCCTGCCTGCCCTGCCCCTATTCCGACTCCTTCCCCAAATCCCCACCCCGGCCCCACCTCTTTCCAGCCTCCTCCCTGAGCGTGCCGTGTTCCCACTCCTCCCTATCCCTCCCAGCACGCTGCCAAACCGCTGCTTGGCGGTGGCAAGGTGGGAAGCACTGGGAGGTAGGTGGAGGAGCGGGGACGCGCACGCTCAGGGGAGGAGGTGGTAGCTGAGGGGGGCTCTGGGTCGGCTGGGTCCTTTATACTGGTGCACGGTGGCATATGATGGCAGAGGGTGCCTGATGGGGGGGAGGGATAGCTCAGTGGTTTGAGCATTGGCCTACTAAACCCAGGGTTGTGAGTTCAATCCTTGAGGGGGCCATTTAGGGAACTGGGGTAAAAATCTGTCTGGGGATTGGTCCTGCTTTGAGCAGGGGGTTGAACTAGATGACCTCCTGAGGTCCCGTCCAACCCTGATATTCTATGATTGAGCCCCCCTGGCAGGTACCACCGAGGGAAAAAATTCCAATCATGGTGCATGGGGTTGTGCACACTCAAGAGTAGAACAGACATGTGCAAAACACATCTCAAAGAGCAAAGTTACAGAAGGATTAATAACAGGTTTATTTCATTTTGGGGTGTATTAACAGGAATGTCATAGGTAAGACCCAGGAGGTAACTGTCCCACTCTACTCGGCACTGGTGAGGCCTCAGCAGCAGTATTGTGTCCAGTTCTGGGCACCTCATGTTAGGAAAGATGTGGACAAATTGGGGAGAGTCTAGAGAAGAGCAACCAAAAAGGATAAAAGGTTTAGAAAACCTGATCTCTGAGGAAAAACTGGGGATGTTGAGTCTTGAGTAAAGAAGATTGAGGAGGGGAACCTGATAAATCTTCAAATATGTTAAGGGCTGTTAGAAAGAGGACAGTGATCAATTGTTCTCCATGTCCACTGAACGTAGGACAAGAAGTAATGGGCCTAATCTGCAGCAAGGGAGATCTAGGTTAGATATTAGGAATTAACTTTCTAACTCTAAGGATAGGTAAGTACTGAAACAGACTGCCAAGGGAGATTGTGGAATCCCCATGACAGGTGGCTTTTAAGAAAAGGTTGAACAAACACCTGTCAGGGGTGGTCTAGGTTTACTTGGTCCTGCCTTGGTGCAGGGGACTGGACTTGATGGCCTTTTGAGGTCCCTTGCAGTCCTACATTTCTATGATTCTGTGCGACGCAGGGCAAGCCTACCATATTGCACACCAACACCGGCGGGAATTTTAAGGTTGAATGGGTAACCTCAGCTCTGGCACTTCTGAACACTTGTGTGCTTGACTTTGCAACTTGAATGTTCTCTTACCATAGTTGTTTGGGTGTAGTACACATACTACTTCGCTCCCTGCTTTGTAATATTCTTTTGTGATGTAAAACAGCTGCCACGTTCCACCCAAGAGCTGGCTGCATTTTAGTAATTCCAACAGTGCCTATCGTGTTGGTATCTAAGCCACGTGTGTGTGTGTGTGTGTGTGTGTGTGTGTATCTATTTCCTGTATATGTGCAGTTTGTGAAGGACACTATGTAAATGTCAAGTGTTACTGCTATTATTGCTATATGGTAATATCAAACTTTTAACTGGCAACCTGCTAGGTACCACGCAAAGCCTGCAAATGGTTGTATTTGTGGATCTAGCAGGGGGGAAATCTTCCCCCATGTTTCCGAAGGCTCCTTAAATACGGTTATCCCTTTCTGACTCGAGAGACTAGACAAAATGTGGGGCCCTTGGGATGTTCCAGTTGGGAGCAGACATTTAACAGTGAGGATAATTAGCCATTGGAAGAATTTACCAAGGGTCGTGGTGGAGTCTTCATCACTGATTATTTTTAAATCAAGATTCAATGTGGTTCTAAAATACCTGCTCTGGGAATTATTTTGGGGCCGTTCTCTGGCCTGTATTCTACAGGAGGTCAGACTAGATGATCACAATGGTCCCTTGTGGCCTTAACATCTATGAAATTGATGATTGCCTGGTATCTTGTTTATTTACAAGGAATGTACCAAGTCCTGCTTCTCCAACTGCAGGAGGAAGCAAAGGCACAAAGGAGCAGTTTCTTAGCTTACTGCCCTAGGCCTCGTTAGCCAACATCAGAGGCCAAAGCTCTCTCAAAACTTCTCCCAGGGTCGCCTTGTGCTTACAGGATCCTGCTTGATTCCTTCAGGCATGCTTTTGTGCGCGTGCTCTCCCTGGTTCTGTGTTCTGCCTTCCCTCTCATACACCCCCAAACCAGTACTTGGCAAACCCCTCCTCCCAGTCCTGCCGGACTCCTTGCCACAATCCTAGGCCAAGAGCTTAGCAAGAGTCAAAGAGAGGCTCAGACATTTTCAACTAGATAATAAAAACACTCACAGTTAAGATAAAAAATGTGTAAGGGATGTAAACCTCCAGCTTCAGGGCGTAAGCCAGCCTCTAGCTGATAGGAGTGCAAGGACCAAGGCATGGTGGTCAGGCCTTACTGGTCAAGAGTCAGGCTTAGTGGTCAGAGCCAAGGGTCACAACAAAGGGCAGTGTCAGGTGCCAGGCCAGGGGTCAGGTGTAGGAGCAGGGGCTGGGAGCAGATGGAAGGCAGGAACGGAGGGCTCAGGAGCTGGGTAAGCAGGAGGGGGTGGTAGTAGCAGCCAGCCAAGGATTCCTCTAGTTGTTCAGTCGCTGTTATTTCCTGGTTTATATAGAGCTCCTCAGCCAATCAGGGGCACTGGATGTTCCCCCAATCGGGAGCTTTGGGGGCGGGACCCTCTGCTAGCTAGCTCTTTGCTGGTTACTCAGGTGAGCTGTTGGGTGATGGTCATGGCCCAAGTACCCATGAGCATGGATGGAAGATCTGTGATCCCTCACAGGGTGTTAGGGATGAACTTCCCCAAGGGGCCGGGGTTTCTTGCACCTTCCTCTGAAGCCTCCGGGTCTCGCCACTTTCAGAGACGGGACGCTAGACAAGCAGGCGAATTGCCCATGTCTAAGAGATGGAGCTTAGAGTAATTCTACACAGCAATGTGAGCCCAGGCTCAAGCCAAACCCACCTTGTGTCCACACTGCAAATGCCCTAACCTAGGGCTCGGAGCCAGGGTCCCAGGAACCTGCAGGGCTGGAGGGCCCACGCCTGTGTTAAGCTGGGTCCTAGGGTCTGAGCCCTATAGCTTTCCTGTGTGCACGCAGCCCCGGCTTGACTCACGTCCCAGAGTTCCCGGCAGCAGAGAAGCAGCGCTGCAGGCAGCCAGCGCAGCGGCCACAAGCGCCATTACTGCCTGGCCGAGCGTGCTCCCTGTTCCTGCTCCTTTTGCAGCGGAGGCAGCAGCTGCTGCTCCGGCTCCTCCTCGCTGCTGCACAGAGCGTGCCCAGGCAGGGAGCAAAGCTGACAAGTGGGAGGTGGCTCCCAGATGTTGGGGGTCACCTCTCCTCTGGCCATGCTGAGCCAGGAGCCCTGCTGCTCCCCCACCCTGCAGGGCAGCGCTTGGTCCCTGCTCCACTCTGACCCTTATTCCCGGCCCCCCCACTGCTGTCCCGGGGCCTGCGTGTGCAGAGGCGCCCAGGCACCATGTACTGTCAGGGCGGCGAGTGGGAGCCAGCCCCAAAACTTCCCTACAGCCTCCCAGCGCTCCCTTCTCTCTGCCTCCTGGAGTGCGGTGGGAGCAGGGATAAGGGGTGTGTGTGCTGGAGCACACTGCACACCAAGCCCTGGAGTCACACTTCACCACTCAGCAGTAGGTTGGCGGAGGGGTCCTCTGAAACCTACATTTTATGTCAAACTTCAAAACAGACAAAAATAAATAAAAAACCAACCAAAACCCCTTCGTTGAACAGCCCAGGTTACAAATGAAGAATTGCAGAGTTTCATTGTAATAGTTTGATGGCCCTGGAGCCTGCTGTCCTAATTCTCCTCAGAACAGGCCCACATGGGCATTTTCCTGCCTAGAGCTGGAGAGCCCAGTTCTCAGAGTAGATGGCTGCTCACTATAAGTCTTCTCAACCTGCAGTCGTTCTACGGAGACAGCCACCAACGAGTCATTATGTGGTTTGGGTACTAATGCGCCTCATGGGCGCCTGAGTCCCACCCATAGCATTGGCACAGTTAGGAAACGGGGGGCAGTAGAGTTTCCCCCAGTGCAGCATGTCCTAAGGCTGGAGCAGGGGTGGGCAAACCTTTTGGCCTGAGGGCCACATCTGGGAATAGAAATTGTATGGCAGGCCATGAATGCTCACAAAATTGGGGTTGGGGTGTGGGAGGGGGTGAGGCTCCGGGGTGGGGCCAGAAACGAGGAGTTCAGGGTGTGGGAGGGGGCTCCGGCCAGGGGAGTGGGGCATGGGGGGGGGTTAGGGCTTTGGCTGGGGGTGCAGGCTCTGGGGTGGGGTTGGGGATGAGGGATTTGGGGTGAAGGAGAGTGCTCCAGGCTGGGATTGAGGGGTTAGGAGGGCAGGAGGGGGATCAGGGCTGGGGCAGGTGGTTGGGGCAGAGGTGCAGGCTCTGGGCGGTGCTTACCTCAAGCAGCTCCCGGAAGCAGCGGCATGTCCCTTCTCCAGCTCCTACGCAGAGGTGCGGCCAGGCAGCTCTGCATGCTGCCCCGTCTGCAGGCACCGCCCTGCAGCTCCCCTTGGCTGCGGTTCCTGGCCAATTGGAGCTGCGGGGGCGGTGCTTAGGGCAGGGGCAGCAAGCAGTGCGGAATCCCCTGGCTGTCCCTACGTGTAGGAGCTAGAGCAGGGCCATGCCACTGCTTCTGGGAGCCACGTGGAGCGGCCCCCGACCCTGCTTCCCGGCTGGAGCAGGTCTATGCCGCTGCTTCCGGGAGCCGTGTGGAGCAGCCCCTGACTCTGCGCCCCGGCTGGAGCACCAGAGCGGGGCAAGCCCCAGACTCCGCTCCCCAGCGGGAGCTCGAGGGCCGGCTTAAAATGGCTGTTGGGCCGGATCCGGCCCGCAGTTTGCCCACCCCCGGGCTAGAGTGTCAACACTGGTAGGGGGTGGGGACACTAGGCACTTTGGAATATGTTTTCTTTGACATGGACCTGTGCACCGCAGTGTGGATGCCAGAGCACTTGGTTTGACCACAGATTAGACAATCCTTAGCCTAGGATTAAAATGCCGTGTGGACACTGAAGCCCAGGGTTCCCTGACATAGGTGAGCTGACTTGAGTCCCACTACCCCTGGGCTTACGTTGCTGTGTAGACATGCAATGAACTCCACCCGGAGCTAATGACCATCACAAACCTCCCCACCTTCTGCACCAAGAGCAGGGGTGTGTGTGTGTATATATATTACCCACAACAAAACACTCCACTGCACACACTTCTGCCCGGGGGAGAGGAGGAGAGAACAAACACATGACAGATGTTAGTCACGTTGCTCAATGCATGACTGGAAGGTGCCCAGATCCTGTGGGGATGAGCATGGTATAAGAACCTAAATAGAGGAGAATGGGTTAGGCCGGTTCCCTTGTCACTCTGGGCTGGCCGTGGGGCTGTTTGCCATCCTGTGCTCAGTGCCAGGAGTCTCCTATTGCCTTTTCCAAATGTAAATGTTTGTTGCAAAGTTTCAAAAAGATGCAAAGCAAAGAGCAGACTTACTGCGAACGGAGGAAAAGCCCGAATCCCTGCGCTGCTCTCGGCGTGCGGCAAACAAGGCGCTGAGTGTAGGATGTCAAACGATGCTGCACATGAGAGAGAGGTGTCCTGCAGCACAGCAAATCACAACCAGCTCCGTTCCTTATGCACCTGGCCATCTTTTGGCCAGCTAAAGCCAGAGCTAAAGGAACATCATGGGAGGCTACAGGAGAGGTGAGCTAAACTAGTCACTCCCAAACTGCAGGCTGCAGAGAGGTCCCATGGAACCGGCTTCTCCATGGTTCCAGCCGCTAAAATGCATCAAGAAACCCTAAAATATCCGGGATACTTTCCAAATCGCTGTCATTTGCCACACGGAAGTGAGGCCACATGCTCCCAGATGGCTCGTGATCATGAATAGGAGGGGAGGTGTCCACCAGCCAAGGTGTGGTCCATGCTGTGAAATGTGTGAGGATGCAGCGTGGGTTGAGCCACCCGGCCCTCCTCGCCAGAAGGATACTGATGCTTTGTGCTTGGATCGCTCGCTTCAGCTGGGACTTCACAGTAGCTTACTCATGTTAATGAGCATTAATTTGATCCTGGCCATGCCTCTGGGGGATACTGCAGTACTATGTATAGCATAAGGATTAGGGGTCCCATTTTACAAATGGGGAAACTGAGATGACTTGCCCAAAGCAGTGCGGAGTCAGTGGCTGGAGAAGGAACCCAGGAGTCCTGACTCTGGGTCTGCTTATGCAGTGAAAGCTGGGCACAGGCTCACCTACACGAGCTAGCTCGAATTCAGCTAGCTCCAGTAACAAATTAGGAAGTGAGCCCAGTACGGAGCCGGAGCCAGAGCCCATGCTGGGCTTGTATTGCCCGCTCTGGTGCCCAGGCTGTGCTGTCTTCACTACTGCTCCTGGAGTTAGCGGGAGTCAAGCCAGCTGCAGTAGGTGAGCCCAGGCCCAGCTTTCGCTGTGCAGCAAGACCCTCTGGCTTTACCACGGGCTCCTATTACTCTGGGAACCCAGGAGTCCTGGTGCCATTAAATCTCATCTGGCGCAAATCCGTGTAATAGCGACTGGGAACCATTCTCTTGTGGATACATCAGGAATGTGGTGGTGAGGCGGCAAAAACACTGTGCTCGGCATTCTCCTTCCTCCCAAGAGCGCAGAGAGGCTCCCTGCCCAGGGCCGCTGGAATCTGTGTCAGACGCCCTTACCTGTGTCATGCCTTCCGTGTTCCCTGCCTGCACCTAACCTCCTGCAGCTCTGTTCCCCTGTAAAACCTGGCCTGGAGTCTTGTGCCAGCTGAGATCGAAGTGCAGGCAGGAGACTGGCTGGGACCCAGGTCAGCTGGCTACCTGCAGAGCACCTGAGCGCACTGTCAGCCTGGTCTCTTGGAATAGGTGTGTCAGCAGGAGGCGGGCCGTGGAACAGGGGAGGAGGCGGAGCAGCAGGTGTAAGCCCCCATCTCCCTGGGAGAAGGAAGAGCTGATTGTAAAGTGCCTGAACCTTGCAGCTGGCCACAGAATCTGTCGGCCTCTGCACACCTGCTCCGCACAGGTCGTCTCCCTTGCTACCGGGAGCTCCTGGACCCTTTCATCCCAGGGCCAGCCCTGCCCATGGGAGCAGCCAGCAGCCTGGGGCTTTCTGGAATATGGCTGTAAGATTTCAGGCAAGTCTCTTTCCCCAGCAGGTGTGTGCGTGCGGTGAAGCAGCTCCTGGGCCAGTAGCTTTGCGAGTGCTGTGCGTGGTAACAGCCGTCGTGGGGCAGGGGAACAATCTGAAGGGAGAAATGGGGTTTATCTGGCTCCAGTTCTGCAGCAGCCTGTTCAAAGGACAGCAATTCTAGGCTAAGAAAACAATCTTATCCAAGCCAATGGCAGCAGCTTTTGCTCACTCCCAGCCTGGCTGAGATCTGAACCAGCAACTTAGTTCAAGAGGGAAGGAGATGCAAACATCAGGCTGATTCTGAGGAGAGGCTGCACACAGCCCATCCTGCTCCTGTTAAAGTCAATGGCAAAAAACCCCCTCTGACCTCACTGGACCAGGACTGGCTTTGTGCACGGTGCAGACACGCTCTGCCTGGAGCTGCACCGTCCTATCGCGTCTCGTGCTGTAACCTGCAAACATTGGTTTTCAGGCATATCCAGGCTTGGGTGGGGGTATTTTGCTTCCTTGTCAGATTGTGTTTACTACTTTGATACGCCAGCTGTTCTGAGAAATCCTGTGCTGTGGGGAATGCGCTGTCTGCCGAACCCAGGGATTCCACCTGATGCATAATTTCCCCTGCAGACGGAAGGTTTGGCTAGAGAGGGGCCTGAATCAGAGATCCCTCAAACTTTTGGGGTATTTTAAATATGGCTTGCTCCCTTCTCTAATTGTGTACCCTGCAATGCAGCAACTGCAGGGCCTGGCCTGTTCACTATTGACGGTACTAGCTCTGCAGAAGGAAGCAAGCTGATCCAGGCCTGGGAATCACTGGTTTGATCAGTCTCTGCAGCTTGTGGATTTCAAACCCTCTCTCCAGTTCCCCGAGTCTTTTGTCCGCCTGTCCTTTTTGTTACACCATGTTTTGGCTGTTCCCTTCTTTGGGCATCTGCATGTCTTTCCTGCTCAGGATTCCTCCTCTTGGGGTGTGGAATGCCTCTTGTCCTGCCAACAGATACACTTTCCGCTGAGGGATGTTCAGCCCAGCTGACCTGCTTGGGTTGGGGGGTTGTTTGTGAGTGGTTTTCTCCACACTGATAAGGGCTTTCGGGCCTGAGCCTCCACTCTTACTCTGGTGTCATTCCACTGACGCAGTCCTGGGGCTAGGGTTGCCAATTTTGGTTGGCTGTATTCCTGGAGATTTCATTACATGACATAATCTTTAATTAAAGATTAATCTTTAATTCCTGGAGACTCCAGGCCAATCCTGGAGGGTTGGCAACCCTACCTGGGGCAGAGCCAGGGCCTTGGTGGTCACTGAAATGTGCCCAGTCCCAGGTGATGCTGCTGGTGTTTTTTTTCACTGAGGGGACAAAGGTGCTGGGAGGGTGGTGCCTGCTGTTCAAAAACTGCTGCTGAGGAGGAGCAGGGACTGGGAGGTCTCTAGGTTTCACCCCTTTCTGGGGGTGGCTGTTAATGCTCAAAATCGTGGGGTTGGTGGTGGCTGGAGCTGGCACAATGGGAGAGCATTTTCCACCCGGCTCTGCCAATGTACCCCACCCCCTGCAGCGCCCCCTGCTTGTCCGGTCCCCAGCCCCCGACAGACAGTCCTACCCTCGGAGGGGTCTGGTCTGGGCTACTTGATCGATCGCTGATCCTTCCCTACCTCTCAGACACCGAGCTGTCCATCAAGATCTGAACTGCACGGTGTTTAGTTCCGGTCGTTTTGAGACTGCAGGTGCCTCATAATGACCTTGGAGCATGGCCTGCTCACTCAGAATCCACAGTCTGCGCAGTACTTGAAACCAGGCTGAAAACATGCAGGCTTCTGCTTTTCCCTTTCTTGGATCACAGACCTCACCCTGCTTAATTGTGCATCAGTGCACTGGGGAGCAGGGGCTAGGGTATGGGACCTGAGTTCTTTCCTGGCTCTGTCACTCCATGTGCTCTGGGATCAGTCGCGGCTGTGCTCTGTGCCTCAGTTTCCCCATCTGTAAACGGGTGATATTATTATTATTGAAGTCTATGATTGGAAACTGCTGTATAAGCACTTACTATATGTTGTTAAATGGTAAATTATAGGTTATTAAATGCTGTACCAGTGCTCATTATATGTTGTTGTCCTTTGATAGTTCGACATGCAGTAGGAACTGTCATAGGTCCTTGCAGATTGGCTGACCTGTAGATAAACTTGATTCCCCTCCCTAATTTGCATAGATACTTCAAAACCATGGACCCATGTGATAGCTGGTGGGCTGTATCTGGTGTGGTCTGACCCCTGTGCAGGCCAAGGAGGAGGTGAGGCTCATAACATGCAGCGTTTCTAAACTCCGTGGGTTACAGTAACTGCAAGCGCAGCATTTGTGGGTCTTTGACTCCTAATCGCTGTCTCCATGGGAGGCAGGTGTTTAATTTTGGCTAGAAGCCCCTCTGCTTCCATGTGGATGTGGACGTGGATTGCAGACGCTTGCACTCGAATCCCTGGAGAGGAAAGGCTGGTGAGGTGACTCACGTGCCGCCCGCCTGGGGCTCTGATGCGGCTGCGTCCACTTGAGCTGGGTTCCTAATTGGGGCAGTTGCGGGGTGTACCGCGTCTTCTCCAGCATTTGGCAGCCGACTGACTCAGAACAAGCTCCTGTCTGTGTCCTGGCCAAGGGCTGAGTTCTCCAGCTCCCCAGAGGGCAGGCCGTGGAGGTGGTCAGGGTGTGCCCTGCTCTCCACGCCAAGCCAGCCCCACGTGCCTCCTCCAGGGATTCAGCTTGCTGGGCTGGAGTGTTTAAGACCCTCTGTAGGAACACGAAGGGGAGGCGTGAGCAGGGATAGCAAGGAGGGTCACCCACCGTGTGCTCTGCTAGCTAATCCCTAGCATTGCCTCCTCGGAGTGGCACAGCTTAATTCTCAAGTGCCCACGTGAATTGTTTAGCAATAAGTAACCATGCAGCTTCTGCTCTTACCTGTTCTTGGATCACTGGCCTCCTCCCGCTGTTCAGCAGGGCCAGGGTATGGGGCTAAGTTCTGTGCCGGGCTCTGTCACTCCATGTGCTCTGGGGTTAGTCACATCTCTGCTCTGCACTTCAGCTTCCCCAGCTGTGAATGAGTAGTGAGCTCTGTGAATGGAAAAGGTGGTATCAGCACTGTCATAAACATACAGTTAAGGGTTAATTCCTCTTTTACCTGTAAAGGGTTAAGAAGCTCCCATAACCTAGCTGACACCTGACCAGAAGGACCAATAAGGGGACAAGATACTTTAAAAATCTGGAAGGGGAAAAAAGTCTTTGGTCTGTGCTGGGTGTGTGCTTTTGCTGGAGGCAGAGAAAGAAGGAGCCAACCCACTCCCATAGGGTTGTGAGTATTTAGAGAAGGAATGGTTAGATTACTTTTATTTTCTATTTGTGAGTTCTTTTGCAAATAAGAGGGAGGGTAAATTTGGGTTCTTTGTGTAACTTTAAAGTTTTGCCTAGAGGGAAACCCTCTGTGTTTTGAATCTGATTGTCTGTGAGATTATCTTTCATTCTAATCTCACAGAGGTACTCCTCTCACCTTTTTTCTTAATTAAAATTCTTCTTTTAAGAACCTGATTGATTTTTCATTGTTTTAAGATCCAAGGGTTTGGATCTGTGTTCACCAGGACTAAGTGGTGAGGTGATATTCTCAAGCCTTCCCAGGGAAAGGGGTGTGGGGGTTTGGGGAGGATTATTCTCAAGCCTGCCCAGGAAAGGGGGCTTAGGGACTTGGGAGATATTTGGGGGAAGGCAGAGTTCCAAGTGGCTCTCCCTAAATATTTGGTTAACGCTTGGTGGTGGCAGCGTACTGTTTACCAGCTTAGGTTAAAATAAGTTTAGGGGGTCTTTCATGTGGGTCCCCACATCTGTACCCTAAAGTTCAGAGTGGGGAGGGAACCTTGACAAGCACTTATTGTTGTCTTTTGATAGGCAAACATCCAGAGGGCCAGGCATGTTGTAGAAACTAGGTCCTTCTTCCTAATTTGAATAGATATGTTCAAATCATGGACCCGTGTGTAAGCGAACTGACTGTATCTTGTGCAGCTACCGGCTCTGGGGAGGCAATGCTGATTTTCACAATAAGTAGACGCAGTCCTGGTGAAATTGGCTGGCCACTTCCCTCCTTCAGCTTTCTTTCTCCGCTCCCACTGGTCCCTTCTGATGGACAATCCAGATTTGCAGGGCTCTAATCCTGAGTCTGTCTCACCGAGTGTAATCCACAATGCAGACTAAACTGGACCCTTTTAAACAGAACCATTATGGGTATCGGGTTCCAGAAATTAATGACGAAGCTTTCTCCCTAAACGCTCGACAAACACCAAGAAACCTCTCTAATCCCCTGTTGATGTAGACTGGTATAATCCCTGTTCAGTTTGGGGAAACCGAGGCACGGGTTAATGACGTGATTTACAGTGTTTCGGTCCCTTGCTGTAACTATTACACACACTGCTTCCCTGGCTTCATTCGCTCTCATTGCATTCCGATGAGCCTGCTGGTGACCTCTATGTTGAGAGTTGCTGTCTGTTTGTAGTGCACTTACCCCAGTGGCCTGGACACCCCCTTAATGGGAGATGCTCTCTCTGCAGCTGCAGAGGCAAGTCTATTATTTAAGGGTGGGTTTAGGTGGGAGGAGGACGTTACCTCGTTTGGAAAAAGGCAGCTTGTTTCTTTGCAGCTAGAAGTGATTTCTAGTATGCCCAGATCTCTGGGGGTCTAGAGAAGTGACAGGAGCAAATTGGCCACCCCTCCCCCTTCTCTGGAGACTGGGGCAACAATCGGATTTTGTTAATTGACCGTCCTTTTTTCCCCCGGGCTCCCAGGTTACAGCCATGGAGGAGATGGTCATCTGGGAGCAGCACACTGTGATGCTGAGCAAGGTGAGCTTGTGCACTGCGCCGTCTCCGTCCGGGCGGGTGGGCGTTGGGGCTTTAATCGTGGGTGGCGACACTGAGGTTCAGCCGAGCTTCCTGAATGGGGCCCTCTGCCTTCTGCTGTGACTGGGCTCCTGGCAGCATGAGCTGCTTCCTAATGGGGCCCTGCTAACGCCAGCCTGGCAGCGCAAGCCAGCTGGGGTGACCCTAGAAGTGTCTGGCCAGCGCCAAGCAGCCCCCCAGCAGTATGAGCTTCCTTGTGGTACTGCGCCAGCTGGATCCCGCCATTCATGGCAGCGATGCGACTGGCCTGCCAGGGAAGTGGCTTACAGCAGTGCCATTAGCGATGCTTAGCTGCCACTCAGAAATGCCTGCCTGCCCCCCGTGCCCATCCTCCTTCCATCTGCAGCCGGTACCCGCTGTGCAGAGCCTGATCTTGTATGTATCTGTCGCACTAGGACCCTCGAAGGGGCTTTGGCATCGCCATCTCAGGAGGCAGGGACCGTCCCAGCGGCTTGGCTGGGGACCCCTCTATCGTGGTCTCAGATGTGGTACCTGGTGGACCAGCAGATGGCAGGCTCCAGTGAGTGGCAGACGGGGCTGGAAGGATTCACTGAGGAAAGTGTTATGAGCAAAGAGAGGATCCAAACTTCCCCAAGTTCTGGGGTGTCTTGGATCCGGGTCCCCCTCTACTCAGGAGAGGAAGCAACACTTCAAACGCTTGGGGAAACTGAGGCACAGAGCGGGGTGTGATTGGCTGAAGGTCAGAGAGGGAGTCAGTTAGAACCCGGGAGGTCCTGGCTCCAGTCGTATGCTCAGAACATGCCTCGTGGGGGTTGGGAGGAGGGTCTGCTGGGGTCACTAGTGTGGGAGGAAGGGGAGAGTTAGCAGCTGCTGGGAAGGTCCCTGGTGCACTAGCTCCCTGAGGGGATCTGCCTTCCCAGCTGCTGGCTCCTGACCTGGTGTCAGGAGGCAGACTCGGGGGTGGAGTTGGGGAAGGAAGAGGCCAATGGGGGTGCAGATTGGAGGACATGGGGACTTTGAACCTGGGAGGGTCTCCTGCCCTTTCTGGGGTGGGACCTGCCTTTGCGGAGCTGCAAATGAACATGCTCCCCATCAGCAGAATTTCCGGGGGCGAAGCATGGGTCAGACTGTCACTGCGGAGGTGTTTGCCTAGGCTGAGAGGCTGCTCCTAGCCACTCGGGAGCCTTATCCAGCTCTCCCCTGTGCCCTGGCAAGGGATCTGCCTGACCCAAGTCTTTCCTTTCCAGGACGAGAGATCACGTTGTGATGGTGAACGGCCTTTCCATGGAGAACGTGTCCTCCTCCTTTGCCATCCAGACGCTCAAAACCTGTGGCAAGTTAGCCAACATCGTAAGCGTCCTGCCTGGGAGGGGCTGACTTGGCTTGGGTGGGAGGAGAGGTAACAAGGGTCCAACGTAAAGCCTTGATGTGGGGCAAGTTTTCCCGCCCGGATGTTCCACTTGTCTGTCCTTGGGTTAAACGCAGCCCTCATGGAACTGGCTGCAACTCCCCAGCACAGTTAATTCCAGTGGACACAGCAGCTGGAGAGTGGCCGCTCTCACTCGAGAGGAGCAATTCAAGTTAACTCTGTAGTGCAAATGTACCCTGAATAAGTGAGGCCCCATCCACTTACACCAGGGCTGGATTTGGGTCCCTCTTCTACCAAGCATTTCATGGCTAGCAACAGCCCTGGTTCTTCCACCCCATGGCTTGTTTAGATTGGCGTGTCTTGGTCCCTGTTAACCTAGCAAGTTACCCGCAGGAATAAACCAGCGTCTTAAAATATTGCAGGGCACTAACTCCTTGCAAACTTTTAAAACTGTGAAAGAGGATAACTCTAGGAATAATGGTAAGCAATCGCAGCTCAAAGCCAACTACAAACATTCTGGGGCGGTGAGTAGCAGCACCGGAAGTAAAGCTGCATCCGCACTTTTGTTTCAAGCTGGATTTTCAAATCTCTCTACAAATCTATGTACGTAATCAGATCTGAAAATAGGTACGTCACACTCTGCAGCAGCCCAGCATAGAACCAGCAGTGTAGTGTGGAGTCACTGTGGCCAGAGTGCGTCATACATCAGGTGGGCCCTAGGGTGTATTTTAAGGATGACTCGAGAGGCTGTTCCAAAGGCATGAGCCAGCGGGGAGGAAGGCACAATGTCAGGAGGGGGCAAAGGAGGCGAAGGGCACGGTTGGCTCGTAAGCATGAGCCGAGGAAGGAAGGGGCGAGGGGAGGGTGGAGGTAGGCGGGAGGTCTGCGATATGTCATTGCATTGGTGGGACTGGCCACTCCTCAGTCTGGCTGTTTACTCTCCAAAGAACAGATGGGACCACGTGGCTCTTGACATGTCCTGTCCCCTCCGTGTTTAATCTGAGACGACGCGGCTCCTCCTTTGCTCATCTCCCTCTTATCTGTGCCCGTTGAACCATGGAACAGTCTGGATCCCATTAGTCAGTCACCTCCAACGCACACACATAGGAGTTCGAGGAAGGGACTCGTGGGGCTGGTCTTCACTTCAGTTTTACCAGTGTAACTGTTTTGGCTCGGGGTGTGACTACTGAACTAGTTACACCAGGCTAAGCCCCAGTGTGGCTGCAGTTACATCAGTATAAAGGCGCCTTGTCCTGGTATAGTTATTTCCCTTTGCTGTACTGGTACAAAGCACCTTTCTATCCGCATAACTGCGTTCCCGCGAGGGGGCGCTGAACCGGTTTGTCTGTGCCAGGATAGTTAAAGGGCTACAACTTTCTAGTATAGAAACCAGGGAGCTCCTCTCTCCCAGCTCTGTCACTGACTTGCTATGGGGCCTTGGGCAAATAACTTAATGTCTCAATGCCGTGGCTTTCCCCATCTGTAAATTAAGACACTCTCTTCTCCCTCTGTGAAGTGCTCTGAAATCAGTGGTGGCTCTCTTTTGGGAGTGCAGAGTACGTGTCATTTGCCAACTAATTCTTCTTCCTTCCCACCTGCAGACAGTGAAGAGACCAAAGAAAATTCAGCTTCCTGTAACCAAAACCAGCCAGCCACTATCCAGCGACTCCTTGCACTCTCCCAACACCGTCCGATACGATTCTGATGAGGAGTACGGGTACCAGGGAGACGAGTCGTCGCCGCGGAGCACCGGGAAAGGATACAGGTACGACAGTCACAACAGGAGCCGGCCTCAGGACGACGCAGATTACAGTAAAGGCTACGACGGAGACTCCTCCAGTGAGAGGAGCTCCGGCCACTCTCGGGATGACAATCGAAGGCAAGTGTCCAGAAGCAGAAGGCGGAGCCAAGATGGCAGCCACAGGAGACAGAGCCCAGACAGCGGCTCTGAAAGGCAGAGTTACCATAGACAACACTCCACCAACGGCTATGGCCACGAAGGGGACACCAATGGGCTTGCGCTAGTGTCTGGGTTCAAGAGGCTGCCGCGCCAGGAGGTTCCAATGAAACCCATCCGCTCGGTTCTGGTGAAGCGGAAAGAGGGCGAAGGTAAGAGGCAGCTTCCCCATTCTCTCCCCACCAGCCCCCTCCAGTGGGAATGAACCATCCTTCTTCATTGCATAGTCTGGGGGAGGCTGCCTGGCATGCGGGAGGGGCAGAACAGGATGACTTTGAGGGCTCAGAAATGAAGGGCCTTTAACACCAGCGAGGCTGAGCAGTCTGGGGGCTCGCTGGCTGAGGGGATGCCTTGGGGGGTGGAATAGGAAGGAATATCTTCACTTCTACGCACTGGGTCTGTGGCCACATTGCACTGAGTTAACTAAATCAATTTAGAAACCGAGCCAGTTAAATGGGTGCAATGTGTGTACGCGCACCAGGCCTGAGTGACTGGAGTTTGTGACCTGGCTAACACGACAGCTGGAGCCGTAGGGTTCCCGCTGGGTACTGTGGGCTCATAGCGAGGACCTGTCTCCCTGATACCCCAGATCTGGTATTTCTCTAGTTCCATTTCCTGAACCTGACTTGTCTCTCTCTCCCCGGGGTGCAGAATACGGCTTGAAGCTGGGAAGCCAGATCTTTATCAAACACATAACAGAGACAGGCTTGGCTGCCAAGGACAGCTCGCTGCACGAGGGGGACCTCATTTTAAAGGTATGCAGAGATCTGGAAGGATTGGTGCACTCATCAGCTTGTGCCTGATGCTGGGTTTCGGTGTAGGGTGTGACGCTGTCCCTGGGCCATGTGGTCTGGAGATTCTTGGGAGCTCTCTGCAGTAGGAAGATGAGGCTGTTTTAATAACAGATGTTAAACTATTTCTGCCGGCCCCAGAATGGCTTTGAAATGTCTGCCCTGCCAGTGTAGGCGGGGTAACTGTCTTCAGCATCACTTGAAAGGGGCTGTTTTGACCCCCACCATCACAACAAGTTCCTTTTCCCGGCAGACCTTAGAGCTGATGGGAGGCACAGCAGAAACTCCTCTCCAATCTGTTCGTGACTTGGGTGTTGCCGTCACGTGGTTCAATGGACCAATATTAAAAACAAAGTGGTGGTGGGGGGGAAACCAGTAAAAGTTAATCATGCCCCCCCAGCCTTAGGAAATAGTGTGAAACATAGACACACAACCCCACAGCTTGAGAACAGAAGACGGAGGGGGACCTGATCAGTCTCCAAATATGTTAAAGGCTGTTACAGAGAGGGAGGTGATCAATTGTTCGCCATGTCCACTGAAGGGAGGACAAGAAGTAATGGGCTTAATCTGCACCAAGGGAGATCTAGGTTAGATATTAGGAAAAACTCTCTAACTCTCAGGGTAGCGAAGCTCTGGAACGGGCTTCCCGGGGGGCTGTGGAATCCCCGTCACTGGAGCATTGTAAGACCAGGCTGGACAAACACCTGTCAGGGATGGCCTAGATTTACTTGGTCCTACCTCAGCACAGGGGGCTGGATTTGATGGCCTCTGGAGGTCCCTTCCAGCCCAACATTTCGATGGTTCTATCAACAAGAACATTCAAACTCACGCTCTGTTCCCCAAGCAAATCAATTCTACTTGGCCACAGGCCCCAAAGTTCCACTCGGACAGCCTGAAAACTGCCCTCTGTTTGACACCACTGTCCCGTGGGATTAATCGCTGTTGCCTACCATTTGCAGTTTGGAGTCTAGCCTGCTGATTAGGTGTCTTGCCATAGCACCAAGGAGCCTAGTTGTGGCCCAGGCGCTAGGTGCTGGACAAACCCAGAACAGAGACACAGATCCTTCCCCAAAGAGCTGGCAATCGGAGTAACATTACTGGGATTTATTTCTGACAGCATGTGGCACATGGAGCTGAGTTTTGGAACTGTGTGGTTCGTGTTCTGTGAGAGCTGAAGATGAGCAATCGATGTATAATGATGAGTGATGTCACTTACCTGAAAGCATTGAGCTGTAGATATGAACTTATACTTCTTAGCTGATCAGCTGGTTTGATTTTGTAGCATATTATGGGACGAGACCTTAATTTCTGACTTTTTATTACTGAGGTCTCCACTTCTAGTAAGTTATTACATGCAAATATTCCGCAATGTCCTGTGCCTTTTTATTTTTAGACGTTAATAGGTGACTGATGGTTTGCTCATCAACTCCAACGGTTACATACTTTTTTTTGGCCGATGAATAGGTTTAGCTGGTCGAGGTCATGTGACATAGTGGTGTGGGGGTGGGGCTCTCTGGCATGTAGATTACTCTGGGCTCTTTCCTAGCCAGGAGATGTGTGTATTCCTCCTCCCCGCCTTGGGAGAATTCATGCTGCCTGGGTGTGACCATGGAGGCTGGCGGTGTAGGGTTGCATTGCAGAGGAGTGGACAATGTGTGTCTTTGTGAGTAGCTGTGGGTGTGTGAGTAGATGCTGATAAACGGCTTCACACTGAATTTCCCGGTTTTGTGTGAGAAACAGGTCAGATTGCACAGGACAGAGTGGGGTGTGGTGGGTGGGTGGTTTGAGGTTTGAGTTTCTGTATTTTAATGTTTAAATTACGGCGATTGCTCCCTGTCTCTTCTCGGACTGAAAGTTTCTAAGTAATTTGTTGTTCCATATGATTATCCAGTTCACCTCCCACACCCAATATGGGCGGAGCCAGCCAACTCACTTTGGCACAGGGGGCATTCTGTGGGGGTGGGGGAGCACTCCACTCCATTTACTAAATGGCATGAATTCCTTGCTGTGTGGTGCATTCTGAGGAGGCTTCACCGTGGCCTGGAACCCACAGGGCTCCAAAAGAGACACATCCCCTGTCTGAACAACTGGAGCAAGCGTTGTGGGTTTAGATGTTTTTGGAGGGTTTCTTTGTTTTGGGGACTAGATCGTCTTTTTACCGACAGAACTGTTTTGGCTGGGTTGGGAGGTAGTTAACGGCACAGCCCCTAGTGTGGACACAGCAGCTAGTCTAGTTTATTGCCACGTGCACCTCAATGCACTAGGGGCTTGTACCAGCATCACTATGTATCTGTTCCTAACCCACTCTGGTGACCTGGTACTGTGTGCGTGTGTGTACGCACCAGCCTGAAAAACTGTCATTTAACAACTACCTCATTTAAACCCCAAATTACCATAGAAAACTCCAAACCTGCCAAATTTCTAATTTCAAATCCTTCAAAAGAGTATTCCAGAGGGATCAGAAGGAGATAGTTAAAAGGAAGGGCCTGGGGCAGCGTTAGCCACAGAGCTGCCATCCGCGCCTGCATCATACTGTCTGGACGAACGGGGAACGCGGTGGCCTGCCTGCCCCAGGGTGGAGCTTGGCCCCTGAAAACCTGAACAGAGGTGAGTGCTCATCGGGTACAGTGAAAGACAAGTGCACACAAAGAACCCAATCTACAGGCCTTTCCCCTGGCCAAAGCAACCCTCTGGCCTTGTCTGTGCAAAAACTGGACCCGAAATTACTCCGGCTTTGTCTTCACTGCAGACAAGCACAGGTGCTGGCTTCCTCTGGATCCCGTGGGTGCTCTAAACCCCTCCCCCCCATCTGACCCCAAACCCCCACCCCCTTCCCTGCCCCAGGCCTCCACCCCTGCCCCACCTCTTCCTGCCCATTTCCACCCCCTCCCCCATGTGTGCCCCATCCCCACTCTTCCCTCTGTCTCCCAAGCGCCTCCTGCAAACCGCGGAACAGCTGATCGTGGCGGGCAGGAGGTGCTGGGAGGGATGGGGAGGAGTTGGTTAGCGGGGCAGCTGGTGGATGGGAGGCGCTGGCTGCACCCACTAATTTTTTTCTATGGGCTGGAGCACCCACAGAGTCAGCACCTATGCAGCCGAGGTGTGTTTAACATGGAGTTACTTAGCTAGCTGGCTGAGTGGCGAAAAGGCACATAGGTTTTATCTCAGCAGAGCTAGTTGAGGTCAACATTTTACTAACCAGTTTATTTAATGGTCCCTGCCCCCTCCCAGCCAGACTTGTACATAACCTGATCTCTGCAAACGAGGACACCACTGATGCTTTGTGTGTGTGGGGGGGGGAGGTTGATTTATTTTTTAATGCATAAAAATACAGAAGCCGAAGTGGATTTGTTCAAGAGGCCTTGGCAAGAGGGTCAGAACAGACAACTATAATTAAACTCGATTTGCAAGTGTGTTTCACAGGCTGGGCACGTGAGGAGGTGCTGCTTGTCTGGGGAACTTTCTAAACATGGTGCTAGTTTTCTGTTCTCACTTCTGTTCAGAAGCTGGGAATGGGGGACGGGATGGATCACTTGATGATTCCCTGTTCTGTTCATTCCCTCTGGGGCACCTGGCATTGGCCACTGTTGGCAGACAGGATACTGGGCTAGGTGGACCTTTTGGTCTGACCCAGTATGGCCGTTCTTATGTACATAGTCAGAGGTCTTTGGTGAGAGATGCTTCCATCCGACCATCAGCAGGTGGTTTGGGGACAGAGGGAGTGTGTGTGTGTGTGTGTGTGCTCACACTCCAACCACATACCTCCTTCCTTCCCATCTATCTAAGAGCTAATGATATTTCCCACCATGGTTGTGAAGTGCTTTGAAATCTCTGGATGAAAACCCCTCTCTGTAGTAGTGGGGAGTATTGTTGTTAACAGGCCTGCTGTTCCTCACTGTGTTGTGCCTGTATGTGTACACAGCATGATTAAACTCCTTGTCCCAATACCCACGTGGACTCGCTGGGCTTCATACCTGCCTGCATTGTCCAAAGGAATGTCTTTCCCTGATTGCAGCAGGGTAGCTATGGGGACCAGAGCCAGCCTTGTCCCTGCCCGTTAAATCAACAGTCCCACCCCTCCCGTTGGGCGCTCTGATATGAGACCCACTGGCTGGCATGTGGGAGTGTGACTGACTCAGCGCTGCACTCCCCAGCGTGGATCCCTAGATTAGCGGGGGGGGGGGGGGGGGGGGGGGGGGGTGGCGGATCTGGACTTACTCTGGTCTATAGGCCCCGTTTTCGCTACCCCCCTGCTCTCAGCTGTGCCCAGCCCCAGGGAAGGCTGCAGCCTCCCCCAGAGCATGGTACTTGGCAGGCAGCTCTGTAATCCTCCGCCCCCTCTCTCTGGCTAGATTAATGGTGTCACCAGCGAGAACATGTCTCTGGCTGACACCCGCAGGCTGATTGAAAGGTCAGAGGGGACGCTGAGGCTGCTCGTGTTCCGGGACAACCGGCAGTTCCTGGTCAACATCCCCCAAGTGAGGGACAGCGACAGCGACAGCTCGCGGCTGGACGGTGAGCGGAGTCATGGGGGCCCGGGGGAGCCTCCAGGTGGAAGGAGCCAGGACACCGTGTTCTCTGGCTGACTTGGGTACAGGCGGCGTGGCAGTGCCATGTTCAGTGCTGGGGAGGGGGGAGAACACACCAGGGCAGCAGCGAGTATCTAGTTGCTGTCTGAATTCAAAGGTCACGGTGACCTAATTGCCATGGTGCTCAGGGGGTTGGACTCTGCGGGGTAATTACTGTTTGGGAGCCTCTGCAAAAGGCAGAGTCCTCCGGTGGCACGGCCTATGTGCTCGGTGCACACCAGTCCGGCGAGGGCTGGGTTTGTGCCAGATCTGCTCCTTGAGTAGCTGCAGCCGTGCTGGGCAAGCTGGAGGGAGAAGCCAGGCGCTGCCACTGGGCGTCTAGGGAGGTCAGCCGTGGAGCAGCACGTGGCAGACTCGCCGGTGTTCTCGAGCGAACGGCAGGGCCATGGGCTCTGAATACTTGGTCTGTTGCCTCCAAGCCGTTGTTGTCTCACTGCATCAGACAGCAAGAGTCCTCCAGTCCTTCCCCAGCCCCCAATCACTCAGCGGGTCACGCGCCTGCCACTGCCATAGAGCTGAGGAGGGAAATGAACCTGTGCGCTGGCGTGCCTGGCTCTACTGTGCTGTCTTCTCTCCCCCCTTTGTGCTCTAGACATCTCCGACATTGGCTCCGAACTGTCCCACCCGCCCCCAGCACAAAGCCCCCAGCGGGCCCCTGAGGCCTCCAGGACGAACTCGCTATCGTAAGCCACTTGTCTCTTCCTCTTCCCCCCCCGACCCCGTCCCCCTTCGAGTCATCAGACCCTCGCAGTGCCACCCCAGGCGGAGGGGCCACTCCCCCTCTGCCCCGGCTGTGTTCCCCAGCAGCCGGCTTGTCCTGAGGCACCGTCAGACCCCTGAGAGACAGCCCCGGTTTGGGGTTGTGGATCGACACGGCTCTGCCGCTGATTGGCTCGGTGGCTGCTCTCTGCCTGTCCCCCTCTCCCCTCTGTAACATGAATGACGTGTGTACGAGTCCTCGCCGTGCCCAGGAGCCAGTGCTGAGTGGCGCCATTATGTGCAGCTGGGCCCTGAGTTTAGTTTAAAGGCGACCTCCCCATCTTTGACCTGCACCGCAAACCTCACCCAGTTTCCTAGGCAATGTTCCCGCTCCAGCTGGAGCAGCCTACACGGAGTTCCCAGGGAGTCTGTTAGTTGGGTCCCATAGCGTAACCGTCAGGAGCCTCTGCCTTCACGGCACCAGAGAACGGCAGCCCGGGGCCATCTGCCCCACGGGGCATTACACTGCTTGGCAGTCACTGTTCTCTCCCCTGCCAGGACAGCCCTGGGGATGGCGCCTCTCTAAGGGCTCCTTGGTGGATGAGGGAGGGGCTGGAGCAGGTGCCTGCTGGAGCCTGCTATGGGCGGCTCTGTGTGGGCTCAGAGCGAGGCAGGTGATGATAGGTGGGAGGAGAAGGCAGGGGCAGCATGGGCATCTCCCTGCCTGATCCAGCCGGCAGCTGGTCTGTGGCTTGTCAGAGAGGAGCCTGGGTGCTGTGAGCCATCAGAGTTCTCCCCTGCAGAGCCGAGCAGGGCCTGCACCCCAGAGAACAGCACTTACCGGGGGACGGCAGCCTGGCAGAGTGGGCTGCCTGCTGGTCAAGAGCCAGACCCTGCTGCATAGACTGCACGCTTCCTGGAGCAGGGAGTGTGTGTGCATGTGCAGTGCACAGTGTGTGCACGTGCAGTGTGCTCGCATGCACAGTGTGCCATGCCCAGTAGAATCATAGAATATCAGGGTTGGAAGGGACCTGAGGAGGTCATCTAGTCCCACCCCCTGCTCAAAGCAGGACCAATCCCCAACTAAATCCGCCCAGCCAGGGCTTTGTCAAGCCTGACCTTAAAAACCTCCAATGAAGGAGATTCCACCACCTCCCTAGGTAACGCATTCCAGTACAATGGGGCCCTAACCCCACAAGCACTGCAGGCAGCCCAGCTGCAGCACACTCCTCCAGCTGGCAGCTCCACTGAGCGTCTCCAGCCCCTCACCTCTGTTCCCCCCGCCTCCCGTGCACTTGCTGCGGCATGAAGGGGAGCTCCAGGAGCAGGGCCAAACCAGGCAGGGGCAGCCCAATGCGTGCGAGTCCCAGGATGTCCCTGTGCCTCCAGCCGAGCTCTCTCAGGCAAGGGGCTGCGGGAAAGGGCTCTCTGAATGGGACCAGAGCCCCCTTCCCTGAGCTCATGGGGCCGCGATGGAGCCAGCGCGGAGCAGGGCGGGTAGAAGCTGAGGCCGACCCTGGCTCCTTCAGACAAAGCTCTCGTTTGTGGTGGTGAAGTGCCCTGTCCCACAAACGGAGGAGCAGCAACAGTCCTGCTTAACTCTCACATCTCTTTTTGCTCTAGGGAGGGGAGACAGCTCAGCAGGGAGCCGGCAGCGACGGTACAGGAGAACGATGCTTCTGTCCCAGGTGAGTCCTGGCAATTGGGTCTCCTCCGGGCTAGGCAGGGAGCCTCGAGGCTGAGTCCAGCCTGTCCTGCTCTGGAGACTGGGGCTGGGCAGTCTCATCCCCGCCCCGCCCCGCCCCGCCCAGCAGGGTAGTGACCGATTGCGTGTTGGGAATGGGCTGATGTGTCCATCTGGTTCCTGGCGTTCAGGTGTCTTCATGGCAGGAACCACCAGCATGGGTAGGAGTCGCTGGAAGTCTGGCTGTCCAGCCAAGTGGCGGGGCCAGGACTGAGTGGGGCCCTGGAAACTGATCTCCTCGCTTGTCTGGAGAGGAGGCCTCTCCAGGGCATGGCACAGACACTGTGGGCAGAGCTCCCAGCCAGGCCGGGCAAGCTGCTCTGTTCTGGCAGCAGCCTTGTGTAGTCTCGGGCGCTCTGATGGCCCCCGTGCGTCTCTCCCCCTGCAGCGTCCTTTGCTCTCGAGCCCCTGCAGAAGGGCGCGCTGCTCTCTGGCTGTGCTGCCTGTAGCTCTGAGGTCAGCAGCATGGATGTCCCCATCTTCATAAGCCATCTCTGGAGCACTGAACCACACACCACACCCAGGCAGTCAAACTCCCTGTTTCCAACCCCCCTGCCCCAGCAAAGTCCCTCCTGCAGCCCTCAAAGCAGCTCCACCTTACCCCACCCTCTCCCACTTCAGATCCCCAGGAGCCCGCTGAGGAGAGTGGCCACCTCGCAGCCAGAGCCAGCGAGGAGGATGGGTAAGCTGCTGCCATGTGCTCCCTGGGCTAGCTGGGGAAGGGAGCCGTGTCTAGGCGCGGGTATGGCGGAGGTGCACGGGGCTGTGCAGACAGAACAGGGCGCTGCCCAGACGCAGTCCTGAGCGAGCCTGGGGAGAAGCCGCACAGCAGAGGGCTGGCAGGGGGAGGGGGCAATGGGAAATAGCTGGGTTTAAGAAGAGCTCTGAAGCCAAAGAGGAGGGCTCTCGGCAGGGGGTGAGCTCATGGGGCCGCGATGGAGCCAGCGCGGAGCAGGGCAAGTAGGAGGAGCTGAGGGGTGGTGAAGTGCCCGTGAGCCCTCCCATGCTGGCTGGGGACGATGAGCTGCTGGCACCTGTCTGCTCCGATGGCAGCACTGACTCCGCTGCTCCAAGCTCACGCTGCGGTTCTTCCTGGTTGCAGGTACAGCCCGGACGCCAAGATCGTGCGCTTTGTGAAGGCCAAGAGCATCGGGCTGCGGCTGGCTGGTGGCAATGACGTGGGCATCTTTGTGGCAGGCGTGCAGGAGGGGAGCCCTGCGGCCGGCCAGGGGATCAAAGAAGGGGACCAGGTTCTGCAGGTACCACTGCAAACAAGGGGGCAGGGGAGGGAGAGTGTCTGGAATGAAAGTGCTGCTGCATCCCCGACCCTCCCTGCGCAAAGCGGGGTCCTCGTCCAGTGCGGCTCTTACTGTTCTTGGGAAGTGCAGGGGAGCCCAAAATCCTGGGATTGTTTCCTGGCTCAGCTCCCTATGGGCTGGGACGTCCTGTGACCGTCTCTAGCCTCCCAAACCCCCTGGCTCCCAGCAGCCCTGCACCCCCGCTAAGGGGCCTCGTCCTGTGTGGAGAGTCACCCACGAATGGAGTGCCAGGAGCCACCCTGCTGGAAGCTAATCCTGGGAGATGACCTTGGAAATGCTTCTCCCAACCTCTAGTCTAGCCCTGCCCCGGCCAGGAGCGTTCATCTCCTGCTGTGAACACTTCCAGGGGCTCGCCCAGGAGCGGTCACACCCTCTGGCCGTCCTGCAGTGCGAAAGTGCCACCCGTTGCATGTCTAGAATACCCGGAGCACGTCCGTGCTCTTCCCCGAGGCATCCGGGCCCCCCGCTCTCCTTGAAGTGTCCCCGGGTTAGTGTGCAGCGGCCGCCATCTCAGCTGGCAGCCCAGGGCTTGAACCGGGGAGCTCCCAGAGCTAAAAACACAAGCCCCTACAACTGGCGCGATGGAGCCTTGGCCCTGTAACGGCTCCTCCTCCGTGGGTTGGCCTAGAGGGGGACCCAGAACACAGACTACATAGGCTCCACCGTCTCCCTCTAGCACCTTCCAGGCAGGGATCTCCAGGCACGTCCCTCTGAACCCCCTCGTGCGGTCAGTGTGACCGACAGGGAATCGTAAGCACCAAGGTCACGGAGCTGGGAATCCTCACTCTGGGCCTCAGCTCCGGCCACTAGCCCTGCACTAGCCTGGCCCTGCGGTGCCTGAGCGCCGTCCCCGTGCAGGCCCTTCCCCTGGCCGTGTGCTGCTCCCGCCCTTGTATGGACGGGGGACGCCGGCGCTATGGCCCGTTCCTCTCTGGCAGGTGAACGATACCAGCTTCCAGAGCCTGACACGAGAGGACGCCGTGCAGTACCTGCTGTCCCTGCCGCCGGGCGAGGAGGTCGTTCTGCTGACCCAGGGCAAGCAGGACAGTAAGTGACCAACTGGCCTCCAATCTGCAGCTGCAGGGTGCTGGGGCTCGGGTGTTAAGGTCCCGCTCCAGGCTCTGGCTGGTCCTTGCCTGTGGCTGAACTGCCAATGGGCACCCACGTCTGTCCCTTGGGAGCCCGTCGTTATTCTGCCCACACGTGTTTCCTCCCCTTTCCCCTGGGAAGCTGGGCAAGAGACGAGACCAGCCTGGGACTTCCCGGAACTTGGGCTCCCCTGGAGTGCCCATGATCCCAGCTGTGCTGGACGGGCCCAGGCACATCCCCTGTTGCACTGAGCGCAGGTGGGTGGGAGTTAACCCAGCTCTCGACCGCATCCCAGAGAAACCCTCAGGTGCTGCAACACCCACTCCAAACTCTACACCGCAAGCCACTATGCCGGGGACGCTACATCAGTGCCAGCCTCCAGTGCAGATGGGCTGCACCAGCGTCCTACAGGACTGGCACCCGTGTGACACCAGGACAGCCATCTGGACCGAGGGGTGGGGCTGGTGTAGCTACACTCGCACCGGTAGGGAGACCCAAAGGGAAGCCGCATGTCCCTATGGCAGATCGCTGTCTTGGGTTGAATCCAGGCCTGGGATCTAGTCCAGGCTCTTGGTGCCCGATCTCTCTACGGGGTCCCACTCCCCCATCTAGCCTGTACCTCCCAACCAGAGCGGCCTCCTGCTTCGTCCAGCCACTCGCTTTTGTTTCCAACGTGACCTATATTGGGGTTGCTGCCCTGCACGCTCCTGCTCCCCGACCTTCATTCATGGTGGGGGGGCATCCGTCCCACCCACTGCTCTGGCCTGGGCTCTGCCCATCTCCCTGGACGCTGAGCTCACGCTCCCAGAGTTTCCATGGTTGCGAGGGGTCCATCTTCCTTCCAGCTCGGTTGTGTTGCTGATTGCTCCCGGTTTTCATGAGCCACGCTGGGGGACTCTGTTCCCTCTACGCAGACGGTCCCTTGTTCTCCACAGGGGTTTTGAGACCTGGGCAGTAAAAGGTGCTGCACAAATGCAGCCGGCCCGTCTCTCCTCCATCTTCCCTGTGTGCTGGCCCCCAAATGCCCCCTCCTCTCCTGGCCACCTTGCCCTGACGGGCCCTGTCTTGGCCTTCCCAGTCTACAGGAAGATGCTCAAGTCCAACGTGGGGGACTCGTTCCACATCCGCACGCACTTCGACTTCGAGAAGGACGCTCCCTCCGGGCTGAGCTTCACGCGGGGCGAGGTCTTCCACGTGCTGGACACCATGTACCGTGGCAAGCTGGGCAGCTGGCTGGCCGTGCGCATGGGCAGGGACCTGCAGGAACTGGACAAGGGAATCATCCCCAACAGGAGCAGGTAGGGCAGGCCGGGGGGACCGGGCCCTTGGCACGAGTCTCAGAGCGGGGGCACTGAGCCCTGGGAGCTGGGGCTGAGCTAAGGGCACCGGAGCCACTAAGGGAGTGTGGGGGGACGTCCTCCAGTGTGGATTGCAATAACCTCCCCACTCCGAGGCACCTGCAGCCGAGAGCCCATTGAGGGGCCCATGACGCTCCCATGGCGGGCAGTCGTCAATCCAGCTTTCTGCCCTGGGCAGCGACAGAGCAGCCGGGCCAGCAGGCAGGGCCTGGGCAGGTGGCTGCTTTGGGGCCAAGAACCCGCCAGCCCCACATATGCTGTCCTGAGCTGCTCTGCCTCAGTGTAATGCCGGCCACCCACCCTACCGTGGAGGGAGGCCCGTGCTCCTCTGGGGCAGAGAGAGGAAGCTCTGTCCCTGCATGGCCTCCTTGGAGGAAGCATAGTCCAGTGGTAGCCCTGGGAATCTTGGCTCTGCCACAAAGTGGTCACGTTCCAGCTCTCTGCCTCCGTTTACCCAGCTGTGAAACGGGGACAATGGTTTCTTCCTGGGAGGCAGTGGGGGTTGTTTGCAGGGCAGCCTGATGCCCTAGGATTGACGGAGCTGCGGCACAGCACCCTCCTGCCACGCCTGCAAGGTTAGAAGGGGCAGGACTTGCGCCCTAGCACTGCTGGGCCATTGCTCCTGTCGTGCCGAGGCGGAAATCCAGTGACCCAGGCCGTGTGCCCTGCAAGGAAATGCACCCTGGGTCTCGCTGCACGGGGCTCTGCGGCTTAGAGCGTCTCTCTGCCCCCGGCATGGCTCCTGGGATAACCATACTGAGTGCTCGCAGTGTCTGCTGCTCGCCAGCCCCTCCCGGCAAAGGGGGGCACCAAGGGAGGAGGTGAGTTGGTATCGGCCCCTGGAGGGGATCCCAGGCGCCCTGGTCGCGGTGCTGGAAACGCTCGTCAGCACTGGACCGTGGGGCACGCTGGCTGTGCCGGAGCAGGGACAGTGAGGTGGTTGGTTCGGGGGCGCCCCGCGATGCTTTGGGGCTCTCGATGCTGACACTGCCTCCCCCCCTGGTGCAGGGCTGAGCAGTTCGCCAGCTTGGAGTCCGTCCTGAAGGCCACCTCCGTCGCCAGCTCCTCCGGGGCCCGGGCCGAGTTCTGGAAGCTGCGGGGCCTGCGGGGGGCCAAGAAGAACCTGCGGAAGAGCCGCGAGGACCTGTCGGCTCTCACCAAGCAGGGCCACTATCCACCCTACGAGAGGGTGGTGCTGCGGGAAGGTGGGCGTGGCCACCAGTTCAGGGGAGCGGTGCTGGGGGGCTGATCCTTCAGGCCTGGGGGCGGGAGCGATTGGCCTGTGCCCTGGCCCAGGAGGCTGGCTGCTGCTGGCCTGTCCATGTGAGGGGGGCCCTGCACTCCCTGGTGGCCCACTGGGCTGGGCTGTCCCCTGGGAGGCGTTGCCCCAGGCCCTGCCCGTGCATGGGTAGCTGCTTTGCACGCCTGCTCTCTGCTGAGATGGGGGGTCCCCTGCCTGGAGTGCACTTGGGGCCTGCTCCTCACCGTGCCTTGCCCTTTGCAATGGCCGGGGGGCAGGGTTGGTATCTTCGTGGGACCTGCTACCCAGTGGCCAGACAAACAGGCTGGGAAGCTTCCTCAAAAGCCAAGCTGAGCTGCCTGACTCTGGGCCTAGGGATGAGGCTGCCGATTCTTCCTCCCCCCGGCTAACCGAGGGCCGGTCGCTCACCCCTCGGGCGTTCCAGTCAGCCCCGCCAGCCCGCCGGAGCCGGGCCCCTCCCACAGGCTGAGACCTGGCAGCCTAGGCAGGGATCACGTGGAAGCGGCAGTGGCACAGGCGGTAGCGGGGAGCACGCTGGGCTGACCCTGCAGCCGTGGCGAATGCTGAGAAGCTGGACACTCCGACAGCCTGAGGCCTCTGGCATCTCTGGTCCTGCCGCTCGCAGCCATCCCCTGGGCCCATCTACGCCCAGCCTGGGAGGCAGAGGGCCCGTCCCTGCCCGTTACAGGTCGCGGTGGCACCGGGGCGGGGGGCCTGCCCGAGGCTTGCAGCGTTTCAGTCAGATCTCGTGTCCCACGTGGTGCCCGGCTCGCTGAACTCTCCTCTCCCCGCAGCCAGCTTCAGGCGGCCAGTCGTGATCCTGGGGCCCATCTCGGACATCGCCATGGAGAAGCTGAGCATGGAGCTGCCTGACGAGTTTGAAATCGCCGGTAAGCGCAGCCGGGAGCGTCCGACGGGCCCTGTCCTGGGATATTCCGTGGGGATTGCAGGGCTCC
>NW_020664545.1:13156155-13192392 GCF_002925995.2 Terrapene triunguis
GGGCGGCCGGAGGCTTTTTCGCCTGGGGCGGCGAAAAAGCCAGAGCCGGCCCTGTGCAGCATGCTACAGTTTAGTCTCTAGAGGACTGAAATGCTACTCCAGAGGTCTGCTCAGGAGCGTGAACTTACTTGCATAAGTATTTGGAGCGGGCAAGGGGCCAGGATTATTCCTAACTAGAATCTGATTTGCGCTCTTGTTCTAATCCTGCAAGTGCTTAGATGCGTGAGTAGGCCCATTGATCCAACAGGACTATATTCTTACCAGTAAATTCACGCACAAGTGCCAGTGTTTGCAGGATCAGGCTTTGGGTGCTTGTATTGCTAAGCAATGACAAATGGTGGGGGTGGCTTAAAAATCATGAGATTTTAAAAAATAATAAATTGTAGCTTCTCCGTATTTGCTTCCTGGTGTTTGCACCTTTAAGGTTCATTTTCAAGCTGTCCCCTGCGACCACGAGGGCCAGAAACATCCTTTTTTTCAGTTAACATAAGCTGAGAGTCTCATGTAATCACATGACTCTGGGAGCTGGGGCTTTAAGCAAAACCCCAAATATCATGAAACTCCTGATAAAATTGTAGAAGTGTAGGACTAGAAGGGACCTCGATAAGTCATCTAGTCCAGTCCCCTGCACTGAGAGTTTGCAGCACTAGATGCAATAAATTAAATAATAATGTCAAGTATCAGGGGGTAGCTGTGTTAGTCTGTAGCCACAAAAACAATGAGGAGTCCGGTAGCACCTTAAAGACTAACAGATTTATTTGCGCATAAGCTTTCGTGGGTAAAAAACCTCACTTCTTCACATGCATGGATCATAATAATGATGAATTAATGAGTGCAAGCTATTATTATGACATTCCACTTGAGTAAAATAATAATAATAATAATGACATTCATAATAAATAGCATAAGTAATCATGACAAATGAAGGTGTTCTTGCCACTCCGTAGTTGCATTGCATTTTGCAGTTAAAGCAGAACTAAAATCTGGTAATTGTTTTAATAATTACTGTAACAGTGTTATAGATTCCAAGGCCAGAAGGGACCATGGTGATCATCTTAGTCTGACCTGTATCACACAGGCCAGAAAACTGCCCTGAAATAATGCCTAGAGCAGATTTTTTAGAAAATCATCCGTGAGCGCAGCGACAGTACTAAGTATTAGCGATGAGTACCGAGGAGTCTGAGCCGTACAGTAATTATAGTAGTAATGCTCGGACCCTCCCCCCAGTATAGGGTGACCAGATGTCCCGATTTTATAGGGACAGTCCCGATTTTTGGGTCTTTTTCTTATATAGGCTCCTATTACCCCCCACCCCGTCCCGATTTTTCACATTCGCTGTCTGGTCACCCTACCCCAGTATTAGTGCAGTCAGATTTCCACGAAATGGAGTTTGGGCCATTGACAGAGACTTTCCCCACCTCCCGCCTGCCCAGCGGAGGGGAGGGGAGTAAATGAACTACACCTCCCAGCATGCTCTCTGTTCTCTCCCGGACTGCAATTCCCAGCCTGCCCCGGGCCTGCCCGGCGGTGCGCGGGCCGCAGGCCGGAGCGGAGCCCCGCGTGTGCAGCTGCGAGTGGGGCCCATGGCCGCCCGGGCGCTTGTGCGGGCTCTCGGGGCCGGGCGCTGCCTGGGCGCCGCCCCGGCTCCCTGCAGGGTGCGGGCCAATGGCTATGCCAAGAAAGCAGGTGAGCGCGGGCCCTGGGGTGCGCTGAGTGGCCGGGACTCAGCTGGGCGCGGGACCCCAGACTCCGGGCTTAGTCGGGGGGGCCCGGCTCCCGGCACCCCCTGGGGCCCCCAGCGCTGGGCAGCGGGGCCCAGCAGCGTTTCCAGTGTGTGGCTGTGTCCTCCTGGCCCCCGGCGCAGCCTTGGCCGGGTTTTCTTCCCTAGCAATCCCGTGCCTCCGAGATCCACCCTGCCCGGGGGGGAGGGACATCTGCCCTGGGTGCAAGCCGGGGGTCAGGACTCCTGGGTTCTGTTCCTGCAGCCTCTCGGGCGAGTTTCTCTTTCCCTTTCTCTGCCTCAGTTTCCCCATGTTGCAAATCCATAATACCAACCTCATTGGGGAGGTAGGATTGGCCCAGCAGTTGGGGCACTATCCATGGATTCAGGAGACCTGGGAGCCAGAGACCTCCTGTGTGACCCCGGGCCAGCCTCGGTTCCTCACCTGGAAAAGGGGGGTCCATAGGCCTGTCCTGCCTCACGGGGCATTGGGGAGATAAATACACTACAGATTGTGAGGGGTCACGTACTATAGTGATGGCATCACATGAGCACTGTAGATTGATGCCCATTTTGCTCTGTGCTGAGGTCTTCCCAAGCGTGTTTGGACATCAGCATGGTGCGGGTTTAATATGCCCACTCCGACTGCCCCCACAAGAGAGGCTCATTGTTTTGCGACACAGTGGCCTGGAATCTCAGGGAGAGAATGTGACCCTAACTGGACTGAGAGCTGCCTTGATATCACGATGACGGGCACGTCAGAAATTCATAGGATTCTGCTCCTTGCGTTGCGGTGGGCTGGGCTTATGGGGAGTCAAAGCGAGAGAGTCCAGTGGGGCAGTTGTGGAGCATTTGGGGTTTTCCCAGTCAGTGGACGTGCCTCCAAAGCTGATCACTTGTGTAGCGAGAGCGTTTGGTCTCTGCCCCCTGGGATGTGGAAGTCGCAGGCAGAGGAATTTGGTAGCACCATTGCTGCTCCCCGTAATAGTCCGGTGTCTCCCCCCAGCGCCGAGGTGACCGGACTCTGGGCTGATGTCTGTGCTTGTCTCTGCAGTGGCGAAGGCCAAAGGGAAAGGCTTCAGTAAGGAGGAGATGAAAGGCCCAGAGGTGTGCAAGGACCCCGTGCTGCTCACCACGCACGCCATGGGAGTGAACTTCTACAGACAGGGCCCGGAGGTGGCTCTGAAGGACGACTCTGAGTATCCTGATTGGTGGGTGATGCCTGATCTGCCCTCTCCCAGCCACTCAAGGCACATGGGACTAGTGCAGCGTTTCCCAAACTGTGTTCCGCACGATGTGAACAGGTGTTCCGTGAAAGACTCTTGCACTTGATTTTTGTACTACCTTATACGCGCTTTCCAGTTAGAAATTGTTAGTTCAAGTTATTTTAAATTTGTATTTTTGCTTTGTTTTATAAAATAAAATATATTTGAACATAAATAACGCATTTTTTAACGACTACAAAATAATATTATAAGTGTTCCGTAATAGGCTAAAAAGTGTTCCGTGGCCAAAAAAGTTTGGGAAACGCTGGACTAGTGGTTAGAGCAGGGTCCTGGGAGCCAGGACTGCTGGGTTCCATTGCTGGCTCCATCCCTGACTCCCTGCGAGACCTTGGACCTGACTGCCCCAGTCCCTAACATGGGTTGTGCTATATTGTGCCCCACAGCTGGAAGGTGCTATGGGGAGAGCAAGGTGCTGAATAACTCAGGTTGTGAGCTCCCTGGGGCAGGGACCGGGTGCTTTGTTGTGTGTTTGTGCGGCCCTAGCACAGCGGGGGCTTGGGCCACAGCTGGGGCGCCTCAGCGCTACCATAATACACCTAATCAATAATGTAGAGCCCCTATAGCACCATGGGGCTCCTAAGCGCTACCAGAATAGAAATAATAAATGCGCAGAGCTGTCACCCCCTCTACAAAGGTGTGTCCCCCCCACGCTGGCACCCCTGCACTTGAGTCAGTGTCTGACTCTAGCCACCTGCAATATTGCTATATCCCGGCACCCACGGCCCCCTACAGAACCGGGCAGCGTCCCCCCTGTGGCCTCAGAGGGCCCGACCCTGCCAGTGCTTAGTCCCGTCTGTTTGTGGGATTAGGCCCTGAGCAGAGAGTCCTTCCTCCCCCATCCGTCGGGGGGTGACCAGCAGGGCTGGACAAGTAAGGGGAGTTTCTGGTTTGCTGGTAATTCTGAGAAGCAGGAAAAATATTCATTTCAGATGGAACAAAACATTTTGGTTTGATCTTGTCTGTTTCTCAACGTTTTTTATTATTTAATGAAAGGAAAGCTGGAAATGCCACCTCGCTTTGAACCAAAAAAATCAAAACATTTTGTTTCGAAAAGGTGGAAATGAAATGGGATCATTTTTCCCAACCAAAGCAATTTGGTGCGAGTTTGTGAAACTTTTCAGTGTAGCTGAATCTGCATTTTTCACCGAAAAAAAAAGTTTTGTGCAAAAAATTTGGCCCAGCTCTGGTGACCATGGCTAGCCTTGGGGCGCTTTAAATGACGAGGCGTGCTAGCTAGCAAGGGACTGCATGAGGCCAGGAGCCCAGCCGGAACCTGAGAGGCTGCTGCGTCCCTTCGGCTGGGTCAGGATTCAGGGATTCCACCTGGCCTGGGAACTCACTCTCCTGTGCATTGGTCCCCAGGCTCTTCCAGATGCACCTCGGTCCCCCCAAAACACTGGAGGAGCTGGACCCCGAGACACCCCAGTACTGGAGGCTCCTGCGGAAACACAACACCTGGCGTCGCAACAAACTGAGCAAGGGCAAGAAGTTTTAGGGGGGACCTGTATGGCGACATTTCTGTGCCGGGGAAGGATGCTGCACTGGGGCTCAAGGTGGGGTTTGGACATGTCCTGTGAGATGGGAAACAGATGCAGCTGGGCAGGTCCCCTGAGCTGGGATCAGCTGGCACCTCCACCCAGACAGGGTCTCTTATTTTTACTTTGAATACTGATGACAATAAATCACTGGCCGTAACTGTACAGCATTGGTGTGTCTGTCCTGTTATCTATGTTGTGCGTTGCCTGGGGCGTGGGACCAGAGCACTTGCAAACCCAAGGCTCAGATCTTCATGCATCCCTCTCTCCATGGCATCCGGGGCCGTTGACTCCCTTTGAAGGCTGAATCAGGGTGTGGGAGGGGATGCAAGTAGTGGTACCCTCCCAAGCTCCGCCCACAAACCGAGCTCCAGCCATTTGACACCAGTGTGAGTCCACTCATGGTGGATCTTCATAATATAGTGGTTCCTCCTCTTTCTTGCTTTGATAAATTGTTTGTCATTAGACTTCAGAGTGAACGGCCCATTAGCTTAACAGAGGTTAAGGGGTGACTTGATTGCAGTCTGTAAGTACCTACATGGCAACAAATATTGAATAATGGGCTCTTCCATGTAGCAGAGGAAGGTCTAACATGATCTAATGGCTGGAAGTTGAAGCTGGACAAATTCAGATGGGCAGTAAGGCATAGATTTAGGGTAATTAACCATGGGAACAATTTACCAAGGGTCAGGGTGGATTCTCCATCCCTGCCAATTTTTAAACCAAGATAGGATGTTTCTCTAATACATCTGCTCTAGGAATTATTCTGGAGCACGTCTCTGGCCTGTGCTGTGCCGGAGGCCAGGCTAGATGATCACAACGGTCTCTTCTGGCCTTAGAATCTATAAATCTATGAAAAAAATGGCCCGGGGTTTTGCAGAGCCGTTAAAGACAGTGGCCAACTCAGGCTGTGGAGTAGCAGATGCTGCACGCCCAGCGAGCCAGGTACAAAGTGTGTAGACGGTGAGACATGGGGTTTAGGTGAGTAGAGTACTGTAGAGTGCCGGACCCACCTGAACCCCCAGGTTTGTCCTCTCCGTGGCTGTATAGAAGCCAAGCAGTGCCTCCCACTGCTGCTTTTAGCAGAGTCGTGTCCCGCTGCCTCCCCTTGGCCAGAGCCTTTCACTGCGGCGCGGCGCTGTGTGTATAGTGCCTGTACTCAGCACACTGCTGTAAATGTAGACATTGCCTCAGGCAGGCATCAGTTACACGTGGCTCTGAGATTTTTTTAATTTTATTTCACAGCCGTGAGACTAGAGGCTTCATTTTAAAAATTATTCCCCCCCCCCCATGAAAGCTTGGAATTTGGGGCTCAAGGAGACAGCGTCCAGAAAGGGCTCTGCTTTGCTGATCCACTGTGAGCCCGCATCGATTCACATCGCATCGTCTCCGTTAGACGATCTGCTGCCCTGCGTCAGACCAATGGTCCGTCTTCCCCAGTAGCCGGTCTCTGACAGTGGCCCATACCAACGCTTCGGGGGAGCATTTAGAACAGCGCAACTACGGAGTGATTCTCCCCCTCCCACCCCCAGTAGTCAGAGGTTTAGGGTACTCCATGTGTGGGGTTGCGTCCCCGACTATCTTGTCTAATAGCCATTGATGGACTTCATCCTCCATGAACCCAGTTATACTTTTGGCCATCACAGCATCCCTTGGCAATGAGTTCCACACATGAGTTGTGCTTTATGCGAAAAGTACTTGCTCTTCCTTGTATTAAGCCTGCTGCTGATTAATTGAATTGGAGTGTTTATTTTGGGAAAGGGTCGCTAACCCTTTTTCCATGCCAGTCATGATTTTATAGCCTTCATATCATTCTACCCTTAGTCGTCTCTTTTCTAAGATGAACAGCCCTAATCTTAGTCTCTCCTTGTATGGAAGCTGTTCCATCCCTGGATCATCTCTGTTGCCCTTCTCTGGACCTTTTCTAGTTCCACTCTATCCTTTTGGAGATGGGGGCAACCAGAACTGGACAGTATTCAAGGGGCGGGTGCCCAATGGATTTATATTGTGGCATTATGATATTTCCTGTCTTATGTTATCCCTTCCCTACCAGTCCCTACCATACTATTAGCCTTTTTGACAACAAGATGTACACCTAGGTGCTGGTTTGGAACTTTTCTGAAAGAGCTGCAGGGAACAGTGGGAGCAGTGGATGAAATTTGTTAGTATCGTCAGCAGGTGCCAGCGTGGGCCAAGGGGAATGGTCCTAGGGCAGCCCAGGCCCTGACACGGAGGATTGATTTCAGTCGCAGATTTGAATTGTGATTTAAATCAGCAAGCAGGAAACCTTGATTTTCAATAATCAAATTGAGCCTTGTTTTGCATTTGCACTTTTTAGTTATTTTCCTAAAGCAAGGTTGATTCTCATTGGTTGGTAACCATTAAAACAGGTTGGTTTGCCATTAAAATAGCCTTTATGCTAAATTTGGTACTAGCTTTTGCTAATCGGGAGGATACACTAGAACAATACATATTTATTTAATCAATTACATATCTAAACTTAACATTTACTCAGATTCTTAACTTTTCCTATTTTCTACCATTAGAAAACAGAGAGTGATGCGTTTCTTATTTACTAGATGATTAATTAGTTCTCCTTGTGTTAAGCTGCATTTGGATGGAAATTGGGATTCAATCAAAAATGCACAAATCCAGCATTTCAAAATTTGTTTTTTATTCAATACGACGGTCACAGCTATGTTGGATACATACGTCAGGCACCTGACTTTCTGTAAAGCTTCAAGAGCAAACGTACTGCTTACTCTATGTGATTTGATGTAAAGGATTTTAGATTAGGGTAAGTTTAGGGCCTTGACCCAGGATGTCAATATCTTCCCATTTAAGTAGGTTTGTTTTAAAAAAGAAAAATGCACTTAATTTAAATGTAAAAGAATTGGATTTAGTGTGAATTCCCCTGTGCTCTGAGCCCACCTTGCTGGGAGCGTGAGGGACACTCTTAATCTGCAGCCTCCCCCTAGCTGGTGCTTACTTGTCTCAAGGATGCCACAGAGGTTAGAAATGGGGAGGGAGGGGGATGTGCCCCATAGCTCTCTGCAAGGTAATGTGTGCCCCTCCCTTGGGGATTTACAAAGCACCCTCCGCCTCCACACGGTCTCACTTCCCCTTCTCCCCCCCCCCCCCTTTCTCAGGCTGTGCAGTCAGAGGAGGTTCCTCCACTCACCTGACCCTGGGGAGGGAGGGAGGGAGAAGTGTATTCACCCATGCTGCCTTCAAGTTTTCTAAAAGGGAGAAGTGTCTAGTGCAGGGTCGGCAACCTTTCAGAAATGCTGTGCCAAGTCTTCATTTAGTCACTCTGATTTAAGGTTTTGCGTGCCAGTCATACATTTTAAGGTTTTTAGAAGGTCTCTGTCTCTAAGTCTATAATAAATAACTAAACTATTGTTGTATGTAAAGTAAATAAGATTTTTAAAATGTTTAAGACGCTTCTTTTAAAATTAAATTAAAATGCAGAGCCTCCCCGGACCGCTGGCCAGGACCCAGGCAGTGTGAGTGCCACTGAAAATCAGCTCGTGTGCTGCCTTTGGCACGTATGCCATAGGTTGCCTACCCCTGGGCTAGTGATTGGGGGTGGGATTGGCAGCCAGGATGCCTAGGTCAGGGGTGGCCAACCTGAGCAGGAGCCAGAATTTACCAATGTACATTGCCAAAGAGCCACAATAATACGGCAGCAGCTCTCTAGCGCCTCCCGGCAGCCCCACCACTCAGCGCTTACTTCCCCCCCACACCCCCCAGCAACCAACTGTTCCATGTGCGCAGGAGGCTATGGGGGGGAGGAGTGAGGGCATGGCAGGCTCAGGGGAAGGGGTGGAGTGGGGGCAGGGCTTGGGGCAGAGCAGGGGGTTGAGCAGTGAGCGCCCCACATCACACTGGAAAGTTAGCATCTATAGCTTCAGCCCTGAAGTCGGTGCCTATACAAGGAGCTGCATATTTATCTCTGAAGAGCCACATGCAGCTCTGGAGCCACAGGCTGGCCACCCCTGGCCTAGGTTTCCATGCAAGGATCTGCTGCGTGATACTAGGCAAGACCTGTTCATGCTTCTCCCAAAAGCCTGGTGCAAGGAGATCCAGACCCACATGCCTGAATTATGGAGCAGAGCCCATGTGGCTGTGCCCATCCTGGGCCTCCCCCACTGCTCTGCCAATGCACCTTGATCCTTCCCAACCCTGCACTTCCAGCCCAGGGTCCCCTCATACCCCTGCCTTCAGCTCTGCACAGAAAAGTCCGATCTCATAGAATCATAGAATATCAGGGTTGGAAGGGACCTCAGGAGGTCATCTATTCCAACCCCCGGCTCAAAGCAGGATCAATCCCCAAAGAGATTTTTACCCAGATCCCTAAATGGCCCCCTCAAGGATTGAACTCACAGCCCTGGGTTTAGCAGGCCAATGCTCAAACCACTCAGCTATCCTCCCCAGCAGCATCTCTCCCTCCTCTCATCAGCTATTTATGTAGTTACTGTAGCAGAGCTCTGACCTTGTCCCTGTGGGTCCTGTGCTTCTAGGCGGTATATGCTAGGCTCAGTGGCTCTCTGTGACCCTCCACGTAGCCCTTCTCTCTCTAGGGCCAGGGTTACAGTCTACTGAGCCCTTTTCATCATAAGCCAGCAAGGAGGTTGGTGAGAAAATTCCCACAATCTCTGTTGTCCCTAGGGCTTGTTTTAGAACAGTTTAGCCTCCTGTCCTGACAGGGGCCTGACTTCCCCTCCCAGGAGGTGTTCCTGTAGTGGTGGGTTGGGGGGAACCTGGGCCCGCCCTCTACTCTGGGTTCCAGCCCAGGGACCCTAATGGTAGCAGCTGTTGGTAGCCAACCTTTCACTGCCAGAGTTGCTACATTTCCCTGGGCCACTTCCCCACAGCTCTCCTGCTTCTCCCTTACCTTAGGGCTCCCTTATCAATAACTTGAGGGTGTCTTCATTAACCAGTCCTTCAGCCGCAATTCCTCTCCTCTGCCTGACTGGAGTGAGCCCTTTTTATAGTATCAGCGGGGCCTTAATTAGAGTCAGGTGGTCACATTAGCCTCACCTGACTCTTTGCAGGTTAATTGGAGTCAGGTGGTCTATTAGCCTGGAGCAGCCCCTGCTCTGGTCAGTCAGGGAACAGAAAACTGTTAATCCAGTGGCCAGTATATCTGCCTTTTGCTATTCCGCTGTACCCAACTGGCCTGGGTCTATCACATATCCCTCCCCCCTGCTCAACACCAAGGGGTTGGGCAGCTTGGGACGCCAGACAGTGTACGCGTGATAAGCCATCAGCATTGCCATGGCGATTCCCTGCTCTGTGCTCTATGCGGAACTGGAAAGGTTGGAGGGATAAGAACCACCTGGTTACCCTTGTGTTCTTTTCCTTGTTCCATTGCATCCATTGAAGAGGGGCATGGTCAGTCACAAGGATAAATCTGCGCCCCAGCAGGTAATAACGCAATGTTTCCATGGCCCATTTTACGGCGAGGCACTCTCTCTCTACCACTGCATATTTTTGTTCTCTCGGAAGGAGTTTCCTACTGAGGTAGAGAATTGGGTGTTCCTCCTCCCCAACCATCTGCGACAGGACGGCCCCTAACCCTACCTCAGATGCATCTGTCTGTAGGATGAAGTCCTTGGTGAAATCTGGGGCTATCAATACGGGGTTACTGCAGAGGGCAGTCCGTAGGTCCGCGAATGCCCTCTCTGCTGCATCGGACCATCTGATTGGATCAGGACCACGGGCCTTCACTAAGTCCGTTAGGGGACTTGCCCTTGTAGCAAATTGGGGGATGAAACGCCGGTAATACCCCACCACCCCTAGGAATGCTCGGACCTGCTTCTTACGACTCGGCCGAGGCCAATTTTGGATGGCCTCTAACTTATTCAGTTGGGGTTTTACCAGACCTTTTCCTACCACGTAGCCAAGATATTTGGCCTCCGCGAATCCTACAGCGCACTTTAAATTAAATAAATTAAATAAACACTTAACAGGGTTCGCTGTAAGGCTAGCTCGCCAGAAGGTATCAAGGACTGCCCCCACTTTTTCCAAGTGGGTCTCCCAGTCTGGGGTATGAATCACCACGTCATCCAAGTAGGCCGCAGCATAACTGGTATGGGGGCGTAATAAATTGTCCATGAGGCACTGAAAGGTAGCTGGAGCCCCATGTAGTCCAAAGGGGAGGACCGTATATTGGAAGAGACCCTCTGGTGTAGAAAACGCTGTCTTTTCTTTTGCATCTTCAGCTAGGGGAATCTGCCAGTACCCCTTTGTCAAGTCTAAGGTTGTCAAGTACCGGGCATTCCCCAGACGGTCCACTAGTTCGTCTATGCGGGGTATAGGGTAGGCATCAAACTGGGATATCTCGTTTAGTCGACGGAAGTCATTGCAGAACCTTGTGGTGCCATCAGGTTTGGGCACCAACACTATTGGGCTGGACCACTGACTGTGGGATTCTTCGATGATCCCCATCTCCAGCATTTTCCTGACTTCCGCTTTTATTTCCTCCCTTTTGGCTGCTGGCACCCGGTAGGGCCTCATAGTTACTCTGGCCCCAGGGTTTGTGATGATGTGGTGATATGTCTCGGTTGTGCGACCCGGCTTTGTCGAGAATGCATCTTGATATTGGGCAATCATCTCAGTTACCTCTTTCTTCTGGGCTGTCGTTAGATCAGGAGACACCCTCACTTGTTCAGGGTTTTTGTTCCCTGGGTGCAGCTCTTCTTGAACCACTGTGCACGCCTCTCGCGTATGCCATGGTTTCAGAAGGTTGACGTGGTATAACTGCTCTACTTTTCAACGTCCTGGTTGTCGCACCTTGTAATTTACTTTCCCTATGGGTTCAACTATTTCATAGGGCCCTTGCCACTGGGCCAACAGCTTACTTTTGGCCGTGGGTACCAGTACCATTACTCGGTCACCGGGTTGAAACTGACGAAGCTTGGCTTGATGGTTGTAGTACGTTCTCTGGCCCTCTTGGGCCTTCTCCAGGTGCTCCCTCACTATGGGAGTGACCCGGGCTATCCGGTCCCTCATCCGTAGTACATGTTCTATTACATTCTTCCCCTTACTGGGTTCCTCCTCCCAAATTTCCTTGGCTATGTCCAGGATGCCTCGGGGGTTGCGTCCATACAACAGCTCAAAGGGGGAGAATCCGGTGGAAGCTTGGGGGACCTCACGGATGACGAACATGAGGTATGGTAGTAGGTTGTCCCAATCTTTCCCATCCTTGCTTACCACCTTTCTTATCATGGCCTTGAGGGTTCGGTTAAATCTTTCCACCAGACCATCGGTTTGTGGATGGTAAACCGAGGTCCGCAGGGTCTGGACATGGAGCAGGGAACACAAGTCCGTCATTAACTTGGACATGAATGGTGTTCCCTGGTCTGTGAGGATTTCTTTTGGTAGCCCTACCCGGGCAAAGATTGCTACTAATTCTTTGGCAATGCTCTTGGAAGCTGTGTTTCGTAAGGGGACAGCTTCTGGGTACCTGGTTGCATAGTCTAGGATGACAAGCACATACTGGTGGCCTCGAGTCGTTTTCTCTAGCGGCCCCACAAGATCCATGGCGATCCGCTCGAACGGAACTTCGATGATCGGCAGGGGTACCAGAGGAGCTCTTAGAAGTGGACGAGGGCTGTGCAGTTGACATTCAGGGCAAGAGGCACAGTACCACCAGAGGTCTTCATGTACCCCCGGCCAGAAGAACCTGCGTAAGATTCGCACCTGGGTTTTCTCCACTCCCAAGTGCCATCCAAAAAGGTGACTGTGAGCGAGGCTTAATATTGCCTTCTGGTGTTTCCGGGGGACTAGGAGCTGGTGTACCTCTTGCTCCTGCATTTGCACGACCTGGTATAGGAGATTCCTCTTGATCACAAAATAAGGCCCTGGCCCCCGGGCCTTTCCCTCTATGGGTACCCCATCTATCTCAGCCACCTCCTTCCTGGCGTTCTCGTACCTTGGGTCTTCCACCTGGTCCCGTCCAAAAGTCTCTCTCTCTGGGCTTAACAGCCCAAACTCTGAGGGATCTGTCTCTGCCCTCTCGGCTGGCTCAGTGAGGTTGTTGCCGGCCCAGAGGGCCCCGAGGGGGCAACAGGGTTCGTTGCCCGGTGTGCGCCGCACCAATAGACACACCAGGGTGGAGTAGCAAACAAAGTTTATTTGAGATCTCAAAGTGGTGCAGGGAGACAGGCACGTCTCAAATCAAGCACACCAAATACAAGCAGGTTTTTCCTTTTATATTCCAAGCTGTTTTGAGTAAGCCTTTTGTTCTGGTTTCTCCCTCATACCCCTCCCTACCCGATAGCAGTTACAGCAGGCACACATTGTGCATGTTAGAAAAATTCCCGTTCGCATGCTTATCTTCGGCCTTGCAAGCTCTACGCAATAGGCCTTTCCCTCCCCCTTTCCTCCCCCCCCTTATCACTACTGTTTCTGTTAGAGCGAGCGAAACTGCAGCTGTCTGCTAAAAAAGCTGACCATTACATATTCTGCTTCAGCATTAGGCTGCTAGCATGGAGGCTGGTCAAAGTTCACAAGATGGAGTTACTGTGGCTCACTTAGACCCAGAGTAGGGGAGTTTCATCGGCGCTTATGGCCTTCCATTCCCCCGAGTTACCTGGTAGCTATGCCTAGTGACGCCAACAATTCCCTCCTTTGAGAACACTCAACAAACCTTTGGCAGAGTTTTCTCATACTCTAAAGACAAAATGCGATTAAGCTCCATGCAATTGGGATCATCAATGAGAGGGTATAAGGGAACTTCTGGGGAATGGGAGGTACAAATCTTATGTATGAGCACTTTACAGCAAGTGAGCAAAAGGAAAAGAACAAAACATATCACAACACCTGTGAGCAAGAGGCGAACAATGCCTCCCCCTAGTCCCCTTAGACCAGGTAACCAACCCCAAAGGGAATCAAAAATAGTGGGTTCTCCTTTCTGGGCCTTCCACTGGTTCAAGGCCTGTTCGGCTGACAAGATGTGCTTGCTAATATCCTGTGAAAACTCTGGGACATAGGTACAACATTCTTCTCCAATAAGGGCACAGACCCCGCCCCGTGAGGCTAACACATAATCTAGGGCCTGGTGGTTTTGTAGAGCCAGCAATCGAAGCTGGTACAGCTCAGAGCTTATGCCTTTTTCTATGGCTAGGGTATCATTGGCAAACTGGGTGAGAAATTTAGACAGTCTCCTGTAGAGTTGGGTTAGCCGTCCCACCCCATAAGTAGGGAGGAATATCATTCCAAACCTGTCTCCTTCTCTGATGGGTTCAATGGTAGCTCTCAAGGACCGATAGTACCTAGGGCGACCTGAGGGAGCCTGGGTTAAAACACGGAGGGGAGGAGCGAGATAGCCTTTGTAACAGCTACCATGCCAACCATGAGGAAGCCATTTATAGGCACTATTATCACAGATCCAGAATGCTTCACCATAACTAGCCTTTCCATTGTTACCTTGTAGGTCCCGGTGGCATTTAGTAAAGGGATAGTGAGACTTATACCAGGACCAATATAAAATCTACATGTAGTAATGCCGGCAAACCAGGTATGATTACTTGTACTGGCTTGCTGAAAACACTGGTCTACAATTTTTGAGAAGTCGTCTGCTTCAGAGATAAAATGTGCTATTTATTATGTATTTTGATGTGCTGAATTCAAATATGACAATTAAAACAACTGATTGGCTACTGTTTCTAAGATATTTAAGTTTTTACATTTTATGTCTATGTATATTGTGTAGATAGTAGAGTTTTAATCATAAATTGTAAACCTAGGTCTTCATGTGTTTATGGTTGCTTTACATGATAATATTTCACCTGTCCTGTTTATGTAACACTTTAAAAATCAGCAAAAGGGTTATATAAATAAAATTTATTATGAAACAAAAGGCAAAAAACTATTCTGTACATAGTTTAGTCCTATTCAGTGTCTACTCGGCGCTTCTTGGCTTGTCTCTTGTATTCATTAAATGGAGCATCTCTTGTCACTGTCCAGCAATAGTCTGCAAGCATTGATGGGCTCCATTTGCCCTGATAGCGTTTCTCCATTGTTGCAATGTCCTGGGGAAAATCGCTCGCCGTGCTCGTCGCTCACTGCTCCGCAGTTCGGTGGAAAAAAATCTAGATGAGAGTGCAAAAAATGTATCTTTAGTGACATGTTGCAACCAAGGCTTTTGTATGGCTTGAGGAGGTTTTCCACCAACAACCTGTAGTTGTCTGCCTTGTTGTTTCCGAGAAAATTTATTGCCACTAACTGGAAGGCTTTCCATGCCGTCTTTTCCTTGCCACGCAGTGCATGGTCAAATGCATCATCTCGAAGAAGTTCACGAATCTGAGGACCAACAAAGACACCTTCCTTTATCTTAGCTTCACTTAACCTTGGAAATTTTCCACGGAGGTACTTGAAAGCTGCTTGTGTTTTGTCAATGGCCTTGACAAAGTTCTTCATCAGACCCAGCTTGATGTGTAAGGGTGGTAACAAAATCTTCCTTGATTCAACAAGTGGTGGATGCTGAACACTTTTCCTCCCAGGCTCCAATGACTGTCGGAGTGGCCAATCTTTCTTGATGTAGTGGGAATCTCTTGCACGACTATCCCATTCGCAGAGAAAACAGCAGTACTTTGTGTATCCAGTCTGCAGACCAAGCAAGAGAGCAACAACCTTCAAATCGCCACAAAGCTGCCACTGATGTTGGTCATAGTTTATGCACCTCAAAAGTTGTTTCATGTTGTCATAGGTTTCCTTCATATGGACTGCATGACCAACTGGAATTAATGGCAAAACATTGCCATTCTGTAGTAAAACAGCTTTAAGACTCGTCTTCGATGAATCAATGAACAGTCTCCACTCATCTGGATCGTGAACGATGTTGAGGGCTGCCATCACACCATCGATGTTGTTGCAGGCTATAAGATCACCTTCCATGAAGAAGAATGAGACAAGATCCTTTTGACGGTCACAGAACATGGAAACCCTAACATCACCTGCCAGGAGATTCCACTGCTGTAGTCTGGAGCCCAAGAGCTCTGCCTTACTCTTGGGTAGTTCCAAATCCCTGACAAGGTCATTCAGTTCACCTTGTGTTAGGAGGTGTGGTTCAGAGGAGGAGGATGGGAGAAAATGTGGGTCCTGTGACATTGATGGTTCAGGACCAGAAGTTTCATCCTCTTCTTCTTCCTCGTCTGACTCAAGTGAGAATGATTCTGGTGCATCAGGAACCGGCAGTCCTTCTCCGTGGGGTACTGGGTGTATAGCTGATGGAATGTTTGGATAATACACAGTCCACTTTTTCTTCTTTGACACACCTTTCCCAACTGGAGGCACCATGTAGAAGTAACAATTGCTGGTATGATCTGTTGGCTCTCTCCAAATCATTGGCACTGCAAAAGGCATAGATTTCCTTTTCCTGTTCAACCACTGGCGAAGATTTGTTGCACAAGTGTTGCAGCATATGTGTGGGGCCCACCTCTTGTCCTGATCTCCAATTTTGCAGCCAAAATAAAGGTGATAGGCTTTCTTAACCATAGTGGTTATACTGCGCTTTTGTGATGCAAAAGTCACTTCACCACAAACATAGCAGAAGTTATCTGCACTGTTCACACAAGTACGAGGCATCTCTGCTCACTTTGGCTAAACAGAAATGTGTCCCTTTGCAAAATCAAACACTGACAAATAAGAGAGCAAGACACTGTATGATTTCTAGAGCTGATATAGGGCAATTTGTTCAGCAGAGTGATGTAAGCTTCGTTATGATTGCATCATCCATGACTTCTAGGAATAACATGATGCAATTCATATCATGTATGACACAATACCAGCTTCAGATTGCATCATTCATTGTTTTGCCTAAAAAGCAAGTACTGTCCAAACCCAGTCATAGATTTATTCATAGATCCAGTCAAAGATGTATTTTAGTCATTTCTGGTTTAAATTGAGATCCCTTCCCTTTATAACTCACTTATCCTCCGCCATTGCCAAGTCAAGGGTCGTATATACTGACCCAATAGCATATCTTGAAAACTAGAGCCAATCAACAATTTTAAGCATCATTTTCGTTCTCAGTGACCCAGAATTAGTAAAGTTTGACTACATTTATTTCAGAAGCATTTTGGCTGTAGAGCAGTGAAACATATGAGACCAGTGGGTGGAGAGCGTAGACGAATGGGCTGGGGCTTAAGAGTGCTACTATAGTGGGAATTCCAAGAGCCATTGTGTAGGCCATAAGGAGCTTCCGCAGTACAGTTAGATCGCAAACTTAAATTGTCAGAGGTGCTACTGCTGGTAACCATCCACCTTTGACAAAAGTCTGACCAATTTTGGGGAACTACTCTCCAGGGTAATCCAGCCGAATGGTGGGGAGTCTGGGCACATATCCAACAGTGGGAGAGATTGAACTCACGGGCAAAGGCAATTTTCAGGGCCTCATAGGTATTGGTAGCCATATCTGTAGGGATGGCTCCCCATCCTGCATGCGATGTGGGTGAAACAGTAGGTAACAGAAGGATTACTTCTGTGACAAAAAGGAATGTTGTGAGAGACCCTAAACCTGAACCCATATTGTAATTACAACAACTCAAATGCCCAGAAGATAAGAATTATTGACACCAAACAAATCAAAAAATAAAAGGACCAGGACCATAGGCTAGGTCGGCCTACTGTGAATAGATAGAACCAATGCTCAGGGTTTTCGCGGAGAATGCGCTGTGGCTGTTCAGAGAGATCACCAGGCATTCCCAGTTACCCTTACTGTCTTTTGAATAACAGCTTAAGTCCCAAATCGTCGCTGGCAGTCTTCTCTGCAGGCTGGACAGTCCACTGTTCAGGAGTGGGTACTGCTTTCAGTCGAGAGTGATGAATCCAGTTCTTGTGCCCTTCGACCTTTGCTGCCGTGTGGGAGACCAGCAGGACGGTGTGGGGTCCCTTCCACTTCTCTTGGAAAGGCTCATCCTTCCAGGTCCGAACGAAAACGGAGTCACCAGGCTGTAAGGAGTGGACCGGGGCATCCAGCAGAAGAGGCTGTGAATCTTTGGTGTATCTGTGAAGAGAAGAAAGAACAGCAGACAGAGAGCACATGTACTGAGACAAAAAACCACACCCCATTTCCCTCTCCCCTGCCAGGACCGGTGTACCATTCAGAGGCCATGCCCTTCCAAACATGATTTCGAAGGGACTAAGTCCTAACCTGCCCTTGGGGAGAGCACGAATACGGAGTAACACAAGGGGCAAAGCATCAGGCCACCTAAGAGAGGCCTCCTGACAGAACTTTGAGAGGTGTCGCTTGAGTGTCTGATTTGTGCATTCTACTACTCCACTGGCTTGTGGTCGTCATGGTATGTGGAGCTTCCAGGGGATTTGCAAAGCACTTGATATCTTTTGAACAACTTGAGATGTGAAGGGTGTTCCATTATCAGATTCCATCCACTGGGGAAGGCCGAAGCGAGGAATGATTTCCTTGACAAACTTAAGAGCCACCGTTTTGGCAGTGTTGTTACGACATGGGAAGGCTTCGGGCCAACCACTGAATCGATCCACCAAGACGAGGAGGTACCTGTACCCTTGGGTCCTGGGAAACTCAGTAAAGTCTATTTGCCACACCAATCCTGGACCTGGGGTAGGTTCCAGAGCGGCTGGCAACACTGCTACTCCTGGTCGAGGGTTATTCTTTTGGCAGATTAAACATTCAGCTTGTACCTGTGATGCTAGGGGTTTAAGTCCAGAGGTTAGAAAATATTTATTCATAAGCTGGGTAAGAGCCTCTCTGCCTGCGTGTGTGGTTTGATGCAGTTTCTGCAACACCGGTCGGATTAGCCCCTTGGGCAGGAGGATTTTTCCCTCTGTGGAATAAAGCCATCCCTCCTTTTCCTGGAGACTGAGACTGTCAGCCAGGTTTCTGTCATCATGGGAGTACTGAGGGGCTGCAAGCTCACCCACTGATGGGATGAGGGCATGCATTTGGGCATTCTCCTCTGTTGGTGATTTCAGGTAGCAGCTCGCTTAGCTTCCCTGTCTGCTCTGGCATTGCCCTTGGTTACATCTTGATCTTCCTTTTGATGGGCTTTGCAATGCGCCACTGCTACTGCTGAGGGGAGTTGTACCGCTTCTAACAGCCGGAGAATTTGAGACCCATGCTTAACCGGGGAACCTTGGACTGTTAGCATTCCCCTTTGCTTCCACAAACCAGCATAAGCATGCAATACCCCAAAAGCATACTTTGAGTCAGTAAAGATATTAACCCGTTTGTTTTTTGCCAGCTCGAGTGCACGAGTCAGGGCCACTAGTTCAGCAAGCTGGGCAGATGTCCCAGCAGGTAAATTCTCAGCTTCCACGGTATCATGGAGTGTCACAATAGCATAACTCGCCCTCCTTTGCCCATCCACAATGGCACTACTGCCATCGGTATACCATTCCAAGTCAGCATTTGGGAGTGGTTGATCTTTTAAATCTGGGCGGCTGGAGTATTGTGCAACTATGATTTCCAGACAGTCATGTTCCTGCTTTTCTGTCACTGGTAGCAGGGTAACTGGATTAAGGGAGGGACAGGTTTGCAGGGTAACTTCAGGATTCTCTAACAGTTTTGCCTGGTACCGAGCAACCCGAGCCTGTGTGAGCCAGAGACCATCCTTAGTGTCCAGCAGGGCTTGAACCATATGGGGAATATACACTTGCACAGTTCCTCCCAGTGTCAGTTTTTCAGCTTCCCCAAGCACTAGGGCAGTGGCTGCGACCGCCCTCAAGCATGCTGGCCACCCCTTTGCAACTTGATCCAGTTGTTTAGAGAAATATGCCACGGGACATTTCCAGGTGCCTAGTAACTGAGTAAGCACTCCCAGGGCTATCCCTTTCCTTTCATGCACATACAGTTGGAACGGCTTAGAGAGATCCGGCAGACCCAGGGCTGGGGCTTCCATCAGCTTCCTTTTCAAGATTTTAAATGCCCTGTCCGCTTCTGGGGACCAGTGAAAGGGGTCATGATCCGCTCCCTTAACACATTCATACAGAGGTTTAGCCCACAGTCCAAACTCTGGGATCCATATTCTGCAAAAACCTGCCATGCCCAAAAATGCCCTGAGCCGTTTACGGTTGCTAGGGATAGGAACTTGGCAGATAGCCTCCTTTCTTTCATTTGAGAGCTGCCTCTCCCCCTGTCTTATGTGAAATCCCAGATACTGTACTTCTGAGAGAGCAATTTGACCCTTGTTCCGAGCTACCCTGTATCCTCGGAGTCCAACAAAGTTCAGGAGACTCACAGTGGCTTTGAGACAAGGGATTAGACCCACAGCAGCAATTAACAAGTCATCTACATATTGCAGGAGGAGGACTCTGTCCGCATTATTCCACTCCTCTAAGTCTCTGGCCAGAGCCTGGCCGAACAGAATGGGGGAATTTTTAAATCCCTGGGCCAACACTGTCCAGCAAAGCTGCTTTTTAACCCTTCTGTTGTCCTCCCACTCGAAGGAGAATATCTCCTGAGATTGGGTGTCGACTGGAATTGTGAAAAAAGCGTCTTTTAAATCTAGGACCGAGAAATGGGAATACTGCCCCCCTATAGAGGCCAGCAGTGTATACGGGTTTGGAACCAGGGGGTGCAGAGTCTTAACCCGTTCATTGACTGCCCTGAGGTCCTGTACCAGCCGATACGTGCCATTGGGCTTTTGCACGGGCAGAATGGGGGTGTTCCAAGCTGACTGGCATTCTCGTAGTACACCGTACTCTAGGAACCGATCTATAGTCTCTTGCAGTCTCTCTCTGGCTTCCCTCTTAATCGGATACTGTTTGATTCGCACTGGGCTTTTTCCTGGAAGGAGCTGAATATGAACAGGGGTTTGATAGGTTGCCTTCCCTGGGACCCCTGATGCCCAGACAAGGGGATACACCTGGTCCTCCCACTGGTTCCACTCTGGGGCTTGCATGGCTGAGGGTTCAACTGCAAGGGTCATTATCCAAGCATTCTCAGGGGGTAAGGTGAGAGTTATATCATCTTGAGTGAAATGCAGGGTGGCACCTAAGCGACAAAGCAGGTCCCGTCCTAGTAGGGGTGTTGGACAATCGGGGAGGTAAACCAGCTTGTGTGATACAGTTCTGTTTCCCAAAGCACATTCTGCTGGGGCATACACTGGGCACTTAGCTCCTTTCCCTGTGGCACCCACCACTGTGAGGAAGTCTGCCACTGGCAGCTGAAGGGGTTGATTTACAGCAGTTCGTGCAGCTCCAGAGTCAACTAAAAAGTCTATTTCTGAATTTCCCACCCGCATTTTTACTCGGGGTTCCGGGGGCAGGATGGTCCGTCTCCCCTGACACCCCTAGTCTTGATCCTCCGCTGCCATCATAGGGGTACCTTCCCTTTCAGGGCACTCATTTTTCCAATGTCCCTCCTTTCGGCATATGGCACACTGGTTGTGACCCAGGCGCCTTTCCTGGGAACCAGGGCGCCCACGTCCACGGCCTCTCATTCCCGGCCCCTTTCACCTTTCTGTGACCTTCCTCTGCCGCCGGCCTGCACCGCCGCTACCATCATTTTCACTTGCCTCTTTTCCTTCTCTCCCTCTCTAAGGGTATAAGCCCTATTTGCAGTCTCCAAAATCTGAGCCATAGACATTCCCATTAAATCCTCCTTTTTCTGCAGTTTCCTTTTAATATCAGGGGCCGCACGGCTGGTAAAGATACCCTTTATAATTGCCTCAGTTGCCTGATTGTCTGGGTCTGTGCAAGTACTGTGCCGGATGGTGTCCCGAATGCGCTGCAGGAAAGCCACCGGACTCTCTTTTGATTCCTGGATTAGCTCATAAGGCTTTGCCCAATTGTTATGTCGGACAGCCGAGTGCCGGAGGCCATACATAAGCAGTTCCTTATAGGAGTTAATCATCCTCAAATCCCCCTCCTCATTCGGATTCCACCGGGGGTCTACTATAGGGACAGCGACCTCAGGCAGGGGCTTGCCTTCTCTGTCCTCATTATGCCTTCTCTGTGCCTCCTCCCTAGCCTTGGCTATCACCTGATTCCGCTCCACCTCAGACAACAAGGTTCTCATCAGTATATTGCAATCATCCCAGTCAGGCTTATGGCTTGCCAGACACCCTTCAAAGACTGAAATAAACCTGCTTGGATTCGTGGAGAACTCCCCTGCTTCTGCCTTAAAGGCAGCTAGGTGCACTGGGTTAAAAGGGACATGAGAATACACTGACACAATCTGGGCTGCGCGATCCTGTGTTCCTGGACGGGCTACCACATTCTCAGTAATCAATGGATACAATCCCACCGAGGGGGTACTCTCTGGAGCCTGTGGGGGTGCTGGAGCCGAAGGGGACACCGATTCTGCCATTACAACTGTGGGAGGGTTCTGGGGATTAGCAGCAGGTACTACCGAGTCTGTCGGAGTCAAATGGCACTTGTGCAAAATATCAGGCCTATTTCTTAACACCATAAACGTATACGCATAGAGATGTTCATTCCATTTACCAGTTCGCTGACAAAACAAAAATAACTGAAGGATTGTGTTGTAATTAAGTGATCCTTCCGGTGGCCACCTTTCCTGGCACTCTAGCTGATATTGAGGCCAGTCAACTGTACAGAACCTTTTTAATTTACTTTTAAGCATCGAATCTGACCCAAACACGTCCCAATTTGCTAGAACGCATTCTAAGGGCATACACTGTGCCCCGCCGGCTGTACTCTGTCCCTGCCCCATACTCTAGCAGGCAAAAAGTCCCCGCTGGACTGTTCCTACCTTATCCAAGGGTCCGGTTCCTCACCGTCGCCCACAACTACTTCTCCACTATCCTCAGCCGGGAATAGTCAGCGGCATTCTCAGTGAGCAGATCAAAGTAGGCCTTCTGGGCCTCTCCGTACAAAAAAGGGGCGAGAATGCTGGCCCACTGTTCCAGGGGCCACGCCTCACACTTAGCAGTCCTTTCAAATGAGAGGAGATACGTCTCTATATCATCGTCTGCCGTCATCTTTGGCAAACAACTGTTGGCCCTCAGGGTTCGCGTCCCCTGGGCCTGGGTGGTGAGGATCTTCAGTTGGTCCACAACCTCGTGCAGGAGGGCTTGATCTTGGGTCGCCTGGCTCATTAATAATTGGTTGGTTTCCTGCTGTAACCTCATGGACTCCTGTTGCCCCATTGCCTGAGCCTGGGTTGCCTCCTGCTGGGCTGCTGTGGCTTGCACCAGCACTCTCACCACCTCCTCCATGGTGGTACAAACAAAAACCCAAAAACCCAGTGCACTTTTTTTTTTTTAGTAAAAACCTCTTTGTTCCGCCACGCTGTGACCAATCATGATCCCACTCCTGACACCAGTTGTAGCAGAGCTCTGACCTTGTCCCCGTGGGTCCTGCACTTCTAGGCGGTATATGCTAGCCTCAGTGGCTCTCTGTGACCCTCCACATAGCCCTTCTCTCTCTAGGGCCAGGGTTACAGTCTACTGAGCCCTTTTCATCATAAGCCAGCAAGGAGGTTGGTGAGAGAACTCCCACAGTCTCTGTTGTCCCTAGGGCTTGTTTTAGAACAGTTTAGCCTCCTGTCCTGACAGGGGCCTGACTTCCCCTCCCAGGAGGTGTTCCTGTAATGGTGGATTGGGGGGAAACCCGGGCCCGCCCTCTACTCCGGGTTCTGGCCCAGGGACCCTAATGGTAGCAGCTGTTGGCAGCCAACCTTTCACTGCCAGAGTTGCTACATTTCCCTGGGCCACTTCCCCACAGCTCTCCTGCTTCTCCCTTACCTTAGGGCTCCCTTATCAATAACTTGAGGGTGTCTTCATTAACCAGTCCTTCAGCCGCACTTCCTCTTCTCTGGCTCCCTGGCTCTCCTCTGCCTGACTGGAGTGAGCCCTTTTTATAGTATCAGCGGGGCCTTAATTAGAGTCAGGTGGTCACATTAGCTTAATGGCCTCACCTGACTCTTTGCAGGTTAATTGGAGTCAGGTGGTCTATTAGCCTGGAGCAGCCCCTGCTCTGGTCAGTCAGGGAACAGAAAACTGTTAATCCAGTGGCCAGTATATCTGTCTTCTGCTATTCTGCTGTACCCAACTGGCCTGGGTCTATTACATTACACTAGAAACTGCTCCAGAAGTTTAGGGAGTTTGCCCTGGGGTTTGGGGCAAGCTGCAGCCGCAGTGGATCATGCAGGATTCCCGGGGCGTAGAAGGGCAAAGAGCCAGCTGGTACCTGCACAGGTGGAGATGTTACCTAGCAGCTCTTGGGGAACCAGGGCACAGTACCTAGCTTGTCTGACTCACGAAAGACCTCCTCCCACCCAGCCTCTGCTTGAACCAAAACCGACGAGAAGAAAGACTTACAAAAACCAATGAAAAGGCAGTGGGAGGTCTGGTCTACACTACAAGGTTAGGTCGAATTTAGCCACGTTAGGTCAATTTTATAAGTAATGTGGCTACACAACGAGCCCTGTTCCACCGACTTAAAGGGCTCTTAAAATCGACCGCTGTACTCCTCCCCGACAAGGGGAGTAGCGCTAAAATCAACCTTCCTGGGTCGAATTTGGGGTAGTGCAGACGCAGCGCTGTGCAATTTGATGGTATTGGCCTCCGGGAGCTATCCCAGAGCCACTCTGGACAGCACTTTCAACTCCGATGCACTAGCCAGGTACACAAGAAAAGCCCAGGGAACTTTTGAATTTCATTTCCTGTCGGTCAGCGTGGCAAGCTCAGCAGCACAGGTGACCATGCAGTTCCAGAATCGCAAACGAGCTCCAGCATGGAGTGAACGGGAGACACTGGATCTGATTGCTGTATGGGGAGAAGAATCTGTGCAGGCAGAACTCCGAACCAGCAGAAGAAATGCTGATATATTTGCAAAAATCACACAGGGCATGATGGACAGAGGCTACACCAGGGACACACAGCAGTGCCGCGTGAAAGTTAAGGAGCTCAGGCAAGCCTATCAAAAGACAAAGGAGGCAAACGGTCGCTCCAGGTCAGAGCCCCATACATGCCGCTTCTATGATCAGCTGCATGTCATTCTGGGGGGGGGGGACCCTACCACTACCCCACCACTGTCCGTGGACACCTGCAAGAGGGCAGTCTCACGTAGCACAGAGGAGGATTTTGTGGATGAGGAAGAGGAGGAGAAGGAGGAGGAGGAGAATGTGCAGCAGGCAAGTGGAGAATCTGTTCTCCCTGGCAGCCAGGACCTTTTCATCACCCTGGAGCCAATACCCTCCCAAGGCGGGTTCCCGGACCCTGAAGGTGGAGAAGGCACCTCTGGTGAATGCACTTGTAACTACACTACAGGGGTTAAAAGCAATTGTGTTTAATGTTTGATTTGCCCTGAAGAATTGGGATGCATTTGTGGCCAGTACAGCTACTGGAAAAGTCTGTTAACGTGTCTGGGGATGGAGCAGGAATCCTCCAGGGACATCTCCATGAAGCTCTCCTGGAGGTACTCTGAAAGCCTTTTGTCATAACTATAAAGGGAAGGGTAACAGCTCTCTGTGTACAGAGACTCCAAATCCTTTTACCTGTAAAGGGTTAAGAAGCTCGGGTAACCTGGCTGACACCTGACCCTAAGGACCAATAAGGGGACAAGATACTTTCAAATCTTGGGGGGGGGGGAAGGTTTTTGTTTTGTGTCCTTTGTTTAAGGGGTTGTTTGCTCTTGGGACTGAGAGGGACCAGACATCAATCCAGGTTCTCCCCATCTTTCTAAACAAGTCTCTCCTATTTCAAACTTGTAAGTAAAAGCCAGGCAAGGCGTCTTAGATTTACTTTGTTTTCTCAACTTGTAAATGTACCTTTTATCAGAGTGTTTATCTTTGTTTGCTGTACTTTGAACCTAAGACAGAGGGGGGTCCTCTGAGCTCTTTAAGTTTGATTACCCTGTAAAGTTATTTTCCATACTGATTTTACAGAGATGATTTTTACCTTTTTCTTTAATTAAAAGCCTTCTTTTTAAGAACCTGATTGATTTCTCTTTGTTTTAAGATCCAAGGGGGTTTGGATCTGTATTCACCAGGAGTTGGTGAAAGGAAGGAGGGGGGAAGGGTCGAGTTCTCCTTGTTTAAGATCCAAGGAGTTTGGATCTGTATTCACCAGGGAATTGGTGAAAGGTTTCTCAAGGCTTCCCAGGGAGGGAATTCTTGAGATGGTGGCAGCGGACCAGAGCTAAGCTGGTAGATAAGCTTAGGAGTCCTCATGCAGGCCCCTACATTTGTACCCTAAAGTTCAAAGTGGGGATACAGCCTTGACACCTTTGCAGAAGGTTTCTGGGGAGAGCTGCCTTATTTCGTCCTCCACGGTACCACGCCAAGCCAGTAGCAAGTACTCTGAAATCATTGCAGCACAAAGCATGGCAGCAAATGGTCCCGGGTTTTGGTCGCATTCATGCAACATTCGGTCTTTATCTTTCTGGTCAGCCTCAGGAGAGTGATATCATTCATGGTCATCTGGTTGAAATAGGGGAAGTTTTGTAAGGGAACAGTAAAAGGACCCCGTTCATGCTGTGCTGTTTGCGCTTGCCTAAAAAGGATCATCCCGGAGAATAGCCACGCGGTGTGGGGAGGGGTGAAGGGATCATCCCGGAGAATAGCCACACGGTGGGGGGAGGGGCGTGCTGCACATCCACCCCAAACCTGTGGCCCCTCCTTTTAAATGGCAAACCCAACCGGCATTGCTTGCTATGGGAAAGGAGGGCGCTGCAGTTTGAAACCATTCCCACATGTTATGAAGGTGGAAGAAGCCAACCCCGCGTACCCTTTGGTTTACCATGGTTGCCTGGAAACTGAATTCTGTTGCCCAGCCGGGTGTGATGTGTCACCGTACCGACAGGCGCTCAATATAAAAGGCAAAATGCGACCTTGTACCTAAAGCACATGTGCTGTCTGCTGTGAATTGCTTGATTCACTGTGAAAGAGTCTCCCTTTAGGGAGATACAGAAATGTATCTTCTTAAATTCTACTCTCCCTTTTTATCCCCTCGCAGGTGCAAACGTTTCTATGCTCCCCCTATCATCTCCGTCCCTGAGGTTATCGCAGATTAGAAGGCGAAAAAAACGCACTCGCGATGACATGTTTTCCGAGCTCATGCAGTCCTCCGGCACTGATAGGGCACAGCTGAATGCATGGAGGCATTCAGTGGCAGAGGCCAGGAAAGCATATAGTGAACATGATCAAACCACGCAGGAGAAGATGCTGAGGCTAATGGGGGAGCAAATGGACATGATCAGGCATCTGTTGGAGCTGCAGGAAAGGCAACTAGAGCACAGACCCCCGTTGCATCCATTGTATAACCGTCTGCCCTCCTCGCCAAGTTCCATAGCCTCCTCACCCAGACGCCCAAGAACGCAGGGGGGAGGCTCTGGGCACCCAGCCACTCCACTCCAGAGGATGGCCCAAGCAACAGAAGGCTGTCATTCAAACAGCTTTGATTTGTACTGTGGCTACAATAAGTAATGTGGCCTTGTCCTTCTCTCCTCCCCCACCCCACCCGGGCTACCTTGTCAGTGATCTCAATATTTTTTTAAATAAATAAATAATGAATGGATTCAAAACAATAGGGACTTTATTTCCTTTGCCAGCTGTGGTCGAAGAGGGGAGGGGGATTGGCTTGGGAAGTACATTCACCAAAGGGGGTGGTTTTGCATCAAGGAGAAACACACACAACTGTCACACCGTAGCCTGGCCAGTCATTAAACTGTTTTTCAAAGCCTCTCTGATGTGCAGCGTGCCTCGGTGTGCTCTTCTAATCGCCCTGGTGTCTGGCTGTTCAGAATTGGCCGCCAGGCGATTTGCCTCAACCTTCCACCCCGCCATAAACATCTCCCCCTTACTCTCACAGATATTATGGAGCACACAGCAAGCAGCAATAACAATGGGACTATTGGTTGCGCTGAGGTCTAACCTACTCAGCAAACAACGCCAATACCCTTTTAAACATCCAAAGGCACATTCTACCACCATTCTGCACTTGCTCAGCCTGTAGTTGAACTGCTCCTTACTACTGCCCAGGCTGCCTGTGTATGGCTTCATGCGCCATGGGAGCAAGGGGTAGGCTGGGTCCCCAAGGATAACTATTGGCATTTCAACATCCCCAATGGTAATTTTCCGGACTGGGAAGAAAGTCCCTTCTTGCAGATTTTCAAACAGCCCAGAGTTCCAAAAGATGCAAGCGTCATGCACCTTTCCTGACCATCCCACGTTGATGTCGGTAAAATGTCCCTTGTGATCCACCAGTGCTTGCAGCACCATTGAGAAGTACCCCTTGCGGTTTATGTACAGTTTGGCAAGGTGATCTGATGCCAAGATAGGGATATGCATTCCGTCTATCACCCCACCACAATTAGGGAACCCCATTGCAGCAAAGCCATCCACTATGACCTGCACATTTCCCAGAGTCACTACCCTTGTTAGCAGAAGGTTATTGATTGCCTTGGCTACTTGGATCACAGCAGCCTCCATGGTAGATTTGCCCATTCTGAATTGATTCCTGACTGACCAGTAGCAGTCAGGCGTTGCAAGCTTCCACAGGGCTATCGACACTCGCTTCTCAACTGTCAGGGCAGGTCTCATCTTGGTATTCTTGTGCTTCAGGGCCGGGGAAAGCAACTCACAAAGTTCCAGGAAAGTGGCCTTACACATGCAAAAGTTTCACAGCCACTGGGAATCATCCCATACCTGCAACACTATGCGGTCCCACCAGTCTGGGCTTGTTTGCTGGGCCCAGAATCAGCGTTCCACTGTATCAACCTGCCCCACTGCTGCCATGATGTCCCAATTGCTACATCCCGTGCTTTCAGGAGTGTCTGTGTCCATGTCCTCCTCACAATCTTCCTCATGCTGGCGGCTCCTAGCTAGCCTCTCCACATACTGCAGGATAATGCGCGAGGTGTTTACAATGCTCACAACAGCAGTGCACAGCTGAGCGGGCTCCATGCTTGCCGTGCTATGACGTGTGCATGGGTAACCCAGGAAAAAAGGCATGAAACGATTGTTTGCCGTTGCTTTCAAGGAGGGAGGGGAGACTGACGACATGTACCCAAAACCACCCGCGACAATGTTTTTGCCCCATCAGGCATTGGGAGCTTAACCCAGAATTCCAAAGGGCAGCAGAGACTGTGGGATAGCTACCCACAGTGCACCACTCCATGAGTCGATGCTAGCCACGGTATTGAGGACGCACTCCGCCGACCTACTGCACATTGTGGGGACATACACAATCGACTGTATAAAATCGCTTTCTAAAGATCGACTTCTATAAAATCAACCTAATTTCATAGTGTAGACATGCCCGGAGACACCTAAACCCCTGGGACAAGGGTGACAGGATTAAATAAACTCCCCTAGCCTCATTTGCATCGAAGATGGGAACATGAGAACAGAGATTCCAAGGCAAGAACCGCACAGAACTCTGGGTCCAGAAAAGCAGGGAAGCAGTGCATGATGGGGGATCTCTGCTCCAGATGTTAACTAACCCACGCCTGCACACACCCAGCTCAGTAGTTATCAGACCAACTCTAGTAATAAATCCTTTATTGGTATCCAAAATAGTGAAGCAGCCTAATTGCATTGTGAGCTCCCTCCAAGGAACACCGCCCATAGCCAGGAATGATCAGTTCCTATTGCGTAGCCTGAACAAAACACCTTTGGTATACTCCCTTGAGCCATCAGTTTACACATAAACAAATCTACAAAAACAACAAGGAGTCCAGTGGCACCTTAAAGACTAACAGCTTTATTTGGGCATAAGCTTTCGTGAGTAAAAAATCCACTTCTCCAGATGCATTCCCCCTGATACATAAACAAATCTAGTGTTCTCCCTCGAACCATTGTTGTTTCCCTACAAAAACCCTTACCCACGCTCAAGTAAGTGCTCTGATGCCTGGATCCAAAATCTGCATCAATTCCATTGGGACTTCATCTTCTCCTGACTGATCGTGCTGGGGGCTCTGCCTGACTCCAGCACTCTGGACCCTCAACTACCACCACCACCACCTGGGACCCCCGAAGGATTCAAGCTTCACGGAGTGGTGAGAACCCAGCTCTCTCTCTCTCTCTCTCTCTCTCTCTCTTGGTATAGCCTTCTGACACTGACTTGTGGGATCAGTTATAGTTTTCTAAACCTGACTTTTATCATCAAAGTTAAGGTAGATTTAATATTATAACTGTTTTGTTTGTTTGGCTCTCCTATGGCAATAAATAACTTTCATGGTTAAGCTGGTTGCTTCTCTCTCTCTCTCTTCCTCCAACTCCTCGTGGGTGTTTTTTTTTTTTTTTTTGGCTTCCCCATTCGCTTTGCAGCAACGTTCCTCGTACCTAAGCTAAAGATCCCTGCAGCGCCCAAAAATCCTGTGGGGTTTGCTCATCAAGTGGGTTACTACCAGAACAATTGCAACGAGAAAGTGGGGATAGGGACGTGCTGAACCTGGGCCATATGAGAGTGGCGGATTGAAAATGCTGCTCGACCCAGTCTGCTCAGGCGTACTCTGTTCCGGTGCGGTGCCCATGGCCTATGAGGGTGACAGCTTGGAGGTGCTGTTCGACCCAGCCTGCTGAGTCCAGGGACATATAAGGGGTCAGCTTGGGAGTGCTGATTAACCCGGTCCTCTCAGATGCACTCTATTAATGTGTGTGTGTGTGTGTTCGTCTGATTCTGGGGCTGGAAGAACCCAGCCCTGGGGCACACAGGTCCTGCAGGATAGCTCCATTGGGAGGGAACTTGCAGCAGGGAGAAGCAGAGCTCTGTATGAGAACACAAGTGACACAAGCAGTACATTGATAGCAGAGCCGTAACAAGGAATTTTTGCACCCAAGGCAAGGGCCGGCTCCAGGCAATTCGGTGGCGGGTCCCTGAGTCCCTCTCGGAGAGAAGGACCTGCTGCTGAATTGCTGCTGAAGAATGAATGAAGCGGTGGCGGCAATTCGGCGGCAGGTCCTTCCCTCCGACAGGGACTCAGGGACCTGCCGCCAAATTGCCACCGAAGAAGCGGCGGCGGTAGAGCTGCCGCCGAAGCGCCGCCAATCGCGGTAGAGCTGTGCCCCTCCGCTTTGCGCGCCCGAGGCAAGTGCCTCACTCGCCTCACCCTTGTTACGGCACTGATTGATAGAATTACAGAACCCCCCACCCCCTGAAGAGTAACCCTCATAAATGAGCACACCCCAAAGTAACGGGCAAATCTGGTAACAGAGGGAAGTGTTCACTGCTAAGTCCCAGGTTCCCATTCAGGCTGGGAGTCCCCAGAAGCTCCTGGGGCTAGAACCCCACGGATATTTCTGTACCTAACTCCTGCCTGGGCCTTGGCATCTCCTGGCTGTTGACCAGCCTGTGTGTCAGTGAGTCGCAGGGAGGCCCCATGGCAAACTCCATCCCCCATGGCACGGACAGGACTCAGGAGAAGCTAAGGTTTGAACTGGGCCATGGAGACTGAGCAGGTCCCCCCAGAGCAGCGCTCCCGGTGCGGGGCAGAGGGATTTTGTCCTGGTGCTGCTCATGTTGCACCAGTGGCTCAACGGAGAGCTCCGTCTCCAAAGCTAGAATTCACCTCACCAACCAAAGCTGGCCCTGCCCGGCCATGGATTCTCAGAGGCGCTGCTGTAGGCCAAGAGCGACCCCACTTCCCGCTGGCATGTGGAGGGCGGTGTGTGCGCACACGCATGCTGGAGCTGCCTGGGGCCCTGGGTAGAGGTTCCTGTTTTAGCTGGTTCCATTTAAAGGCCAGTGTCTTGTTCCCAGGGCTCAGCTGTGTGTGCTGGGCTGAGCGATGGCCGTGCAGGGGCAGCGCCGTGGGAGCAGAGGGGGTTATGCTGGGTGTGAGCTGGGCCCCGGCGCTGCTGCAGTTAGGGCTCAGGAAGCTGCTCACAAAAGCAGAAGTGCCGTGTACAGCAGTGTGGGGGGGACTTTTGTTTTTAATCCTCATTTCCTGTGCGTGGGCTTCAGAGCTCGGTGACACGGCTCTGCACAGCTGGGGCGCAGGCAGGCTCCTTGGACGGGCGTGCGGAGGGCTGCCGTCCCCAGGCTCGGGGCAGTGCTGGCAGGAGCAGGTGGGCTTCCCCAGCACCCAGGCTGTCTCCAAAGGTGAGTCCGCTCGGCCGGGGCTGAGTTCACTGTTGCTGACTTCCTGCTGCCCAGACTTCTGCCCTCCCCTCCACTTCCTCCCATGCTCCCCTCCCTGCATGCCTCTTCCCATTCACCACTCGGCCCCAGCGATCTCTCCTGTGCCCACCCTGAGCAGGCCATGCCTGCAAAACCTTAATTCCACCCTGCCAAGCATCCGGCACCCTCAGCTCTATTGCTATCAGCCTCTTTGAGGATCAGGCCCTAGGCTGGTAAATCCGACAGGGATGGGCGCAGCCTCCCTTGCAGTGCCATCAGGCTGGTCGCAGGAGAGAAAGGACATGCTTGTGGTTAAGGCAACGGGGGGGCAGGACTCCTGGGTTCTATTCCCTGCCCTGCCAGAGAGTTCCTGTGTGACCTTGGGCGAGTCACTCTTAAACCCTGGGGAAGTGTCTGAATTGTGGCCCCCGTCTGCCGCGCTCCTGATGCCAAGGGTCTCAGGTACTGCGGGTCCTGCTGCTGCTGGAGCGGCATGAGATGGAGCCAATAAGAGATTGCTCAGCTCCCCCCAGCCAGGATCAAGGCAGGGCAGCTCCCCCCTGGGGTCGCTACAATAACATTGGAATGGAGAGGAGCTCCAGGGCTGGAGGAAACTGGAAGGGGGGAGGGTTCCTGGCAATAACTCCCCGGCCCTTAGGGGTCAGCCAGGCATACAACACCTCTAGCTGGAGTCTGAAAAATCCCAGCCCCTCCCTATTCAGTCTCCACGTATTCAGTCGTAACAAGAGACTCAGAGGCTGAGGCCGAGGCAGTGCAGCCTAGGGGTCAGAGCACGGGACAGGGAGCCTGTGACATACCAAGGTACAATCCAGACTAATGAGCAGCTCAGTCATCCTGGCCCTGCAACCTTGGGTGCCTTACGATGCCTTGCTGAAGTGGCTTCCACCTGGGCCGCTCACAAACAGCTTCCAGCATGTGCCACACCCTGCGTGTGTGTGTGTAACTGCAGCCTGCCAGCCACACTGGGGTTACAAGCGCTGCTCTCACCAGCCTGGGTGACACCAAAACACCCCCAGTCTTAGACGGTCTCTCAGTAATGTCTGTCCTCTCCTGGACAATACAAGCTACATTAAGTCTATTTCTTTAATAGAAATAATATGCACACAACTTGCCACCCCAAATGGAGTTTGTCAGCCACTTTAATTTAAACACAGTGGATTAGATAAAAGAGTAAAACAAGTTTATGAATTACAATGAGTACAAGTAATGAGACATAAAAATCAGAAATGGTTACAAGAAAAATAAAATTAAGACATTTCCTAATGCCAAACTTAACAAACTCTATCAGATTCAAGCAAAGTTTCTTACCATATACTTTCAGCAGTCTTACTGACCAAACCCTGGAGGTTAGGACCCTTCTCCCAGAATCCAATGAAGGCTTCTTTTGTTGCTTCAGGTGCAGTGAATGTGATGGGCAGGGAGAGAGAAAGAGGGGACCTGTGGGGTTTTTGTCCTTCCTTTTTATAGTTTCAGTCCTCCTGTTGAAAACATTTCCAGGTGGGCACTAGAAGGCAAAGAGTCTGCATGGAAGGATGTTCCCTGCTGCTTTTTCCTCATCTATTTAAGCTTCCTTTGTTTCCCTTCCATCTTGATGACTCTGTTTACTGCTTAAATGCAAATTAAGCAGAGGACACATTCCTTTGTTTAGGACAAGCCTCTTTGCCACCCTCAGTTTGGAACATGTTTTAATAATGCCACACAGTGGACTCTTATAACTTCACATACAAGGTTACCACACAGGTTTTATCAGGACGTTACTGATCAGCAAATTATGAGTTTTGAAATGATATCTCACAAGGTGTACTTTGTACAAAGTTTTTTACAATAGTGTGTCAGGTGTGAGTACAGGGGTACGTCATTCTGTCACAGAGCCGAATTCTAATCCTGATGCCAACACTAAGGCCAGTGCCCGTGTGTCTTTCCCAGGTGCTCTCCCACCCAGGGCCTGAGAGGCTATTACTGTATTCCCCCTGCCCTAAATCCCCCTGAAACCCATCTACCAGGTCCCAGGGGCAGGATCACTCTGTCTAGGGCCCTTGCCTAAAACAAATCAGACTCTAGCTCAAGCCTTCACCCAGGTCTGGGCTCCTACTTCTGGCTCTAGGAAATTAAAATAACCGCTCCTGGGTCCCCGTTACAGGGGGCTCTTCCCCCTCGCCAGCACTCAGCACCCTTGGAACATGAAGAGCTTTTTATCTGGGGGAAAACAGTCAAACGAAGCATGACAGCCCAGGTATAGACTTACCTGTAAGAGCCTGAGCCACCTAAAACAGTGCGTCAGGAGTCTGGATGGCCTCACGGGAAGGCTGCCTGTGCAGAGATCCAGGACTCCACAGGCTTGTCTTCCGGCAGAGTTAACTCGAGTTACACTTCCAGCGTCACCCCTCACTGGAGTCCCACAAAACCCTTCACTCCTGTGATGGTGCTTTTTACACCAGCTGACTGCTCCCCCCTTCCCCCCTCCAGAGCACAGGCTGACGAGTTGCACAGTGTGGCTTGCTCCACTGGACTGCTGCTCATCCTCCAACGCCTTTCTACAATTCTCCCCCGCGCCCCCCATGTCCAGAAAGGACAAACGAGTTTCCACTTATTGCAGAGCCATGGCCTTGTGCCACACACGAGGGAGGGCCGCGCCCAGTGTGGACACAGCAGGTGGGATTCCACAGTGTAGCTGCTCTCACGCGAGCAAGGTTAACTCAAGTGGAGATAACTCGAGTTAACTGCGCAGTGAAGACAGATCCCAGCCTGTCCACAAGCCCCACCCCCCTAAAGCCCTCTTGTGGTTCTCCTCTGCCGGTCTGCTCCTGCCCAAAGAGAACCGTGCATCTACCTGGCCCAGCTCTGCAATATCAGCTCCGGTCCTGTTGGCCCAGGACGCTGGGAAGTCAGCTCTGTCTGGCGTGACTAACAGGGTGCCATGGGCTGACGGAGATCTCAGCCACGTTCCACTGCTGCTAATGGCTACCACGCCAGCTCTGCACGATTACCTCCTCCACTGCTCCAGCCCCACAGATTCACTCCACACAGAACCAAGCCGCCAAGTGGGGAACCCAGAGCTCGCTGCCCTCTACTCTGAGGAGGATTTCATTCCAAACCACGGGTCTGGGGGGCACAGGGGGAGTGGGAAAGGGACCAGATGCGACCCTTGGGGCAGTCACACGCCCCCCCCAACCCTACGGGTGGTCTCTGTCTAGCACCATAGGGTGAGCCCCACGTGCCCAAGCCTGCAGACCCAGGCTCTGCGCTCGTTGCCGTGTGGACGTACTCTGTCTGCTGGCCTGTGCCTGAGGGCCCCATCAGAGGGCTTGAAACTCCTTGGGCTTCGGCTTATTGTGTTGCCTTTTGATCATTCCTTTGGGGGTGGGGGACAAAGGAGTGGGGGTTTGCACCCCAGCAGAAGGGGCTGTGGGTTCAGCCTCCTAACCCACCCTGCCACCCTGCTGGCACTTCCCCTGGTCGCAGGCTTGCCTGACTCTCCCCCCTTGCTGGCCCCCGGGCTATGGGATAGGGAGCTGCTGCTCCAAACAGCCTGCACTCCCAGCGGGCGATTTGTGGGAGCTGGGGCGGTGTCGGGCCAGGGAGGGCGGCTGCCCATGGGAGATGCCTGGCTATTTTGCCCCCGGCTCTCAGTTCAAACAGGAACTATTGAGGAGCCGTTGGCTGTGTTGCCCTCCTCAAAATGACGCTCCATCAACGCTGGCTGTGCTTTCTGTGCCCAGGTGGATGCTGGTTCGGGATCACCTGACACCTCCTAGGGCTTGAGGCGGAAGGAAGGGGCCAGGCGGGCCAATGGCTGACGGGAGTGTGCCCATCAGCACCCTGGGAGACGCTGCCTTGGCCAGGCTCTGCGAGCTCCTGGACAACTGCAGCCGGGGCTGGAGGAAACTGGCTGAAATCGCAGGCGCCGAGAAACGCTTCAAATGCAGGTGGAGGGAGCGAGGGGGGCACAACGGGCTTCGGGCACCGATATGGGCAGCGCGGCCACGGGCAACATGTCAGTGCAGCGGCCTCACCAGCCTGCCCGCCCCAGTGTGTGAGTGTGTGTATGTGCACACGCAGGGGGGTGATGTAGGTGATGCTCCTGGGTATGAGTAGTCACACTCTGTGTGTGTGCGCGTGTCAGGGGGTAGGGGTGTCATTGCAGTGTAGGCCTTTGGTACCTACCTACCTCAGTGTGTGTGTATGTGTGTGTGTGTGTGTGTATACAATGTGTGCTGTCCCATTGAAGGCTGTGGTGTGTGTGTGTGTGTGTGTGTGTGTGTGAGTGATAGAGAGAGAGCTGTCCCAGTGTAGGCCCTGTGTGTTTGTATGTGTGTAGATGTCACAGGACAGGCTGTAGGGGGTGTAGGGTGTTTGCTATCCCAGTGCAGGCTGTGAGGGGTGTAGGGGGTGTGGCGTCCCAGTGCAGGCTGTGGGGGGTGTAGGGGGTGTGGTGTGCCGGTGGGGGGTGTAGGGGGGGTGCTGTCCCAGGGCAGGCTGTGGGGGGTGTAGGGTGTTTGCTGTCCCAGTGCAGGCTGTAAGGGGTGTGCTGACCCAGTGCAGACTGTAGGGGGTGCGGCGTCCCAGTGCAGGCTGTAGGGGGTGTAGGGGGTGTGCTGTCCCAGTGCAGGCTGTAGGGGGTGTGCTGTCCCAGTGCAGGCTGTGAGGGGTGTGCTGAC
>NW_020664545.1:13192402-13208277 GCF_002925995.2 Terrapene triunguis
TGCTGTCCCAGTGCAGGCTGTGAGGGGTGTGCTGACCCAGCGCAGGCCGTGAGGGGTGTAGGGGGTGTGCTGTCCCAGTGCAGGCTGTGTCTGTATCTGGGTTGACTGCACCAACTCACCTGCGCTGGGTCCGGGCTCCTGGGAGCCCTTTGAGGTGAGGTTCTCTGTGGTGCTTGGCTCCTTTGCCCTGAGCTATGGGGCACTGTCTCTGAGACACCACTGGAGGCTCTGGCTCCTGGTGCTGCAGTGCATGATGGGACCTGTAGTCTCTGTGAGCTGCCTTCCCACATTCAGCATCAAGCTGGCTGCATTCTGCTCCCTTGGGCACACACTGGGCGAAGTCATTGTGTTGCTCCGGGCAGGCTGCTGTGCCCAGCGCTAGCAGGCTCTCGGAGGACAGATCCCAGACCCTTCGAAACGATGCGTGAACCCTCCTTTCTGCCTGCGATTGCCAGTCTTTGTCCCGTAGGCGGGTTTCACCGGATAGCAGCAAGGCTCGGGATTCATTGAGATCCTGCCAAAGAAGTGCCAGGCACCATCAGGCCAGCAAACCCCTCGCTTTGTGTCTAGGCTTAAATAGCAGGCGGGCCAGGAGATCACAGCTCTGGCTGAGTGACAGAGGGGCCGTGACAAGCGTTCACAGCGGCCTGCCCAGCAGCTATCCCCGGGAAGCTCAGCCCTTGAGGTGCTCCAGAACCCACATCACCAAGTCCCCAACGCCCAGTGATGCTCAGATGCTGGGTTTTCGTTCCAGTCCCGTCTCTGCTCCTAACCCATGAAAAGCCTCGTCTGTACGCGGCTCGCCAAGTGCTGGCTGCGAAGAACAGCCTGGGGGAGGGGTGGGGAAGGCGCAGGATCTGATGGGTGATGGTTGTGCCAGTGAATGTAAGTGTGGGGCCCCCGGGGTGCTCTAAGGATGGTGGGTGTCTCAGCCTGGATCCCCTACCCGGGAACGTTACCCCGGCTGTAGCACGTCTCCTGCGTAGATCTCAAGGCAGGTTAGGATCATTATCCCTGAGACACAGGCTGTCCCGCAGGGCAGAGCCGGGCTGAGCTGAGCACCTGGGTCTCCTGTGTCCCCGTTTCCCGCCCTCTCCACCAGACCTCCCACTCAGAAGCTGAGGCTGTCTCCCCAGCCACAGGATGGAAAGGGTTAATGTTCTTCTGTGTTTGCTGTGGGTTCCCAGCGAGGAGGAGCTGGAGATGTGTTCCCTGAAGGTCCTGGAGCCCCGCGGGAGCCCCAGCCAGTGCCTCCTGCAGCTGCTGTCAGAGCGGGACTGCACCCTCAAGTACCTGCTCTGCTGCTTGGATAAGATGGGACACACCGAGGCCTTCCAGTTTCTCTCCAGTGTCGGTATGGGCTGGTGGTTGGAGCAGGGACTGGGGGTCAGGACGCCAGGGTTCTGCTCCCCGCTCTAGGGTGGGAGTGGGGCCTGGTGGTTGGGACTGAGGGTCAGGATGCAGAGGTTCTACTCCCTGCTCTAGGGTGGGAGTGGGGCCTGGTGGCTGGGTCTGGGGGTCAGGACTCCGGGGTTCTGCTCCCTGCTCTAGGGTGAGAGTGGGGTCACTGGCTCCTGGGTTCTAAGCCCCGCGGTGGGAAGGTGGGAGAGGGCTCTCTTGGAGCAGGGAGCAGCAAGGCAGAATGTCGGGATTCCAGAGAGTGTGAGCTGATGGCTGGAGCTGGGAACCAGGATTCCTGATGGTGGTTGGAGTGGGGGCCCCAGGAATTTACAGGGGAAGGGAAATTCTGCGAGGGGAGTGTAATGGGAACGATCTAAAACTACGGCAACTTACGCACAAGCCGGATTCTTGCCCGAGGCTATGTCTACACAGGAAACGCTGCAGCTGAGCCCCTCTAGCGCTTCAGCATAGCCACCCTCGGCCGCAGCGGGTGGGGTTCTCCCATGGGGTAGCTAATCCTCCTCCCCCAGAGGCAGCGGCTGCATCGCTGGCAGAATTCTTCCCTCGGCTTAGCGCTGGCTGTGCTGGGTGTTTGTCGGCTTCACTGTGTTGCTCAGGGGGAGGATTTTTCACATCCCTGAGCAACGTCGCTGGGTTAACGTTTGAGTGTAGACCGGGCCTGTGACATATTCCTGGAGGGGCCTGATTTCCCAGAGAGCCAGGGGGTTGTTCTTTCCTCTCTTGCAGTCCAAGAGTCCATCAGGATCGTGGTGCAGCCCGAATCTCAGGTGGTTACAGAAGGGACCCGAGCGTCTTTCACCTGCTGGGCGACGGGGCCCCCGGGACTCAGCTACCAGTGGTTCTGTGGGAAGCAGGAGGTGAGGCTGGGGGAGGGAGGAGGGAAAAGGGAAAATCTCCAGGCTTAATAAATTAATCAGTCAATAAATCCGCAGCAGGGTCTAGTGGGAGGAGAACAGCTGTGCCACTGACACTGAGCGGCCTTGGGCGAGTCAAATTTGGGGGACCCAGCTTGAGACACGAAGGGCCGAGCGAAGCACCCCCAGCTCCAGCTGAAGCCAATGGATTCATTCATGCCTGGACAGCGCAGGCAGTGCTCAGAGCTCTGTGTCAATGCTAGGTGGTATTATTAGACCATGCAGCCTCCCGGCGCAGCCCCCGTGGGTGGCGGGACACTTGGGGATGGATGGAGGGCGCAGTGCCAAGAGGCTGCATGGTTTCTGCCCCCTTAGACCTGGCGTGTTTTATTTCGTGCCTGTTAGGTGCCTGGTGCCACCTCCCCTGAGCTGGTGATTGACCCAGCTACTCTGCAGACCCCGGATTGGTACATCTGCCGCGTTAACCACAGGGCCAGCTTCGCGTTCTCCAGGTGGGCCCGGCTCCAGGTCAAGCGGAGCAGCAGCCCTGCCTCAGGTAGGAGGGCAAGTCACAGGGCTGTTTGCAGCAGCGGCAGGGAAAGCAGCCGGCAGTTGAGCTGTCTGGGGGCAGCTCCAGTCTTGGCACCGTGTTGACTTGCAGATTCTGCCCTTTGGGCCTGGCCAAAGCGGGAGGGCCGTGTACCGTCAATGTGGGCTTCATGCTTGTGCCTGGGATGGGCCTGCTGCCCAGTGGTACCAGCTGTGTCCTGTCCTGCAGTCCTTTCGCATGCCCACCTCCCATTGATCCCAGCCCTTAAACAGCCTGCCTCACCAGGGCCTTCCTGCTAGTGTATTACAGCTGGGGAAGGCAGTGTGGTCTAGTGGGTAGTGCACTGGACTGGGACTTAGGAGTCCTGGATGCTATTCCTGGCTTTACCAGTGGCCTGCTGGGTGACTTTGCCTCTGTGCCTCAGTGTCCCCATCTGTAAAATGGGGACAAGGCTCCTGCCCTCCTTCGTAAAGCACCGTGAGCTCTGTGGATATAAAGTGCTAGATAAGGGCTCAGGATTGCTGTTATGATGATTAACTGAAGCGGCCCGGCTATGAGCAGAGGGCGATCTGGGCTCTGGAGTGACACAGTGCCCTGCTGCTCAGACTGAGATGGAGCAGTGCCTGCTGGGATATGTAGTCTCCACTCTGCAGGACTGCACCCTTGGCTGCCCTTGCATGAGCCTGCCCTGGGGCCTGGTCCCACATGAGGACTCCTGTGCCTGCGTTGTCCTGCCCCAGGCTAGCACTCTGTTCTCCACGCCCCTCCAGCGAGCGGCTATTGCCCAACAATGGTGGGACTGCAGATCCTCTGTCAGCCCCAGCCCTGCACCTTGGACGAAGGGGACTCCCTCCAGCTGCGGTGCGTGGCCATCGGGAACCCACCGCCCCAATACCAGTGGTTCCGAAACGGGAGTCCGATTGAGGGGGCACGGAACTCCCACCTCCAGGTACCCTCCCTTGGGGTCTGGGCAAGGGCTGCTGGCTGGGCAGGGGGCCCGTAATGGGCTGCAGACTCTCGGTAATGCACTGTGGGCTCAGCAGCCCAAGGTGCGGGGGAACGAGCGAGGGGTAATCCCGGGTTCAGTGCTCCCAGCCTAGCCCACCAGGGCACGTTCTGCTGCATTCAGTGCCCGCAGCCCCCAGCTCACCAAAGGCAGATTCCTGGGGGCTCTAGTCACAGTGTATGGTGCCCAGAGTGCAGGGTCTGCCCGCTGGAGCACGCCTCTTCCTTTCCCCTCGCTGCAGGTGAAGCTGGTGACGACCGCGGAGAGAGGCCGCTATGCCTGCAAGGTGTTTAACCTCTTCCAGGAGCTGTGGAGCCAGGACACGGTGGTGGAGATTGGTGAGGACTCGGGATCTGGTGTCGGGACTCGGGATCTGTAGCCACCCCCACTGCCTGCCATTGGCAGGCTTGGAACAGGGGCCTTCAGAACCAAAGCTCCGTCCTCCATCACTCGAGCTAAAGGAGCAACTCTGTGCACGGGTAGCAGTAGTAGGCTGTTACCCTCTGTTGACCACCACTAGAGAACAGAAGCCACATTTTGCTCGCGTGTTGGACCTGGGTGCACCGAGCCCGCAGGCAGTCCCCACCCCACCAGCCCTGCCCTGCGGGAGTGCTCTGAGGCTGCTGGGCAGGCTGTGAAGTGATGTGGTCAGTCCTATGTGAAAACCAGATAATCATGTGGGACACATGCTAGTCACATGGCTTGGTGCAGTGGGGGAAGGTGCTTGATATCCTGGTGATGGGCCTAGGGCTGCCTGTTAAACCTAGGGATCTCAGCAGGGGTCTCATGAACAGGTATTGGGGGTCACGGCCACCCTGGCTTGCTCATAATGTTAAATGGACGGGGCCCCAGCTGCGTCCTGGCTAGACTGCAAGGTGTGGGGAGGAGTTGAGGGCCCTTATTAAAATAAGCTTCTCCCATGTTGGCCTGGAGTTCCCACCCGGGCATGGCCAGGGACAGAGGGTACATACCCCCTGCCCACCCTGGGCATTCCTGTCTCTGTAATACCTTCCCAGAGGCGTTGTGCGGGGAGTGGCCGGTCCCACCCAGCCTCGCCGAGGCCTGGGGGTGGGAGAAGAGACTGCAGCACCTCCCTACGGTGCCTCCTGTGCCTGTCTGCAAGCCCTGCAGGGAGGACGGGGTTTGGGGCAAAGACTGTGGCAGGAATGATCTGCGGCCCCAATCAGCAGCCGGAGCCGGCACTCCCAGGCAGCCCTGCTCATCTCGCCAGCCTCACGACTTCACCCTTTGTTTTGTTCCAGGCCCACAGCTGTTTGCCTCCGGAGGCTCCTGGCGGGAGGAGGACGCAGGTAGGTGAGGCCCAGGTGGGTCCCACCCGGACCTAGGAGCTCCTATCTGAACCCAACTCCCCTGGGCTGGAGGCTCTGGCTGTGCCCGCCATGGGGCAGGTCAGGCGTTGTCACGGCAGCCGTGGCCTTTACATGTGCTAGTTAGGGGACTGGACTTCTTCTTTGTCCTCGCCCAGCTTAGCTGGCTGCTGGGGGCTCAGTGCCTGCCCTGCGGCCCAGGGGGTGCTGCTCTGGACAAGGGAGCTCCTGGGACTTGTGTTGGGTTGCCGAGGTTCCCTCCCTGCCGGGGGGTGGGGGGCAGGGTCTACCAGCCATGGTGCCCGTGTGGTGCTCAGAGAGATGATCGTGTGTCTCTTTCTTTCCAGGGAGTGCCCCAGAGCACAACAGCCCCAGCCAGCTGTACGGTAAGAGGCTGCATCCAAATCCCCAGGCCAGGCCTCCACTTAGAAATGGCTCGAGAGATACGGCTCTCGGCCTTCCCCCCTCGATACATGCATCCTCCTTCCTCCCTGGTGCCAATGCAGGGACCCATTCCAGACTTCTCCCAGCCAGCCTCTGTCTCAGCTGACCCGTGGAGAAACATGTCTCGCTGATCCATCCTCACGTGGGCTCCTCCCCGTGGATTGGGCAGAGAACCAACGCGGATCCAGCCCTGCCTGTGGACGTGAGAGATGGAGAAGAGCCATCAGACCACCTAGCCCAGCCCTAGGATTGGCCTGGCAATGCAATCTCCAGGGCTCTGTCCATCGCCCACCTCCTCCATGGCTTTGCAGCATGCCCTCCTACCCTGCCACAGCCCTGGCACCCACTGGCAGGCAGCGAGGACAGCGTGCTGGCTATTTGAGACAAAGCGTGGCCTTCAAGGAAGAGACAAAGTCTTGTCTGGAGGGATGAGCCAGCTGGAGGGAGGACTCTGCCTTGCTTTGGAATAGAGGTCTAGGCCCAGGGCTAAAACTTGGGGCCGACTAGTTACATCCCAGCTCTAGAGAGCCCATCCACAGCAGGTGGGGCAAGAGGCTGTCTGGGGTGGTGCTGAGCGTGAAGGGGAGATAGAAGCAGGGAGAGGATGAACGTTCATCCCAAAGGGCCCAGGAGGGTTCCCCTCGCTCCCTCCCCATCCCCCTGACCTGTTCCTCTTGTCCCTCTCCTGGGGCAGCCACAGACAAAGTGGCCCTGCTGATGGGCAATATGAACTACCTGCACCACAAGCACCTGAAAGCACCCATGGTGGACGTACACGAACTGACCAACCTGCTGCGCCAGCTGGATTTCAAGGTGGTCTCCCTGCTGGACCTGAGCAAGGACGAGATGCAGATGGCCGTCAACGAGTTCCTTCTCCTCTTGGACAAAGGAGTGTACGGTACAGAGGGAGCGCGCTATGTCGCTGGGTAGCAGTGGGAGAGCCCTTCTTTACTGGAGGAGGGGATGTCTACATGGTGTACGTTGGTCTACGCTGGAATAGGCCATTTCCTGCTGGGGCCTCGGCCCGTCTGGGCAGACTAGTGCAGGCTGGGAGGGGTGGGACTTCTTCACCAGTAAATACACAGGAAGATTTTCATGAACATTTCAAAGTTTTTCCCCAGTTTTTTTCCTTAAAGTGCCAAGTTTTAAATGGAGTCAAATTTTAAACTTAAAAAATGTTGCCCCTTCGGTGGAGGCGCCCGTTTCCTGCCCCTCTTGTGGCTGGGAGGTCGGGCAGCATCTCTGGGGCTCAGGCAGTAAAAGCAGAGGGTGGAGCGTGTGTATTTTAGACGGCTCTATCATTTCAAGTGCCAGAAGGGAGTTGGCACTGAGTGATTGTCACCAACTGTAGATGGTCTGGGAGGTGTGGGATCGGTAGCAGCCCGGTGGGGGTCACAGACGCACCGTGGGGTGGCGAGGGCCCTTCCTTGCTCTCACTACTTCTCAGCACTAGCCTGGCACACTGCGCCACACAGCCCGGGGACCGGAGTCACGATAACTCAGTGTCAGCCAGGTCGGGCCCTGTTGTGCTGGGTGCTGTACAGAGGTACAGAGGGCGAGGCGCTTACCGTCTGAATGACAGGAAGGTAATGGGGCCATAAGGAGAAATGAGGGTGTGGGAGGGAGGGATGGGGCGACAGGCAGACAAACATAACAGGAGCTGTGTATCCCCTAGCTCGGCAGGTACAGTGGCCACAGGTCGGCTAGCAGCCACCTAGGAGATGCCCACAGGCAGCAGACACGGGGGCGAGGAGGGACTTGGAGGGACCAGGGGGTGGCTGGAGGATTCTGTCTGGGTGCCTCCCACTCGGGACAGGAGAGAGCGCACAGATGCTTGTGGGAGAAGCCAAGGGGCCCTGGAGGCTGGATTGTTAACAGCTCAGTGGGAGCGCGCTGGGTGAGGCCGAGCGGTGGAAGGCTCTGGCATTAAGGACAGAGTTTGGATTAGCAGGCGTCAGCGGGGTGGCATAGCCAGAGCCTGAAGCCAGGCCGACGATCCTGCTGAAGGCCTAATGCAGGACATTACTGGGCTTCTCCTCCGACAGCCTGACCAATCCATTGCGGCAAGCAGGAAAGGGGACTCCAGGCAGTATGACCCCAGGGATGGGAGGGGGGAACAGGGCAAGCAGAGGAGGGTTGTGTATAGGTCAGACAGAGAAATGCGTGGGAAGGAGGAGGAGAACCTGAACTGGATTTCTGAGCCCCCCTGGAATGGACTTTGCAGCCCTGGATGCAGTGGGCTGCAAGGCCAAAATTAGGAGGGAGGCAGAGACGGAGAAGGTGTGAGAGCACTCTGCGCCTGCTCTCTCTCCCCCAGGTTTGCTCTACTATGCTGGGCACGGCTACGAGAACTTTGGAAACAGCTTTATGGTTCCTATTGACGCGCCGAGATCCTACACCTCGGAGCACTGCCTGTGCGTGCAGAGTGTGCTGCAGAGCATGCAGCAGCGGCAAACCGGCCTCAACATCTTCCTGCTGGACATGTGCCGCAAGAGGTGAGCACACCAGAGCCAGCCGCCCGGGAGCGGCAGGGCCAGGAAGCGTTGCTCGGCACAGCTGAGCGGCTGCATACGCACTCCTGTACCGCGGACGTAGATGGGGGCACAGTTCTTGGCTGCCTGCTTTGAGGGCTTTGGCTGGAAGGTGCTATGTAAGTGCAAGGGACGTACACAGCAAGGGCGTGTGAAAGCAGTCCTTTTGCTTTCCAAAACACATATACAGACACTGGTGCAAGCACACGTGTGACCATGCTATCAGGTGTGAAATATTTTAGCCACACACACTGAGGTCATGCACACCATGTGTGTGCATGTGCACATATAGCTGCCTGTGGGCATGCGTATACCCAGGGATTCCTACCCAGACGCACGCAAGAACATGCACGCAGAGGCAGCCACCATGCAGTCACACCCACAGGCGCATCGCCCCACTGCCCAGTAAAACCAGCCGTGATTACTCATGAAAGGGGACACCTGACAGAGAGAGAGAGAGAGGTCCCTTGTCAGAATTAACTCCAATGCTTCCCCGGAGAGCAGCCATCCCCGGGGTAACCCGTGTGGAAAGGAGAACAGCAATAAATCCACAGCCAGGGGGCCGGAGCTCTTCTCCAGATACTCTCTCCTCTAGCCCACTGTCGCACTGGCGGTTGCCTGGGTTCCCAGCCCACACACATGTTCTGCGAGGGCATGCCAGGCACCTGCTGTAGGGCATCGAGCAGCTAAATACTCTTGGCCATTGAACCAGCAGCGCAGCCTGACTGCTGCTAAGCTGGCAAGTGCCATGTTGTGCCGTCGCTGGCAAATGACGCCATTCCACCAAGTAAAGACACTGTAGCCTCCGGGCGCAGACAGATTGAGATCTCGGCGCCCGCGGCTCGTATCCGGCTCGTTGGCCGATCTAACAGGTCTTCCCCAGCTAGTACTGCAGTGCTGACGACGCTGGGCTGCCAGTGGGTGTCTCATTGTGTTGGCGCACTGGCCTCATGCTAAACAATCCATCGGGCTTGCACTGTTTCCAGCCCAATCCAGGGCTGTTCCCTACAGCATGTTCTGCGGGGCTTTGTCCTGTCTGAGCCTGGGGGCCCAAGCAACAGGGCTCCCACCCGAGGGACTAGGCCACTACCTCCCAGAGCTCACCGATAGGCAAGTGAATAGCATGAAACCTTTCCTCCGCTCCTCTGATCAGAGCCCATTGGTCTGGCCCCAGCCCGGAGGTCCCAGAGCGACCATGGACTGTGTAGGTTTCATGCCCCTCATTTCTTTTCAGGAATCTGAACGACGACATCATCCCGCAGGTGGGGGCGCTGCAGGTCACAGCCAACATCGTCTTCGGCTACGCCACGTAGGTGCTCCCTGTCGCCTCCCGCTGGCCACAGTCACTCCCCATCTGTGTCCTCATGGGGCTTGAGTTGGGGGACGGGCGCAGGGTCCGTTACAGGGGACTGAACCCACCAGTCACTCTGTATTTGGAGAGCTGCTAGCAGGGGTGTGTTTATGGGCCTCCTGGGGTGACAATCCTTAGGAGAAAGGGCAATAATGCAGCACACCTCCATATTGCCTCTCACCGCAAGCTCTCCGAGAGGCAGCCTGGTCTAGAGTTAGTGCACAAGGAGTCAGCGTCAAAAGAGCTGGGTTCAGTACCCCATTCTGCAGTACCTGGGGCATGTCAGGTCCCTACTCCTTCCCCTGTCCATAACGTGGCCGTAACAATTCTTGGCCACCTGCTTTGAGCTCCTTGGCTGGAAGGTGCTGTGTAACTGCAAGGGACTGTGGCAGAGCACTTTTAATTCATTACGCATCACAGTCCTCTTGGAAGAAGGTAGAGTTATCAGCCCCCATTTAGAGGTGGGGAAACCGAGGCACATCAAGCCAAGCTGGCATTCCACCGCCCACATGGCTGATCCGTGCCGAGCTGGACAGAGAACCCAAGTGTCCTGCCTCCCAGTCCTGGACTTTGTTCTCCAGACAGCACTTCCCCCGCACTGCATGTGCTGTGTATTTTGTTCAGCTCCATGTCTCTGTCCCAAGCCAGAACTTCTCCCCTCTGTAACCTGAGGGGAGGGGGCGACTTTCTGGGGCTGCTGCCTGCGTCTCTCCCAGGCAGTGGTGCTGCTGAGACCCCGGTGCTTTGGTGGGGTAGGTACGTCTGCCTCTCAGGCCTGCTGAGCTCTCGTGGTGGGGAGCTGCGTCATGAGCAGGCTCTGCAGGAGTGGAGAGCAGGGGGATTCCCCCCCTCAGACTGGCCTTGGAGAGCGAAGCAAGGGGCACAGCTCCAGGGCCAGGGGCTCCAGGAGAAGCGAGGCTCCGGTTCCCATTGAAACACAAAGGCAGCAAAGTCCCTGCGGCCCTGTGAAAAACCCAGCCTTAGAACACAAGGGGATCCAACCTCTCTTCCCCCCTTATCTTGGCTATTGGGCTGCCTTGATAGGCCCTAGGCCAGGGGTGGGCAAACTTTTTGGCCTGAGGGCCACATCGGGGTTCTGAAAGTGTATGGAGGGCCGGGTAGGGAAGGCTGTGCCTCCCCAAACCCTAACCGCCCCCTCCCACTTTCCGCCCCCTGACCGCCCCCCTCAGAACCCCAGACCCATCCAACCCCCCCCCCACTCCTTGTCCCCTGACCACCCCCATCCAGCTCCCCCGCTCCCTGACTGCCCCGACCCCTATCCACACCCCTGCCCCCTGACAGGCCCCCCCGGGACCCCACTCCCTACCCAACCCCCCCTCTAAAGCCCCTTTCAGAATGCGGCCCTGCGAACATGGGCGGAGGTCTCACGAGGAGCAGGGGCAGCCACGCAGCCGGAGAGAAGCTGCAGTTTCCCCTTCAAAGCGCCGCTTCTCTCCGGCTGGCTGCTCGGCCGCCCTGTGCTCCTCCTGAGTCGTTTGCTGCGCTCCCGCCACCCGCACCGCCCGCCTGCTCCCCTGAGGCTGCAGGTGAGCTTCCCTCCCTGCTCTCCCCTGCCCCTGCAGTGCAGCCCCCTCCCGCGCTGGCGGCACGCTGAGCTGAGGCTGCGGGGGCGGGGGGACAGCAGGGGAGGGGCCAGGGCGAGCCTCCCCGGCCGAGAGTTCAAGGGCCGGGCAGGATGATCCCGCGGGCCGGAGTTTGCCCACCCCTGCCCTAGGCCCAGACCCAGACCCAAACCTGAACTTCCCCAGGTTGTAAGGGTGTCTGGAGCCAGGGTCTTGGTTCCGGCCCATCTCTGGTGAGCCATCCTGCCTGAGCCCGAAGCTTCCTCAGGAGTCCGAATCAAGCCAGCTGCTGTTGAGGCCAGGTTCCCGGGAGCAAAGTCCCAGGACATTCTGTGCTGAGCGGGAGAAAGGGAGCAGTTGGGCGTAGAAGAGTCTTCACCCCTGCTATGAAGGAGCTCCAGGCCTTAGCTCTCTTCCGTGCCCCTCTCAGATGTGCGGACGCTGAGGCCTACGAGCTGAGCCAAGGGGAGCTGTTCAACGGCATCTTCGTCAGCTTCCTGAAGCGATGGCTGCTGGAGGAGGAGAAGATCACGGTGCTGCTGGACAAGGTGGCGGAAGGTGGGTTATCCTGGGGTGGGGGTAGAATGGCTCTTCCAGGCCAGCCCGTTACAGCTCAGGACTGTCTGCGAGCTGTTGACTCACGGCTGTGCTGAAGTCATTTGCCCAGCCCTGGTTGTGTCTTCCAGACATGGGAACCCTGGAGATCACCAAGGGCAGGCAGGCGCTGGAGCTGCGGAGTAACCTGTCCGAGCGACGAGCCCTCACTGATCCAATTAAACCGTCCGAGGGACCAGAGGAGTTCTCTGTCAGGAACCTGCAATGGGCCAAAGCCCATGGTGAGCATCGGGGCCCCGTTATCCCTGCTGAGAGGCAGACAGTGAGAGAGGCCTGTCCTGGAGTCGGGGGGGAGGGCATTACTCAGGGAGCCCCCAGGGATTGCAGTGACTCGGGGAGGTCTCAGCCCATGGAGCAGGCATTGCAATGCAGTTACCCAGAAAGCACGGGAGGGAGCAGAGTGCCGTCAGTGCCGCCAACCATGGAGAGCCAGGGCGTGAGGGGCACACAGCTGGGCCCAGCAGGAAGCCTAGATCTCGTCAAACTTCTGCAAATGGCTTTGTTGCTATTGGCCCAGCTCTGATCAGGACAAGCACTGCTGGGATGGTGAGTTAGTGTCACAAAGCAGCTGCCATCGGGCAGCTCCACACTGACCCTGGGGACAGGACCCAGAGCCTCCTCCACTCCCAAAGCGCAACCCCTGCCATGGGAGCTGAAGGAGAATCTCCATTAATAGTGTTGGTAGGAGAGGGCCTAGGACACATGGCTGAGCAGTTCTCATTCTGACCAGTAGGTGGCAGTGAGACACACACGCGTATCATGGGCCCATTTCTTTGTTTGCAGTGCTTCCCGAAAGCCGATACCTCCAGTTCGACTGCGGGGCTCGGGTACAGCTGGGCTTCGCTGCTGAGTTCTCCAACATCTTGATCATTTACACCCGCATCGTCAAGATGCCGCAGGAGATCACACGGTGTGAAGCAAAACTCACAGATGTCCCGGAGGTGAGAGGCCCAGTGCCAGAGCCTGCCTGGCTCAGAGCCCTGGCTCGGGATAACCGCGGGGTTGGGGGCGGAGCGCTGTGAACAACTAGACCCCCACCATTATTATTTTTTAAATCTCATGATTTTCAATCCAATCTCGTGATTTCGGGGATGCTGATTCATGATTTCGGACCGCATTGGGTGGGCGGTACTGCAGCCTGGTGCCCTCTCATGCCTTGGCTGCCTTTGATGACAGTGCTGTCTCTGGCAGGAGCTGGATGTGGATTTGAAATTTACCAACAAGGAGAGCCCAGAGGAAATGGGGAGCAGCCTCTCCCTGGCCTGGAGCCTCAGTTTCCCCGACTGTTGCCTCTACAGCCGCCTCTGTGGCCTGCAGAAGCTGAGGGTAAGTGCTGCCCTGCCCCGTCGGTGCGGTTCGTGGTGAGACTGCTGGTTGTGTAACCACATCCAAGGTGGAACGGACTCCAGCTCCTGAGGGCCAAGAGAGGCTAAAGGCAGGGAAAAAATAATGACCCTGATCATGCAGAAGGAGGCCAAGTGAAGCCCCAGTGTACATGCGCTGGCTCACTCCGCTGCCTTCAGGGGACTCCCGTGCCCTGACACTGGGATTTGGATCCTTCTCACCAGTGCTGGGCCGCCAGGGGGAGGATTGCTGGGCTTTGCTGGAGTGAGTGACTGTAACCTTTGGGGCAGGGACTGTTTGTTCTGTGTTTGTACAGCACCTAGCGCAGCACGGTCCCAGTCCGGGACTGGGGCTCCTAGGTGCCCTGGCAATGCACATAATGAATAGTAGCCTCAGCGGGCAGGAGCTCCCCATGCTATTATGCATGTTATAGTGAATGGATCCAATGCATCGAGGGTAACGTCCAAGTTATTATCTAGTGGCACCTAGAGTCGGCAGCTGACAGCAGGGCCCCATTTCCTGGGCACTGCAGGGACAGTCCCTGCTCACAGACACACGCTAACAGGAGGCAGACAAAGGCAGTACAGCTGGGGAACCAAGGGGGAGAGAGGTGAAGTGATTTGCCAAGGGCTGCACACGGAGTCTGTGGCAGAGCTAATTTGACCCAGGTCTCTGGGGTCCCAGGCCAGTGCCTTCCCCACAAGGCCATCCTGAATGGTGCTGAGCCCCCGGAACGGAGTCCCAGCCGGGAGGAGTTGGCACCGTCAGGAGTCAAAGGACCAGCATTGACCTTGTGGCTGGTGGTTAAGGAGAGGGCAGTGGGGAGTGTGATGTAGATGTCGTAAGGCGATAACAGTGTCACATGGTACTGTCACATGCCCACCTATGGTAACCCCGGCTCGTGGTGTTGTTGCAGAAGGAACTGGCCTTCACCATCTGCCTTCAGTACCAATACCAAGGACTCGACGACTTCATTGAGGAGAGCCAGTCAGTAAATATCGGGAAACCACTGATTGCAAAGCTCAACCTGTGTGTCAGCGACGGGCCAGGGGCAAACACCCCACTGGCCCATGCAGACTTGTGTGCAGACGCCTTGACCGGCTCATTCCAAAGCACCGGGAGCATGGAGACCTCCGAGTCACCAGCTGCCTCAGAGACCTACCGGAGTCTGCCTTGTGACTCGCACCTTGGCAACTGGTGTGCTGAGGATGGTCAGTGGGCAAACACCCCCGAGGAGAACCTGAGCCCTGAGTTCCCAGGCTCTCGCTCCATGTAGCGCTCGGGGTCTGGCATAAACGTCACCATCCACTTCTCTTCCCAGCATGGACCGAAGGAAACCGCTAGGGTCAGATTCTGCCCTGGCCTCCACCCCACACAGTTAACAGAGACTGGGAACCAGTCTGTAAATGGATCACTGAGCACCAAATAACACAGAGCTATTGACAGGAGCGAGAGTCCCAGATCCCAAGGCAGAAGGGACCACTGGGCTCGCCTAGTCCAGTCTCCTGCAGCGCACACCTCAACCCAGTAGGGGCTGCACCGGCCCAGGACTTAGCTGTTTCCCTCTTCCCCGCGCTAGCGATGGAACGCTGTGTCCATAGTCCTCCCAGCCAGCCCACGCTGGCCGCTCTGCATGGGATCGCAGGGAAACCCGGGCAGCTGCTGGGGAGTTGTACTGAGAAAATAAACGTAGACCTTAATATAAAAGAAGAAACGGGCCTGCACCGATGGGGGGCTGGGGGGGAGGTGTTGGCGGTAGGAGAGGAAGCACTTGCCCTTGAAGCTTCAGCTCAGATCCTCCCTGCAAGGGTAGTGCCCACAACGGTGGCCCGGCTGGTGGCTGCTCAGCCAGTACAAACCCCCCTTCATGATGGGGAGTCCCCATCTCCCCCTGGCAGACTCAGTAGAGCAGGGGTTCTCAAACTGGGGGTTGGGACCCCTCAGGGAGTCATGAGGTTATTACATGGGGGGTTGCGAGCTGTCAGCCTCCAGCCCAAACCCTGCTTTGCCTCCAGCATTTATAATGGTATTAAATATATAAAAAAGTGTTTTTAATGGATAAGGGGGGGTCACACTCAGAAGCTTGCTATGTGAAAGGGGTCACCAGTACAAAAGTTTGAGAACCACTGCAGTAGAGAGACCAGGGACTGTGCAGTCTGTGAGGACTGGCCTCTCCATTCACCAGGAGGTAGGAGCCCTTCCTGCGAGGGCTGGGTGGCCCATCCTGTGCCCACTCTGGGTATAGAAAGTTGCTGCCCTCTGGGCCCCTGCCCCCAAAGGGAACAAGACACCACTGTCTCTGTAAGAGCCATCCCCAGCCTGCCCATCTGCACAATGGCCCGTCATGGCCGTGCTGGGCCAGGGCCCTGCTTTCCCCACACAACCCGGCCTGCTGGAACCGGCGTGAGGGAGAACCTCCATGCAGAGCAACTGGTTTAATAGGGGCCTGGGGCCTGCCATATCCTGGGATGCCCTGACAGCCACAGTCTGGGGCTGGTGTCAGAGCCGTCACTGCGGCTAAGGACCGTAAATCTACTGCCAGACACACAGGGACTTAGGAAAGAGCATTAAGGCAGTTACAGTGTCCTCAGCAGCTGGGCAGGGGGAGCTGAGTAGAATCTGAGTAAGTTACAGTCACGAAAATCAGGGCCTGCACCAAATCCTCAGAGGGAGCCGAGGGACAAAGCAGCACCGGGCAGCGTGTGGGCCCCTTAAGGCTCCACCTACCCTGAAAGGTGAATTCCATTGGGCTCCTGGCTGTCAGCCTGTCTCCCCTCCTGCCACCTCTGCCCACTGCCAGCTCTGCCCACTGCCAGCCAGCCCCACCTCCGCTCGGCACTGCCCGCT
>NW_020664545.1:13208287-13218873 GCF_002925995.2 Terrapene triunguis
GCCAGCTCGGCCCACTGCCAGCCAGCCCCACCTCCGCTCGGCACTGCTTGCGGTGTCCAGCCTGTTTGCCCACTGCCAGCCAGGCAGCATACAGAGACTGTCCAGCTCCAGTTTCTGCAGCCCAGATAGTGCTAAGCAACCTCCACCCCAGGGCATCCATGCAACAATGCAGGGCTGTAAGTGATGCCCCTAGGGCCCTGCCCTCTTGCCCAGCCATTACAATGGGCCGAGGCTATCCTGTAAATCCCTGTGAGGCCACAGGGCCCTGCAGGGTCTCCTAGTCCCAGCAGCCAGTGGATTATGGCATGTGACCAGCCCCCGGGCCCCCGGCAGGTCTGTCTGTCCCAGAGATCAGGCTGCACACAAGGTGCCGCATTTGTTGCGATCGGGTTAGTTCAGGCACAGGAGAAATAGAGAGAAATAAGCAGATTACAGGGCGCCCAAGGGGAGTGGATTAGAGGGATTGGAGGGGCAAGACACGAAGCTGCTCTTGGGGCTGGATGGAGTCGCTTCTGTTTGCTTTTCAAAGCCTGGAGCGAACGCCAGAGCGTCCTGCACCTGGCTCTCCTGCAGCACTAGCCACACGCTCTCCTGGAGCCAGCACCGCTACACCAGCGCCTCCTCGCCTCCTGGGAGGGACTGGGCTCAGAGCAGCAGAGCGCCCCCCCGCCGCCCCCCCAGCTAATAGGCTGGCTTAGCCCTCAGCTCCACAGAGACCAGAGTAACTGGGAACTGTGTCACCAGCACCCCTTGCTGAGAGAGGCTGGGACTGGGGGAGCTGGGTGCTCCCCCCAGGCAGCGCTCCTGCTCCATACCCCACAGCACCCCCTGCTGGGACAGGAGTAGTTGGGAGCTCCCCCACAGCCAGTGCTCCTGCACTATTCAGAGCTGTGGCCCTAGCAAAAGAGAGGCCAGGACTGGCAGAGCTGTAACTTCATGTCAAGGGCTCATTGGTTCACGCTGAACGCGTTCCCCTTTCCCTTGGGCGTCACAAGCCCAGCCCCTTTGAGTCCTGAATGGGTGGGGAGAGGGGAGCATGCAGAACTGTCAAATGTGTTCTGACCTGCACAGCCCAAGCAGAAGCCCTGGTTCTTGGGGCGGGGCCTGTCCCGCCCGCTACCTTGTGTCTAGTCGCTGTTGAGTTTATGGCCAGGAACACGGAAATGTGTTACACCAAACATGGAGGAGAAAGAAATATTTTTCATTGGGGGAAGAGGGTCGAAATTTTCCATGAAATGGTTTAGTTATTTTTTTCCCCAACAGGGAGAAAGTAAAACACTGAGAAAAAAGTGTGGGTGGGTGTGGAGGGGGGGGGGGGGGGAGTGTCCCATCAGACCAAAACATTGCTGCTTTTGGGGTTTTGTTTTTTTCCTAAATAGTTTCAACAATATTCATCAAAAATGGAAAAATTTCAACCAAAATTTAAAAAATGTGCTCTGCCCTTAGGAGCCCAAACCTCATTGAAAGTCAGTGGGATTTAGGCACCTAAGTCATTTCTGAAAGTGGAATTTAGGCTTCGAAGTCACTGGAACTTTTGAAATGTTAACCGCACTTTCTCTGGGCCACTGTTCCCCCCGGACAACAGCCTTGCCCTACCTCCCAGGGGGTTGGGGGGATAAATACATTAAGGCTTGTGAGGTGCTCAGATATTGTCAGATTAGGTAGGTACTAATATTAGTTAGAAGCCACAACCACTTCCCTGCTCCAGTAAACACACATGTACAAGTCACCCATGCCTGCCCACAGTGAGGGAAGACCCAGATTCCCCCACAAAATACTAAAACTGGTTGCAGTCTTTTTTTTTTTTCTCAAAAAATAATGGGTGTGTGAAGAGAACAGTTGTTTTCACAGAAAAATTTCCTCTGGTGGAAAATTTTAATTTTTCAAAGAAATTTGTAAACAAAAATTTTGTCAAAAATATTTTTTTATTTTTCAAAAATTTTCATTTTGAAATTGTGGGGGGAGGGAGCATTCTCTTACCACTCGCCTGCCCTTTTTTCCACTGGAAAAGGTTTCTCCACTTTCACTTTTTTACTGTCTTTCCACCTTTTTCCAGTGGAGAAAAGGGGGTGGAAATTAAAAAAAAAATAATAAGAGAAAGTGGAATTTTCCCAACAAAATGAAAAGCTTGGAAAAGAGCCGGCTAAGGGGGGATATGATTGAGGTCTATAAAATCATGACTGGTGTAGAGAAAGTAAATAAGGACGTGTTGTTTACTACTTCTCATAACACAAGAACTAGGGGTCACCAAATGAAATTAATAGGCAGCAGGTTTAAAACAAATAAAAGGAAGTATTTCTTCACACAGCGCACAGTCAACCTGTGGAACTCCTTGCCAGAGGATGTTGTGAAGGCCAAGACCATAACAGGGTTCAAAAAAGAACTAGATACATTCATGGAAGATAGGTCCATCAATTGCTATTAGCCAGGATGGGCAGGAATGGTGTCCCTAGCCTCTGTCTGCCAGAAGCCAGGAATGGGCAACAGGGGATGGATCACTTGGTGATTACCTGTTCTGTTCATTCCCTCTGGGGCACCTGGCATTGGCCACTGTTGGAAGACAGGATACTGGGCTAGATGGACCTTTGGTCTGACCCAGTAGGGCCATTCTTATGTTAGTGAAAAAATGAAAATATTTTATGAAAAATGTTGACCAAAGGAAAAATTTTTAGGGTTTTTTTTCTAATTTTTTGTGTGTTTGGGGAAGGTGCATTGGACTGGGAGCCACTCCGCTGGGAGCCAGGCTGCTGACTGGTGGTTGCATTTCTGTGAAGTTTACAACCCTCAATATGTACCAAGGCCTCAGACACCTCCCCCGGGGCACGCAGATAAAATTCACCCAATTCAACAGAGAAGATATGTGAGGTCACTTCTGGCAGCACTGGGAACAGAACCCGTGTCTTGGCCGCTTTGCCACACAGCCTTTCAAAATGTGTACATTGAATCCGTATGCTTGGCTAGACTATCTGTAACCAATACCCTGCCAGGAGCCAGCAGCAGAGCCCAGGAACCCCATTACCCAATGCCCCACAGCTGGCTCACAAATAGCTGTGAACCCCACTAGCAAAGGGGTCAGAATTAAGGGTGGCCGGGTAGATTCTTCTTCTTCTGGCATTTGCTGGTTGCCGGGACTCAGACATGGGGCAGGGGGGTTAGTGCTGGAGGCTGGGAAGTGTCACTATGGCCTCTGGGAAAATCTGTGTAGATTTGGCCAAGTTATAAGATAAGGAAAATCACCATTTGCAGTTTGCAAATACGGAACAGCCCCTTGCTTTAGTGAGCACGCTCCGCCCTGTGCCCTGACTGAGCCCTGGTCCCCTCTGTGGCAGCTCCTCCACAGCGCTGTGGGCAGGGGCATGTTGCTGGTGCCATTCAACCCCCCTCTGACACTGGCCCCTCCTGCAGCACGCTGGAGCCCGAAGCACGTGCCTATCTCCGGAGCACAAAGCTGCAGCGCCTCCAGAACCCGGGCCGTTCGGTTGGTTTGCAGCCGGTCAGAAGCCTTGCGACAGACTCCGTAGGAAAATGCCGTCTCATCGACATCGAAATGTTTGGTGGCAGTGAGTTGGTGTCCACAAGATGTCATCTAGGAAACCCCCTGAAAGGAAGCGTTTTGGTGACATCTGTCCCATTCCGGTGTTATCGGCATGAGATGGTGCCTTTTTAAATTTAGAAATGTTTTCTAAATTATTCATATTTTTTTAAAAAATCAAAATCAGAACAAAGCATTTTGAGCCCAAACAAGCCAGTAAAGCCAGACTTTTAAAAAAAAAATGTAATTTCACCGGAACTTTGGGATGTTTTTGGTCCAATTTGGAACAAAAACAAATGTCCAAATGTTGGCATTTCTCGTGGACTGGAAATTCCCAGTTTCAACCAGCTCTGGTTTTGGCTGCGCGTTGCCCCTCTGCTGTTTAGTTTTGGTCCCGCCATCCATGGCCTGACCAAGTCCAGAGACCTTGTCATGAACTTGCTCCAGGCATGGGCCAAGATAGCCCTTTATAAAGCCAAGAGGTGGCAATTCAGCCCTGGGAATGGGGACACTGAAGCCGTGGGGCCATTCTCCACATCCCAGGTGGCATACGCAGGCAGAGTTCCACTGGACAACTCCCACCTAGATCCTTGGAGCAGTGGGAGCTGTCGGGAGGGAGGGGGGCGTCTCTACTCTGTGTCCCCCATCGCATCCCTTTGATTGAAACTTTGACCCCCACTTTTTTGATGAGCGAGCCCAGCACTCTTTTGGACCCTCCCCTTTTTGGGGGTGGCCAGTGTGGTTCTTGTGGGCAGAGCCTTTCAGGGGTCCGCCCTGCCAACAAAAGTCAAACAGAGCAATCCCTTTCAACAGCACTAAATTCACACACCATTTTGCTTTTATACTGGTTGAATGCAAAATAGCTAATTTAAATAATTGGTATTCAAATGGGGGGGACATATGGAGCTGCACCGAAGGACACCAACATGCAGCCACCTGCCATTGTCTGGCACACCCACCGCTGGCCGTAGAATGGCTGGTCATTGCAGACCCAAAGCTACTGAGTGGGCGTGTCCTGGCTCTGGCTTACCACTCAGCCTCTCCCCCACCAATGGGATTCAGCAAGGAGGGGAGAATTTGCATATCCTCTTCCCACAGTCCTTTGCGGGAGCGAGTGATGAATTGGCTTGTCTGAGCTGGTGATTTTGGTCAAGGGAACCCTGACCCAATTAAACCACAATTAAACGGGGAAGCAGGGAGGAGCCGGCTGGATGGGGGGAAACGGGGAGAGACGGTGGTGGGGGTGGGGTGAGATTACCCCCTCCCCCGCTTCCACCTCTCCACAGCCAGCCATCCTTTGTTGGGACTTGAAAGGCTGAGGCAGACCAAGCCGGCAGAGGGGGTCCCCGGTTCCACTGGCCACCCTGAGAGGGCGGTGGAGCTGGCGCCAGCCAGGATCGGACGCTCCAATTATGTCATGTGAAAAAATCAGCCCCCATTCAGCGTGTCCCTTCCCCGAGATCAAACCCCATTAGTTCCGCGGCCGTTGCTTCATTATCTCTGCTCGGAAGTGCGCCTCTCGATGGGGCCTGTTAATCTAAGCCCAGTCCCATTAGCCGGGCCAGGACGCCAGGGGAGAGTCCATTATTCATTTAATTGGTCGTTAAAGGTTTAATTGTTACTAACGAAGTGGTCCAGCATCAGGAGCTCCTAACGGATCAGGAACAAGAGGAAGGGAAGATGGTTTCATTGGGGCAAGTCCCATTCCAACCCTGTTGTCCCCTGGGCCATTAGGGCCTGACCCTGACTCCATAGGCCAGACCTGCTTCAGCGGAGCTTGTTTCCCCAGCCCCTGGGAGGGGGGGCTGGGTTGATTGGGGAGACCCTTCCAAGCCTTGGGGTCACTGATTGGGCTTGGGAAGCCCCTGAGGCTTAGATCCCTGCACTGGCAGCCCAGGCCTGGTCATGTCCGATCAATGTCGGGGTAAGTGGATGGCATTCGCTCTTCCGCCAGGGCTCATGGCATCTCCTGAGCTCCTCCTCTCAGGAGCGATGCTGCCAGGCCAGTCCCGCTCCAGAGCCTTGCCAAGACATAGGCCGCTCGAGGTCACTCTGCCAGGTGCCCTTGGTGTGGGGTTTTCGTTTTTAACAGGGTTCTTTTTCATTTTTGTTTTTCCTTCTCCTCCCCCCGCCCTTCTCACCCTTCTCCTCTCCCCTTCTCGTGTCCAGGAGCAAGATGGGGAAAAAGAGCAAAAGGGAAAAACAAACCAAAACACTGGAAAATGTTGGGGCAGAAAATGGCGATGAAGCATTGTGACTCCCGGCCAACCACACCGGCTGGCAACGACTGACGGTGTTTTGCCCACTCCACGCCGGCTCTGGCTTGTGCATCTTCATTTAGTTGGGGATTGGTCCTGCTTTGAGCAGGGGGTTGGACTAGATGACTTCCTGAGGTCCTTCCAACCCTGATATTCTATGATTCTATCTGCTCCCCGCACAGCCCGGGGCCAGTCAGACGTGCACACCTGCCATTTCTGCCCTGAGGGACGGAGCTGGCTCCGGACTGTCGGTCGCTGTGCAGCGCCTAGCACGCCCCGCCCGGCAGAGAAGCAGCGCCAGCTCAGGGAAATGACTATAACATGAGCAGGCAAGGGTGAGGCAAGGGGCATTACCTGATTCCATCCGGCGGGGAAACTCTCCTTGTAGATTCCCCTGCGGTCGGTCTAGGGAACTGCGTTCTGAAAAGGACCCAGCTCCACCTTCCTGCCGCTGGGACAGTGGGGAGCTGCAGTACCCAGTGGGAGCTCCACAAGGCACCGTGACTCCGTCTGCCTGGGGCAGTAGGGCCAAGGCAAGTCCCTTTGACAGGCTGTTGCTGGCCTTACTCCCAGCAATGGGGCCAGACTTACTGTCCGGGGAGACGGGAGGATGGGCTCGCTGTGTCTGGGAATAGCAGGAATCTGTGTCAGGGGAGATGGGGGTGGAGGGTGGAGAATACAGACTCCCTTGGCCTGGTTGCATTAAATGCTATTCCCCCCCCCCACACACACACGCAGCATCTGCTCTGCTGTTGCCATCTTGCTTACCAGTCTGCTCCCTGCTCACCTGCCATGTGGCGGGGCCTAGAGGCCTTGGAAATCCCAAATGATCTGTAAACTATGGGCTGGCCATCACCCAGCCTCCTGCAATACCCTCCTCCCTGGTCCCATGTACTGAGCTCTGGGAAGGCTGGCTGGTTTTCTCTGCAGCTCCATCTGGGTCCCTTTGAAATTCACACATTGTGGAGAGCGTAATTACTGCAGCTTTGTGTACCCAACATGTGGCCTTGTAGTCACTGCTTGAGAGCAATTAGGAGAGGCAGGGCCCCAGGCTGACCCCCCTGCACTGCCCCAGAGTGACTGGAGAGCAGATTCCCCTTGACAAGCACAAGGGACTGACAGCGACTGTTAAAAACTCAACAATACCAGCTCCCGGCCCAGAGCCTGGGAGAGACTTGCACTGGGAACTTGTGTCAGGTCACCCATGCGTGAAATATGGAATTAGACCTGACGTACAATAGACGAGGAGAAGGCAAAGGCATGAAAGAAAGAACTTGGAGCTGAGAGGAGGAGATGAAAGAGCACGAGGAAAAGAGTGAGGGGAAATTGTGAAGAAGTGAATGAGGAAGAGATCAGACAGAGAGAGGGAAGTGAAGAGTATGAGGAAGAGAGACAGAGGGAGGGAACATACATGAGGAGCAGAGACTCGGAGACTCAGCACACGGGGATGCAGCCCCTCCTCGGTCCCATCCCATCCCTGGCCTTGGGCCTCCTTGACCCTGCTCCACATCACTGCCAGGGCTCCTGGGTTGTTTGCGCCCCCTGCCCTGTCAGCTAGGGAACATCCTTCTCCCTAGCTCCTGAGACAGTGTAAATGGGTTTGATTTTTGCAGCGCTGGGCAGGGCAGCTCTACCAGCGCCCTGCCCTCCCGCTCCCTTCCCCATGGCTGAGCACAGCAGGATGGCAGCCAGAGCCAGGGTGGCAAGCCCACCCCCAGCTGGCATGTAGGATGCTGCGTACTGGCCCTGGAGCTCCTCCCCCAGCATGTGCTGTCTCAGGAGCCACCTGCAAACGGAGCAAGCTGCAGCCCCTCCACTCTTCCCTGGGGTGGCCATGTCAGGGTTCCACAGTAGGGTGACCAGACAGCAAGTGTGAAAAATCGGGAAGGGGGTGGGGGGTAATAGGAGCCTATATAAGAAAAAGACCCAAAAATCGGGACTGTCCCTATAAAATCGGGACATCTGGTCACCCTATTCCACAGCCACCAGGCTGGGCTTGCCAATTGCATGCAGTCTGGGGGACCCAAAGAGCACGGTTAGATTGCAGCGGGGAGTGAGATTCCCAGACGCGCAGTAGCCGGGCTCAAGGTAGCGTGCTCAAGAGAGCAGCGTGCTCAAGAGAGCAGCGTGGGGGCGGCAGCTCACCCAACGCCCTGAGTCTGAGCTCAGGTGGCTAGCTGGAGTCTCTGTACAGCCTGCTAGCTGCTGGCGCCAGGCTGTCTACCCGGGCGGGTGGGGAGATTCGCTCCCAGCTGCAGAGCAGACGTGAAGTCCAGATTCTATTTGGATAAGGGCAAGGACCATTTCTCTGTTCTGTGTCAGTACAGCGCCTAGCACAATGGAGCCAGGATCTCAGCTGCGGCCTCTACGGACTGCCATAAGATACATAATTAGTACCCAGGATCACCTCTTGAAAACAGCCTGGCAGCATTCTTTTGGCCCTGCTGTTTGGAAGGAGCATGAAGCAGAGGGCCTGGGAGCACTTTTGCATGATGCAATGGGAATGCAGCTAAGGAAAGCGAAAGCAACCGGAAAAACAGGCCATCCTCGCTCAGAATCAAGCAGAATGTCAGGGAAAGTGGCCTGCTGGAGACTGCAGGATTGTCTCCCAAGGGTGTGGATTGGAGCTCCAACACGTGGGACTTCTACGAATGGGCAAGACAACTGCAAAGCTTCCTGCAGGAAAAAACAGACAAGACCCAAATGGACTTTTCTGTCTCATCGTTTCTATGATTCAAAGCACAGACATGGAACTAACTGTCAGAAAACTGAGTTTCCACGTGAAACCCTCTGGCATTTCTTAGACAAACAATGGTGTTGGTCAAACTCCAGCTCAGACTGTCACATTCTGCCTCCCTAACCCCCTCCCCTCCACCCTTCTCCCTTACCGGAATGCTGCTGTCAGACCATGGGCCACACCAGAAGTAGCTGCACTTCATTTGTGGATGAAGCGAGTCCTACATACAACACAGTTTTGTAAGGAACACTAGAGATCTTTTGGGATGAATACACTAGTTACATTGTCGCTCACAAGTGGTGTATTATTCTGATATTACTGGCATCAAGAGTCAACTAACAGGTCCCGTATTTCAGAATGGGTTTGAGTTTTTGTAAGTGTTTACTCTGAATACAACCATAAATGTATATAGTTGCATTTACCAGCAGAATCAGCAACACTCTCTGACATAGCTAAAAAAAATACCCAACAAAAATGTTCTCTAGGAAACTAGATCATTTCATTTTGTTTTTTTAAAATCTGCAGCATAAAAAAATGAATAACAATAAAGACAAAGGGCTGAGGGAAGAGAACCCCGAGATGATTCCTCAAGTCCAGGGAAGGTCGCTACAGGCTGCTGGAGGACAGTGGATTTGAACTGACAAGAGGTTTGTGGGAGAGTCCAGGTGTAAGTGCAGGGGACCTGGCCAATTGGTTGTGCCAGCCACAGGTACGGGGGGGTGTTCACCCCACTCCCGGGAGTGAGAGACAGGGCTCTGCAGGCGCGGAGTCTCAGATGCTAAGGCTAGAAGGGACCATTGCGATCACCTAGTCTGACGTGTATGACAGGCCGGAGAGCTGCCCCTGCATTGAGCTCTGTCCTCTGCCTGCTCTCACCTCTGCCATGTGCCGACCCTGCAGGGATAGTCTGGAAGGTGCCTAGGGAAAGATGAACCAGGGCCAGTCCCTCACTTGGTGCAAATCGCCGTAGCGCCAATGATTGCCCCCAGCTGCGGATCTGGCTCTCTATGGCTGAAAACAAAACAAAGGAAACACAAACCACACACTGAACTATCCCTTTGGTTCTGCGGAGCTGGGCTGGCTCTGACGGTCACGGTAGTTGCTCTTCGAAACTCGTCCCCTTTACGCAAGGTCTCAGCCACGCCACCCATTCGCTAGTGTCCACATCTGCTTCCTTGCTCATGATGCCAATCAGTTCAACCCCGAGACCCTTCTAACACGTAGGTGTGGGGCCGGGGGCGGGGGATTCCTGCCCTACCTCGCTGCGCTGAGCTCTGGCTTGGGAAGTTTGGTAGCAGCCAGACAGGGTTCTGCATGGGGAGGCCTGGCAGTCCCCCTAGGGAAACACCAACATCCAACATCAGTTCTGAGCAACCCAGGATGTAGAGTAGCCAGCCTGATGGGACCAGGAGATTGGAAAATTGCAGGAGGGTAGGGAGGGGGCATCATTAATCAAATGGGCTGCCAGGTTTTATCAATGGTCTGAATATGCTCCTTGGCTTTCATCCGTAGGGACGCGATGCTGGAGCTCCTCTGGTCGATGTCTTCCAGAGGGTACTTGTCCACAAAGGGGGTGGCGCACTGGTACGGCGTGGGTGCCATGGGCTGCATGGGCTGAGCCATGGGAGGTGCAGTGTTGAGGAAGGAGTGGCTGGCGTAGGCGGGCTGCAGGGCTTGGGCGGGCCCCATGAAACCTGGGATGCTGTGGACCGTGGTAGCGCTGGAGATGGGGGAAGTCAGCCAAGGGTCCAGAGGCAAGGAGTTGCTCATGGGCCCGACGTTGGCGGTCATTGGGGGCCTGTTGAAGGACAACATGGGGGTGTCGTGGAGTTTCATCGAACTGGCTTCCATTTTCTCTTGCCGCCTCCACTTGGCGCGTCTGTTCTGAAACCACACCTGCAAGAGGAGAGGCTGGAGCGTGACTAACTGCACCCAGTCCTAGCCCACCAGATGCCATCAACATTTCACACCGCAGCGTAGGACTGTTGGACGCCTGCCTACAACAGCCACCTGGAACTCTGTGGCTGCAATGAGAACTCAGAGTCTCCTGCCCCCAAAT
>NW_020664545.1:13218883-13260344 GCF_002925995.2 Terrapene triunguis
GTTGATTTTTTAACTCTTGAGTGAGGATCTGGCCCTTTGTTTGGGAAGTCGCTCTCGGATGATTAGATAATACAATGCCACACAATCCAAGATAGCATCTTCCCTGCAAACCTGCCCCCAAAGCACTTTGTGGAGTTAAATAATACATAGCAGAGAGAAGGAAAAAACACAGTGTGGAGTGATGTGAACTAGAGAGGAAAAATAGGGGTAGTCGGTGAAAGGGCCATCTGGACATTCAGTAAAAGAGTCTTTTTCCCAAAGCTGCTGCTCAGAGCCAGTTGGCAACCCTAGTTAAAACTCATGGGCCTACCTCATTCCTAGGGCTTTCAATTCAGTCACAGCAGAGATCAATGTGTTTTAAATGTCCTTCCCCGTGCTGCTAGTAACACTTCGGGGTTCTCAAAACCAGTGGGCTGCCAGAAATGTTTCCAGTTTGCATTGGCCTGCTCCACTTCCTGTTTCTAGTCAGTGACCATTCCAGGGGCAGATCTTCAACTAGTTTAAATGGTAACTGATGATTCCCTGTTCTGTTCACTCCCTCTGGGGCACCTGGCATTGGCCACTGCCGGAAGACAGGATCCTGGGCTAGCTGGACCTTTGATCTGACTCAGTATGGCTGTTCTTATGTCCCTCACGAGCTGAGAATCAGCCCTCACAATCTCTAGCTACCCAGCCTACACCTGCTTGGCAACTGGGCCCCCAGGACTCAGCCACCAGTGAAATCAATGGATGAAAAGATGCTGTATATATGCTATTATACTGTCTTACGTGACGCTGTATTTTTGTGCTCCCATACTATGAAGTCTCGTCATATCTAATTAAATATGAACATCAGTTATCAAAATCAATGAACCATATACACTAAAAAATGCGCCACCCTTGTCTTTTTTAAAAAACAGGTCCTGCTAATTCACATCACTCCCAGATCTGCAGTGGGCTGGCTGGTCTTTGGAGTGAATCAACAGAATTTGACTGCGCATTTTAACTAGAAATCATGCTGATCATATCAGTATCAAATACCAAAATATCTTATCCCCCAGCATGCAGGCCACTGGTGGTAGGTTTAAACTTAATTGGATGAACATGCTTATTAATGTGTCTGTTAATCCTTTAGAAGATGCCATGAAATATACAGCTAACCATGTATACCATGCAGTTAATTACCTTTTAATTGATTTTCTTGTTTAATTACTCAGGGTGGTTTCCAAATTAATAAGGAGCTAGTCGATCCCCTCATTCCCGCCCTACCCATTGCTGGAGTTTGTGGGGGATGAACAAACATTGACTGAAACTCCTCTTCTGCCCTGTGTTTTATTAGACAATCACTTGTTTCCACATAGATTATGACAAAGATCTACTGATGAAAATAAAATGCTGCCCTTCTGTTTCATTTATGTGGAATTGGTTTGGGGGCGGGCCCCAGGCACCAGGAATACTGTAAAGACTTGTCCGGTGTGTGTATATGTGTGTGCATGCGCACCACTATCCCTTATTAGAAAGAACAGGAACTGCTCAGCTGTGGGTCATAGGGTCTGTACTGCTAAGAGCTTGTGGAGATTCTCCTTTAGCTCAGGTGTTAGAGGCCTGAGCTTATGGAGCAGCAGGATCTGCTGTGAAGTTCCAGATGGCTATGGCTCCCCTGGACATCCCCCTCTCTCTGATTGGTCACCCTCTCCCTGCACACTAATTCCTCCTCCCAGCTACTGGTGGCTTGGTAGTGCTGTAGCCAACGGGGGCCGTGCGTGTAGCCACCCTCAGGCCTGGCGCAAGGCCCAGTGCCACTCTGAGAGTCAAGCCCCAGGGGGCGATGAAGGCCTGTGCACCAGGTCTCTCCTCTTCTCCCTCTCCCACACATGCTGCCTCTGCTCGAGACATAGAGCAAGGCAATGAACCCTGGCTCAACTTCACGTGGGACTGGGGCCCAGCTCAGAGCCCATTCAAAAAGATGAGCCAGGTCCTGGAAACTATAGTCCTGACTCCTGACCACACGTGGTCCTGCAAGACCCCTTGGGGTTTCTCCTGCAAAGGGGTTTCTCCCATGCCTGGCCAAAATTCCAGCCTGCTGCCTTAAATGCAGTTTCAATAGGATTGAATACACTTCTTCACTTTCTGTCCTAAGCTCCCCTGCGGCGTTGCTGTGTGATGCAAAATAACTGCTTCTGTGTTTCACCCCAGAGCTGGCTGCATTTCAGTGGTGGCCAGAGTCATTCTAGTATCTATGGTTTGTTAAGTCTGCAAAAAGGCTTCTTGAGACATTTAACATTAAGGCATCATTTTCAGAACTGGTTGAAATTTTTTTGCATACAAGTTTTGATGTTGTTGTTGTTGAAAATGGACTTTTAAAAATAAAATTAAACTTTTAACAAGAAAATTGCCGCCACGACTGAAATTTTCTCATTTTCATGAAATTTTCCATGAAAAGTTCTAATGGCAGTTTGTATCCAAATCATTTTCAAAGTCGTTATTGACCTGTTTCTTTACCAAGAATCTAGTTTTCAGTAAGGAAACATGGCTTTCAATAAACTACAAATATTGATAACATTCCTGTGAAAAAAATTGACTAAAATATTGTGACGAATTTCACATGAAACTGGAGCCCCAGGCAATGGACACAGGTTGGAAATTTAAATTTTTTTCATGCAATCCTTTCCCCCGTTTTTAATAAGACTGATAACACCTGGGTTTTTACAGCACTTGTCACCCACAAATCTCGAAGTGCTTTAGCAAGGAGGGACGTATCATTACTCCCATTTTTACAAAGGGGGAAACTGAAGCACAAATTGGCGATGTGATTTGCCCCTGGTCACTCAGTATGCTAGTGGCAAAGCCAGGAGGAGAAGCCGAGTCTCTGGAGTCCCGGTCCAGGGCTCTCTCCTTTAGATTGTATTTTGTCTTCAAGAATTTCTCAGCCCTGCAGGGCGATCCCAGGCCAGATCTCATCCAAGGCGGCCATGCAAGATTAGGGCTAGTAGTGGGAATTTCCTGGATTTCACTTCACTCCATAGCAGAGCTGCTGGAAGAAGCACCCAGTCTCCAGGTCTCAGTACTGGGCAGAGATTGCTCACCTCCAGGACCTGCAAGTCCGCAAGAAGCCCCTATCCAACTACCCCGCTGCAAGGCAGAGGTCCTGAGCTCGCCCCACATGTCTGTAGGTGGAGAATGGGGGGAACGTGGGGAGCTCTGCCATGGTTCGGCCACCCCTGCCTATACCATCACTGACAGGGGCTTGTCCAACTTGTTCTTAAAACCCTCTGATGATGGGGATTCCACAGCCTCCCTGGGAAGCCTGTTCCAGACCTTCGGGAGCCTCAGGGTTAGAGAGTTTCTCCTACTATCTAACCTAGATCTCCCTTGGTGCAGATTAAGCCCATTACTTCTTGTCCTACCTCCAGTGGACACGGCGAACAATTGATCCCCTCCCTCTCTCTAACAGCCCTTGACGTATTTGAAGACTATCAGGTCCCCCCTCAATCTTCTGTTCTCAAGACTAAACATGCCCAGGTTTTTTAACTTTCCTCACAGGCCAGATTTTCTAAACCTTTTCTCACTTTTGTAGCTCGCCTCTGGACTCTCTTCAATTTGTCCACGTCTTTCCTAACGTGAGGCACCCAGAACTGGACACCGTACTTCCGCTGAGGCCTCACCAGTGCTGAGACAAGTGAGACAGTCATTTCCCGTGGCTTACATGTCACACTCCTGTTAATACACCCCAGACTGATATTAGCCTTTCTTGCAGCTGCATCACATTGTTGACTCATGTTCCATATTCAACTGAGCTGGACTTAACCAGTGACCTAGCGGTGAAAGGCTCCTGCATACACCATTGGTTAACCTGGTTCCCAGGAGTAACAGCCTCATCTGGCCCTCCCTCACCTGCACTCTGACTTCCGGCAGATTGACTTTCATGGCCAGCTCCTCCCGGCTGTAGACGTCTGGGTAGTGGGATTTCTCAAAGGCCCTCTCCAGCTCGTGCAGCTGGTAGGTGGTGAAGGTTGTGCGGTTCCTGCGATGTTTCTTCTTGGGCTGCTCCTCCTCTGTGTTCTCCGGCGTGGTGCCCTCGCTGTCCACGCTCTTCCGCAGCTCACTCAGCTCTCCCTCACATTTATTTAGGAACATGTTGGCTTCTGCGGAGGGGACAGTAGTTGGGGGTTAGATCGGAGCTGGGCAGGGAACACCAGCCTCGCCGCTCACCAGAGAGACCCAGACAGGTCCCTCTTCACACTACAGCTGCAGCAGGAGCCACTTAAGAATTACTATTAAGTAGCAACTGTTAAGCTGAAAACTAAACCTAGGGATCAATTTACCTGCCAGTGAAAGGCAGCCACCTCTGGGGTGGAAGGTGACAGCTGTTTAAAGTGCATAGCGGAGCTGCACAACAGTTTCAGGCCAGTAAGTGAGGAAGAATCAGCCTGCACAGAGTGTTTGTACTGATTTAAATACACTAGAGTCTCAGAGTTACGAACACCAGAGTTACGAACAGACCAGTCAACCACACTCCTCATTTAGAACCGCAATTATGCAATCAGACAGCAGCAGAGACAAAAAAAAGAAGAAGCAAATACAGTATGTTAAACGTAAACTACTCACAAAATAAAGGGAAAGCAGCGTTTTTCTTCTGCATAGTAAAGTTTCAAAGCTGTATTAAGTCAATGTTCAGTTGTAAACTTTTAAAAACAACCATAACGTTTTGTTCAGAGTTCTGAACTTTTCAGAGTTATGAACATCCTCCATTCCCGAGGGGTTCAGAACTCTGAGGCTCTGCTGTGCACCTCTGAGAATAAGCTTTGTGCTGGTATTACTGCATCGCTACAAGACCTGCATGCAGACCGGCCCTAAATGAAACTGCCTGGGGGAAGTGAAGCAATCACCCACCTGGACAGAGGGGCTAAGCCTCCTGCCCTTGCAAACAGTGCCACGGTGAACTAAAACGCAGTATTCCTCCGGAGCCAGCTAGTGCAGTCACCCAGTGCTGGACACAGCCCTTCCTACAGACTCGTCAGCACACTTCAGACCACTGTTGCCTGTTCCTTGGATACCTTCCCAGATCCCTCCTGCTTCATTTGTGAGCCCAGTAGAGATTCATGGCACAACATGGTCCAGCTCTCTGAGCACTTCACCCTCATTCATCCTTTCCTGGCTATTCCCTTCCACTCCCCTGAAACGCTGCCAGGATCTCACGGGAAACGTTCAGGTTCGAAGCAGCTCTGACTTTCCAAAACGTCTCCAACCCTCAATCACAAGGGACTTTTGGCATTGAAACAGCACTAGGAGAGGGGCATCAGCAATGAAGGCCAGAGAAACCAGTACCTCCCGGCTGCTTTGTGCCACTCCAGCACCACAGAGCAGCCATAAACCTGGCCAGTGAACCTGGCGTTTCAGCCGCTTTGTGTCACCAGAGTGGTCAAAGCAACCAGAGTGCACTGTGAAGCTGGCCCCCGGACAGACAGATAGATGGATACTCCTCCAAGGAAACAGGTTGTTCATTCCCTTAAGAGTTGACCTGCTCCTGCTGCTTATCCCCTATACAAAGTCACAACGCTCCCCTTCTGACATCAGATGGGTCCCACAGCCGCTCATTGTGATGTTACCCAAACCACAGGAGTAGGCTGCAGGACTTGCAGAATTGTTTAGTGGGGCAAGCAAGGGGCTTGGCTTGGGTTGGCTTAGAGCACCTTGAGTTCTAGTCCCGGCTCTGCCACTGATTGGCCATGTGCCCTTGGACACATCTCTTCCCCTCTCAGTGCCTCAGTTTCCTCCATCTGTAAAATAAACTCTACCATAGTGAAGCACTTTGAGATTGTCCAACAAAAGCAGCTAAGTAACATGATTCACATGCAGGAAGAGGACAAGAGAGAGCATGTGACCTCTGCTCCCACAAAATCCGAATTCCTTTGTAGTCAATGGGAGTTTTGCCATTAGCTTCGACAGGATTTGGATTTGGGTTTGCGTGTGCACAAGGGGCAAGGCACCCTCCCGGCAGCACTGCAGTATCACAGCAGCTGGGCACCAAAGCCCCTCGCAAGAGAACCTGGCCATGTTCAAACTAGAGCCATAAAGACATCCCCATGGTATGTGGTCCTTTCAAACAGCAGTGCTCCCCAGCCTGAGAGAGGATGGCTGGACAAGGCTGCCATGGGAAATGAGGGCCTGAGCCAGTTCCATTAAACTGGAGGAGAAATACTGATTTAAATGAGGCTTGATTCAGACCCTGGGTGATCTAGAGGAAAGAGCCTGTCTCACAGAAATGCAGGGCTGGAAGGGTCGTCCAGTCCCGCACCCTGCGCTGAGACAGGACCAATTAAACCTAGACCCTCCCTGACAGGTGTCTGTCCAGTCTGTTCTTAAAACCCTCCAGTGACGGGGATTCCACAGCCCCCCTGGGAAACCTGTTCCAGAGCTTCGCTACCCTGAGAGTTAGAGAGTTTTTCCTAATATCTAACCTAGATCTCCCTTGGTGCAGATTAGGCCCATTACTTCTTGTCCTACCTTCAGTGGACATGGAGAACACGTGGTCCCCGCCCTCTCGATAACAAACTCCCTCCTGCCCAGTCTTCTTTTCTCAAGACTAAACATGTCCAGTTTTTTAACTTTTTCTCATAGCTCAGGTTTGCTAAACCTTTTCTCATGTTTGTTGCTCTCCTCTGGACTCTGCAATTTGTTCCATCTTTCTTAAATTGTGATGCCCAGTACTCTGAGTGCAGAGTAGAGCAGGACAATTACCGCCAGTGTCTTCCCTGTTAATATACCCCAGAATGATATTAGCCTTTCTCACAGTTGCATCACATTGCTGACTCGTATTCAATTTGGGATCCGCTCTAACCCCCAGATACCTTTCAGCAGTACTATGCCTAGCCAGTTCTTCCCCAGTTTGTAGCTGTGCATTTGATTTTTTCCCCTCCTGGGCGTGGTACTTTGCACTAATCTTTATTGAATTTCATCTTTATTGATTTCAGACCAATTTGACAAGTCATTCTGAATTCTAATCCTGTCCTCCAAAGTGCTTGCAACCCTCCCCACTTGTTGTCCCATGCAAATGTTAGGAGCATACACTCCACTCCATATTGAATGATGGTCTGCTCCCTCTGACTTCAAAGCCCAACCCACATCGGCATTAAACAGAGTCAGTGAGCCAGATCGTCAGCTGGTGTCAATCAGCATGACTCCAGTGAAGCTGACTGACACCTGCTGCGGTGCTTCTGTGCCCTATAAAGAGTCAGAACCTAATGGATACAGTGCAGTGCCCCAATGAGAATACACCCGTAGGTAGATTTGCACACTTACCCTTTGTTTAAACATCAGTGGGACAAAAAGCCAGGCTGATGACTAGATCGGATCCCTGCCTGACTGCAGTGGGAGCTTTGGCTGTGCAAAGACTGCAGGATCTAGCTCAATCTAGTATGGAGTAACGGAGCTTCAGTGTGTGTCTGTGATTAATCACCAGTACCAAAGACATTTTGTTTCACTGTCTATGACCCTGCCTACGTGAAGGAAATTTGCACCAGTATAACTATTTTGGTCTGTCATCAGAATAAATTATGGTGGTGTAATTCCACTGGGCTGGAATTACAGCAGTGGAATTACATCGATGGAGTGCAGATTTTCGTAACACAGGCAGGGTTTGGGAACGCACTGTCCAGTTCATGAGTAACGTATACCCTCATCTGGGGTAAATCAGATGGACTTCAATGGAACAACACTGATTTTTCACCAGATGAGGTTCTGAAGATTATATATATAATGCAGATAGATAGATAGATAGATAGATAGAATCTATCTATCTATTTTACATGGGTGATTATTAAATTCTTTGTGAAAGCTATTGATTATATGTGTATTAAAAATAAGCTTCCACAATTTAATGTCCTGTCAAGAACGGAGAAAAATTATATGAAAAACAAAATTTAAAAATAAGTTTCATATGAAAGCTCAGATTAATAAACCACCTGCCATATGAATTAATTCAAACCTTAACTTAATATGGCTGTAAATCACAATCAGCATGGGCTTTTTAATTCTTTCCGTTTAAATCGTTTTCTTTTACTACCTGACTTAGCAGAGCAAAGTAAAAATTATCTCGTAATGTCTTGTGACAATATATTTGTCCATTCAATACAGATCACCTAAGAAAATAATGAGGAGTCCGGTGGCACCTTTTTTTTACCCATGAAAGCTTATGCCCAAATAAATCGGTTAGTCTTGAAGGTACCACCGGACTCCCTGTTGTTTTTGTGCATACAGACTAACACGGCTACCCCCTGATACTTAAGAAAATAATGAAATTCCCAAAGCTAATCCCTGAAGCTATCTTAAAAAAAGACACACAGTTGTCTGACCAGTAAAATCCACATTTCAGAGATGCAATAGAAATAGGCTAAAGTAAGATTTTTTAAAAAGAAAAATCCGCTAAACAGTGTGTGAAAAAAATCACAAATATAAACTGAGATTTAACCTGCTCAATTTTTTTTTTTAAAGTTCACCATCTTTTTGGTGTTTCTCTTTTAAAATCTTAATTTAGATCTGGACAATCTTTACTTGCTGGAGATAATATGGCACTTGAAATTCTATGACATAAAAGTGCAAATAACTACAGAAACCAGTGGTAGAAAAACAAGAGACTCCTTTAGCTCCCCGCACACCAGCGCTGCGATTTGGCAGTTCTGAAGGAAGGGTATTCCCTTTAACGACAAAACGAACAGAGAGAAAACAGCAGAGGCCCATCAACATGGCTGTAAAAAAAGTTTCCCGCAAAAGTACATGGTTTCTTTACCGCTCTGCCCCCACCCCCTGTTTCTGGCTAATGACCTTTTTTCCCCTGAGTGTTTATAAGCATTTTCAAACCTAGGAACATTTCGTCTTTAAGCTTTTTATCCAGTGTATCTGAAATCTTTCTGCAGCATTTGATAAGGATTACCAGCCCCTTTCTATCGGTAGGGATCTAATACAAACATTTAAATAAAACGAAAATACATAATCCCAGGATATTTCTTCAAAGGGAAATGTGATCAGATCTCGCTGGGATAATGATGTACTGGAGTGTGTGGTGTGCCTCACATACACACGCACAAATACACACATATATGTGAGTCTAAAGAAATCAAAAAGGAAATTACATTAAGTAACTAAAACTAAATAAATAACTAAATAAAAGATCCCACTGTATATGTGTGTGTGTACATTATATATGTACACACCTATAGACACCTCTATAATATAGACACGTGTGTGTTTGAAGAAATTAAAAGGAAAATTAAATTAAGTAACTAATTTAATAAAAAGCGACAAAGAGTCCTGTGGCACCTTATAGACTAACAGACGTATTGGAGCATAAGCTTTCGTGGGTGAATACCCACTTCGTCACCCACTATTCACCCACGAAAGCTTATGCTCCAATATGTCTGTTAGTCTATAACAGGGGTAGGCAACCTATGGCACGCGAACTGATTTTCAGTGGCACTCACACTGCCCGGGTCCTGGCCACCGGTCTGGGGGGCTCTGCATTTTAATTTAATTTTAAATGAAGCTTCTTAAACATTTTAAAAACCTTATTTACTTTACATACAACAATAGTTTAGTTACCTGTTATAGACTTAGAGAAAGAGACTTTTTAAAAACGTTAAAATGTATGACTGGCACGTGAAACCTTAAATTAGAATGAATAAATGAAGACTTGGCACACCACTTCTGAAAGGTCGCCGACCCCTGGTCTATAAGGTGCCTCAGGACTCTTTGTCACTTTTTACAGATCCAGACTAACAGGGCTACCCCTCTGATAATTAAATAAGATTAAATAAAGAACAGATCTCTCTTCCTATATTTGTGTGTAGCTAGCTAGCTAGCTAGCTAAGGGGTGTCGGGGATGGATAGATAGATGATCGCTCTAGGTATGGTACAGTATACACATATTTACATATATACATACATACACACACATCTGTAGTTAGACATACAGACACACGTGTGTACACACACTCACACACTAACATGTATACAGAGGTATCTTTTAGTTAGTTAAATGTTCTTATGAATTTCTTTCCGCTACCGTGAACACAGTTTTTAAGGCCCCTTTCCGCGTCTGATCTGTTCCTACTGGGATTCACATTCGATGGTCCAGGCGATTACACTTTGTGCCGTCTCTCTGGGGGGCTCTGCCCGGAGAGCAGCGCCGGCCCCCCAGCTTTGGCGGGGGGGGGGGGCGGGGTATTGGCTCTTTGTTATTCACTCATTGTCCAGCCGCTGCTCAGATGACCAGCGAGGTCTGGAGGATGCCCCGGGCCGGCCTGTCCTTCCGCAGCCGGGGCTGCCCCGGCGCTAAGCCGAGGAGCGAGCAGTGCCGCTCAGCGCACCCCGAGGCACGCCTGGGAGCTGACCGCCTGCCCCCCACACCGTCTCTGCGGCCCAGACCTCGCCAGGGGCTTGCGGGGAGAAAGGAAGAAAAGTTGCAAAGCTCCAATGCCCGACTCGCGAGGCTGCCTGGCCCCGAGCTGGCCCCGCACCGCCCCCCAACGACCGGCCCGACGGTTCTCAGGGAGCCGAGCGCTCAGCCCCGAGCGCCGCTTAAAGGGGCTCCCCGGCTCCCCCCGCCAAGCCGGGCTGTGCAGCCGGGGGAGGGAGAGGGTCCCCCCGGGGCCCGGCCCCATTCCTTGGGTAAGAGGGGGTCGGTCAGCGCCTCTGCTGCGCCTCATTCCTCGGCCCAGCGGATCGTCCCCCGGGCACCCAGCGTGTCAAAACCCGCTCCCGCGGGACAACGCGGAGTCGGCCACGCTTCTCTCTCCACTCTCCGCGGAGGGACCCCGGGCTGGCCCGGGGCGATCCCAGACCCGAACCAAGCCGGCAAACAGAACTTGGACCCGCAGCGCCTGGGGGGCGGACTCGGAGGGCAGCGAGCGGCTCTCCCCGGGATCGGGCGCCGGGACGCGCCGGGGAAAGCTGGAATTTTAAGGGGGTCAAAGCTTCAGAGGCTGCTATTAATTACTGTTAATTGTTATTGCTGCGGGGACAACCCGAGGCCGGGCCAGGCGCCGCCGCAGAACGGGGCTGTTCGCGTTTGGAAAAGAGAGAGAAAAAGTCTCCAAAAAGTTGGTTCTAGACACGGGTAGGGAGGCGCACGGGGCGCCGCGCTCAAACTCCGCCGAGACCCCTAGCGACCCCCCGACTCAGCCACGGCCCTTTTCCGGGGGGCTCCCCGCCCCGGAGCGCCCGGCTGCCGCTGCCTCGCCCAGCCCCGACGGCACAAGCCAGGGGCTGGCTCCACAGCACCGTGCCGGGGAAGCGAACCCGCCGCCGCGCCCGGCGCTGCAGGGAAGCTCCCAGCTGGGGGGCGGCTCGGGGGCTGCCCTGGCCAGGAGCCCCAGCAGGGGCTTTGAGATGCCCTGGCCCCGCCGAGGTGCACGTGCCGGGGGGCCCTGGCTGGGGCTCCTGGAACCGGTGGTGCCCCCCAGGCCCCGGGAAGGGACGATCGCGGCTGGATGTGACTTGCAAACCTATTTACCGTACAGAGCCGCCTCCTCCGGGTGCGAGCCCAGGGGCTGGGCGCCGTAGGGAGCCGGCGGCTGCTCCGCTCTGCTGCCGTCCCCCAGGCTGCCCGCGCTGCTTTTGCTGGCCGCGAGGCCGGGCACCTGCAGGGGGCCCAGGAGCGAGTCCTGATCCCTGCTAAATCCCAGGATCACGTCGATGCTGTGCACGCGCCCTGCACCCCCCGCGCCGCTTCCGCAGCCCTTCAGTAACACCTGCTGCTGCTGCAGGGCCCCTGCCTCCAGCACGTTCATGGGGCCCTCCTGCAAGGCCAGGTGCATTCAGACGGGCGGGGAGCCTGGGGCTGGCAGTGTACGTGGGGAGGAGGGGAGAGGCTGGGGGTGGGTGAGGGGATGGATGAGTGAGGCAGGTCTGTAAGGTGTGGGGTCAGTGGCTGGGGTGAGGGGATGGATGAGTGAGGGGGGTCTGTAAGGTGTGGGGTCAGTGGCTGGGGTGAGGGGATGGATGAGTGAGGGGGGTCTGTAAGGTGTGGGGTCAGCGGCTGGGGTGAGGGGATGGATGAGTGAGGCAGGTCTGTAAGGTGTGGGGTCAGCTGCTGGGGTGAGGGGATGGATGAGTGAGGGGGGTCTGTAAGGTGTGGGGTCAGCGGCTGGGGTGAGGGGATGGATGAGTGAGGTGGGTCTGTAAGGTGTGGGGTCAGCGGCTGGGGTGAGGGGATGGATGGGCGAGATGGGTGGGTGAGTGGCGCAGGTGCAGGCAGCCAGCCCCCCTCCTGGCACCGTCCTCTCTCTCTGTCTCTCTTTCACCCTCTTCTCAATTGCGCAGCTCTTTTCATCTGCAAGGAAAGAAGAGAGAGAAGGAGGGTGAGGAACGCCTGGCCCCCTGGATTCTGCGTCAGAACCACAGTCCACTGCCATCACCCACCCCTCTGGCCCTAGGATGCAGCAGCACCAGGCCCCCAGGACAGGAACATTCCCCAGACCAGGTGACCAGGGTCCATCCCTGGTTAGGGCAGAGCTCCAGGGTCCCAAGCAGCTGCGTGGGCTGGAGGAGCCAGACCTACCATCACCCTACAGTGTCTCTGAGAACTCCCTGTCCACACCCTGTCCCTACATCCACCTCTGCTTTGGAGAGGGGCTGGTCCCAGCTCTCCACTGGGGCTGGTCTTTCCCTGGGCAGCCTAGAGACACTCTGCCCTCCTGCTTGGGGTCTGGACTAGTGAATTCAGCCCTAGGTGCTGGAACTAGGGTTGCTGGGGGGGCTGCCACACCCCCTGGCTCGAAGCGGTTTCCATCAGATACAGAGTTTACAGTTTGGTTGAGTGGCTCTCAGCCCCCCCCCTCCGCCCCCCCGTATGAATTGTTCCAGCCACCCTGAACTCGGCCCCCTGTCAGAACAGGCTCCGGGTTAGCCCCTTGTCTCGGGGGTGTGAATGGGAGTAGACAGCCCCGAGGACAGATGCTCTCCACCTCTGTGCCTTGTGAGGCCCACTGGTGCCCATGAACCCACATGGTGATGGGGGGAGGGTGTTGGCCTTGGAGTCTGGATTCGGCTTCAGTCTCCCTTCCACTAGATCCGTCCGTAGCAGAGACTACTTTGTGTGTTTGTGCGTGTGTGTCTGGGGGGGGGGGTCCGTGTCGGGAGGGGGAAGGGGGCTGTGCGTGTCTCTGGGGGGGTGTCTGCGGGGGAGGGCTGTGAGGGGCCTGGGTGTGTCTGGGTGTGTGTGTAGGGCTCATTGCCTGTGTGGTCATATACTTGTTTGTGGGTGAGTGTATGTGTTTAAGTGGTGCGGTATTTGTGTGGCGTTTGTTTGTGTGGTCTGTGTGTGTAGGGGAGGGCTTGTTTGTGTGCAGTGTGCTGTGTTGTGTATGTGTTTGTGCAGTGTGGGGGGGGGGGAAGAGCTGGTTGCCATGGTGACAGTTTCCCTGTTCCCTTTACACCAAGCCCAAGGTGGCCTGTTCGTTTGGGAACGCCCCAGCACCTGGCCGCTCAGTTCTGTCACCTCCACCCTCGAACCTCTAGGGCTCTGAGCTGCAGCTATTGGATCCAGGGACCAGGCCGCTGTAGGAGCAGGACTGGGTCGCCCGCTCCCTGGCTGGGGTTAGTGCCTGTCTTCTAGGACAAGCACAAATATCCATTTAAAAAAATCAACTAATAAAGAGCCAACGTGCCTGTGATGCAGGAGCCTACAACCACGCGAGCTGGGGCAATGGGCAGGCGCCGGTGAGTGGGATCCCACGGCATAGCTGGGATGGGGTAGGGGGCGGGCAGTGCATTGCTCTCTAATTTCCCCTACAATCCCAGCACCTCTGCTTTAGCTGCACACACAGCAAGCAACGAGGGAAGCCAGTGAGACATAACCCATGGAAAGAACGAGAATAAATAATCCCACTGCGTGGGAGCAGGAATAAAATAAGTAAGGCATTAAAAGAATAACAGAATCAGATACATAAATAATGAAGCAAAACAAGAGGACAGAATGATACATAAGGGAATAGAGTGGGGAGTAAATCAGAAAATGAATAATAACAAATAAACTAAACAATAACATTTAATAATATCTAAAAAGGAAGAACAAAAATCCAATTGATCTATTTGTCTATCTGTCCTTATACCCATCTCTCTGTGGAGCCACCTGGATCTGACCCTCTGTTTGAAATAACCCCTTTCTCATTATGTTTTTAAATCCCAGATCAGTGTGGCCCTTCCTCCTGTTTCTGTTAGAATTGGGCCAGCGTTTTCATTTCCACCTCTGTTTTCGTTTTGACGTGCAGAGAGTCCCCTGTGCCACCCCATCCTCTACTTATTAGCCCCCATGCCCTCCTGAGGCCCTATCTCACATTTTCACCCTTTCGTTTTCATCAGCGCCACCCTTTTTAGAAAGATCACTCTACCTAGCAGAAACAAAAAGGCCCCACAACCTCAGAAACTCAATTGGTTATGTAAATGACCAGAGATGGCAGAGGGCACAGATCCTGCAGTCTTTGCCATGCCCCCCCGAAACGGCAAGCCTCGGGAAGGTGCAGAATTTGCCCCCCGATGCACAGCCCCATTGGCCTGACCGGAGCTGCCCCCCGCAAATAGAGAAGTCAAACTACACCTATGGTGTTGGCTCAGGCAGAACACCCATTGGAGTCATAATGCATAATGCAACCATCTCCCCTTCTAAACATTCAATCTGCTGGTCCCATTCCTGTTAGCAAATCAATTCAAATAAAGAAAAGGAAATCTCCAAATAAATTCAGGGTGTGTGTGTTTCAAGAATCCCTTCTAGAATTTTTAAGGAACCTTAATTGGATTCATTCAACTAAAAGAGCTGATTTCGATTTCCCGTCTCGGTCTTTGGTGGATCCTGATATTTCATTATGAACGCCATGATCACAGCAGCAATTTTTGGTTTTAAGTGCTTAAGCTTTAAGACTGTAATGAAGGAAACTGCAAAGACACAAAATCTCTTGGGGATTTGCCTCTGTTTTGATTTATTCTTGAGCACACTTTTGTTCCTCTACAATTTTGCATGGGAGTGGGGTTAGCAGCTACCCATCATTTTTAAAAAAATAAATAAATAAACTGTGAAACAGTTAAGAGCATTTTTTTCATGCTGAGATAAAGGTCAGAGAGAACCAGTGAATAAAACAGTTGTATTGTCTCTTTGCAGCTTGTTTGGGATTTCTGGGGATTTTCCCCAAAAAACTTCTGAAGTTTAACAGAAATGCAAAGAAAGAAAAGCAAAAGGAAAGAAAAAAGAGGAAATGTAAAAGAAAAAGAAGAAAAACGTAACAAAGGAAAAAAGAAAAGAAAAGACAGACGATTGACAGGCTGTTTCAAGCTTTGTTGATAAACTCAGAATACTTGTTTGTACCCATTTGCTTTTCAAATCTATTTCTTAAGAGGCGAGCCAAGGAAGCCAAAATATCCAGGGGTCTGGCTTCTTATTTGGATGACCTGTCTCTAGTAGCAGGTGAATGAAGTGGGGGAGAGAGTGGGCCAGATTCTGCCCTCTGATCCTTAGGTATAAACCAGGAGAGAGCCAGTGGAAGTCAATGATGGAGTTACTCTGGTGTGAGGGAGAGGAGAACTGGGCCACACCGGCAAGCATCAAGTTTTTAGTGCTACTTTTCTGTTGATTTCCAGAGCCCATTTTATACCCCATTTGCCCCTCAGCCCCCTCCCTCCCCAGCCCCCTGTGCATGACGTTAGCACTTCTATTCCCCCCAGTGACCACCGCAGCACCTGCGCTTCTTTCCAGAGACCACATTTCTTTTTCAGCATCTCTCCCCCACCTCTCCCTGCTGAATTAGAAGAAAACAAAATTACCTGCTGGGCCCCGCTTGGATTTTCCAGGAGTATTTAACTTGGGAGGTCCCTCCTGGAAAGCAAACAAGCGGCTCAACCTCACCAATCTTGCAGCTTGGCAGCCAAAGTTCCCTCTAGTCTCCTTATTTGTCACAGAACCATCTCACTAAGGCTCGAGAGAATCTTTATTTAGTCTTGCAGATGTCACCGGGCCCTGCAGATTGGAAATGAGTCCAAAGGATTAAGGCGAGGTCATTAATTGGAGGCCTTCCCCTTTAAGAATGATTGACAGTTACTTTCTGGACAAGTAATTGCTCTAAATGTCCCTCCAGTTCAGGGGAGGGGGAGAACTCTGATGATGGACAAAGAGGGGAACTGCCTTCCCCACTCAGATTGTCTCCCATACAAAGGCGTCCTGCTGGAGTTTTCCTTGTAATCCCCTCATTACTGAAGAGGAAAAGAATTAGAAACACAGAGTGAGGAGAAGAAAGGCAGAAGGGGCTGCACGGGGAGAAAGAGAAACAATTTGCTTTGGCCTTTTTAGCAGCCCAGAGTTTTGGTGGAGGGAAGTTCACTGACTCAGGCCTCAAGCACAGCCCTGTGGGGGAAGGCGCGACCCCTCGCCCGCCTGCTCCTTGGTGGGCACAAGGCCATGCACCTGGCTCCCACAGCCGTCAGGACACTTTACCAGTCCAGCTGCAGGGAGAAAGGCTGGCTGGCTGTGTAGCTAGAGGCTTTGGAGTCAGGAGCGGTAGGTTCATATCCTGCCTTTTTTGTGGGCTCCTTGGGTAAAATGCCTAATTTCTCCAGGGCCTCAGTTCCTCTCCTATAGCATGGGAGTAATAGCCCTTCCCAGGTCTATGGGGAGGGTCGGGGGGCAGGAGCTGCCTGTTGTTACAGGGATAGCACCCTCTATGATGGTGGGAACACACAGGCTATTTCATTCACATCCCTGCCCCACAAAACATGACTGGCTCTGGGGGGAGGTGAAGGTCCCCCACTGAAAGCACAAGAATGCCAGCAATTCCCTGCACCCACACTCCTGGAGCCCTCCCTCCCCAGGGTGGGTCCCCTGCATCCTGGGGTGCTGGTCAGGAGGAATGGGGTCCTGGGAGCCCAGAGCTACTCTCTGGGTGGCTGAAATGTCCCCCCCCCCCCCCCCCCCCGGTGTTTTAGCCTCTGCCCAGTTGGCTTTGCTCCAAGCGCTATTCACATGGGTGGTTGGTCCCCGGGGCTGAGGGGAGAAATCGAGAGGGGTCGCACACAGCCAGAGCGATATTGCTCCAGCACATCACAGAGGGAGGGAAGTTACAACTTTCATGTGTCCCTGGCGGCCTTATGGAATCCTCTTACTAATGCTCACATGCTGTCATACATGCCACCCCCATCCCCCAGTGCACACGTAACAGTGCCATGCCCATCCCCCGATGCACACACGCTGCAATGCACTGTACCATCCCCACCCCCATACCCCAATGCATACGTACCGTCCCCAAAACCATCCTCCAATACACACATTCCAGCCCTACGCCCATCCCCCAATTCACATGTACCATCCCCACATTCATCGCCCAAAGCACATGAGCATCACCATGCCCATCCCCCCATGCACACATACTACCCCCAAACCCAACCCCCAATGCACACGTATCATCCTCATGCCCACCCCATGCAAACATACCACCCCCACCCCCCATGCAAACACACACACACATCCCATCCCCCTGTGCACATATACTGTCCCCACGCTCACCCCTACCCATGCCCATCCCCCTGGGTGCACACCCAATCACACACACATCCCCAGTGCACAGATATCTGCCCCGTTTCTACCCCTTATGCACACACATACCCCTCACCCCATCTGCCCCAAGTCACAGACACCACTCCTGCATCCCTCCAGAAATACAGTTCTACAACATGTCGGGGATGCTTTTTGTAATCCCAATCATCTGCTTTGGAAAACTGGCCCTATGAGCCATGCTCATCCAATGAGAGAACAGAGACAGGGCAGGGAGGAAGGACTGTGATGCGGTTAGGGCCCTTGCATGACCAGGGTTCAAATCCCCACTCTGCTACAGGCTCCCTGTGTGATCTCTGTGCCTCAAGCTCCCCATCTGTGAAATGGGGCTAACAGCACAGCCCTGCCTCACAGGGGTGTAAGAAGATTACAGATAGTTCAGACTGATTTGCTTACTAGGGACAAACACCCAGCTAGAATCTGGTATGATCTATGCAGCCAACCAAACTGACTTGAAATTTGAACCCTCCCACCGTGTTGCTCACGAGTGAGCTGGGGGTCCAGAGTTAATCAAAGGAGAGATGCTCGTTGGTGATTCGCTAACAAAGCAGGTGGTAGAACCTGTGCAGTTCACTAATGCATGGCCATTCGGTGCGCACTGACAGCTGTGGGACTGTCCTTCACTGGGCAGATGCTACCTCCACCCATCTCTAGCTTCTTTTCCCTGGCAGGAGAAGGGGGTGTCTCCATGTCACCCACCTGCCCTGAGGAGGAGCTTGCTGTGTTCTCATACTCTGCTGCCCCAGCACTTTCCCTAGCCATGACTGTCACGCACTAGCATCTCTCCAGAGTCCTTCTGGGGAATAGCCTATGGCCTTGCCCACAGGGGGAGGGCTTTCTAGTATGTGTTTTGCCACTAGAACTAAAGCAGAGTAACTGGTGAAGGAGTGTGTCCACACCACTTTGGTTATGCTGGGCCACATCCCTTGTGAATCAGCGCATCCAGACAGCTCTGTGCTTTTCCGGACTAACTGCACAACATTGTGGGCAGATATCCCATGGTGCAATGTTCCACCACTAGGCCCGATGCAGTCTGAGATTTTTCTTGCAGGGTACTCTGGGTTGCCTACCAGAGCCTACTGGCATTTCTGGCACTTGGGGTCAAACTAAACAAACTGCCATGAATCCTCTCCTGGCATCTCATGATTCAGCTGAGCCATTTTCAAACTGCAGTCAGGAAACCCTACTGAGGGCCATGCTCCTGGTGGGCATTAATACAAGCAGGCTGTTGCCTGTGTGATGGCTTTGGTGGGTGGGGAGACAGCCCTGGTGATGCCATGACGATACGGCCAGGGAAGGAGGAGGAGGAGGTTGACACTGAGCAGTTAATTCTGCAGGATATTTTCCTGGAGCAACTTCCGTCAGTGGACCACTGCTTCTGAGCCTGGCCAGCTAACACTGGCTGGAGGGGCAGCATAGTGCCGCAGTCCTGGGGCGGCCAGCAATGGCTGCAGAACTTCAGGAGAACAAAGGCCACGTTCCTAAAGATCGGCGCAGAGCTCATGCCAGAGCTGCAGCAGCCTCACACCTACGTGGGAGTTCCCCTCAGCTTGCAGAAGCACGCGGCCATCGCCATGCGGAAGCTCACCAGCCAGTAGCTAACCAGTCTGGGGTGGGTAGATGGATTGTCGGGACTGCTGACATGAGGAGGGCACTTGTCACGGGAGCTGGCCCCCGAGGCGGTCAGGTGCCCAGCTTAGCAGGCTGTGACAGGTCCTGCTAAGGAGAATGAGCCGACCCAACTTCACACGTGGATAGTTAATTGCCTGAGAAACTGGGCAGCAGTTAAGTAGGTAACGGACACTTGTGTCTAATAACGGTTATGAAAAATGAGGCCTGGTCTGCACTTAGAAATTAGATTGACCCAGCTCCGTCGCTGAGGTCAGTGAAAAACGTCACATCCCGAGCACCGTAGTTAGATTGACCTGCCCTGCGGTGTAGATGCGGCTAGGCCGACAGAGGAATTCTTCCACAGACATCGCTGCTGCCTCTCGGAGAGGTGGATTTACTACCGCGATGGAAAACCCCTCTTTGTCGCTGTAGGAAGCGTTCACACCAGAGTGCAACGCTGGCCAAGCTGCCGCGCCGTAGCTGTCCGGCTGCAGTGTGAACCTGGCCTGAGTCGGAAGCTCCTGAGGAGAGAGGCTCTTAGGGGAGCTATTTCGGAAGCTACTCCCAGCTGCCTCAGAGCGAGAGAGACTCGATAGCCTGGTGGCCAGAGCCCTCACCCGGGCTGTGGGAGCCTCTGGGTCCAGCCCCCTTGCTCCAATCACTCTAAGTATCTATCACCAGTGGAACAGCTTCAACAGGGAACCACACTGTGACGCCCCCCGGGCTGTGAGGCACCTCACCACCACCTGCCCTTAGTGTGAAGCAGTCTTGTGTGGGCCTGCTCGGACTCAGCTTCTGGCAGCACAAGCCCTGCCCTCCAGGCCCCCGCAGCCTCGCTCTCTCTGTAAGGTAGTGACAGGCACACACCAAGCCCTGAGTGCTCCCAGCATTCCCTGCAGTGTCCAGCCCCTTATCCACTGACCACTCACAGGATTAGCAGGCCGGCTGTTCCCAAGGGAACAGAACACACCAGCTGTAAGATACAACTCAGGGCCAGCACCTTGCTTAACACCCCAGCTCTGAGTTATACTTACAGGGAAAACACGACGACGTTTATTATCAAAGAGCAGAGATTCGAGTAAGAGTGAGTAAGAGTATTGCAAACAAGGGTTACATATAAAGCAAATTCATAGCACGCTTTCTAGAGACTAAGCTTAACTAACTAGTTCATCTCCTGTCTAAAGTTTGCTCTCACCCAAAGTTCTCTCCGGGAGGGCTGTTGTGATTAGACTTGTAAAAGCCTCTTTTCTGAGTTTATTGAGGAACCAAGAGAGGAAACTGAGGCAAAGGACTGCTTGCAGGGCTGACCTGACGCCACGAAGAAGTGCCTGCAAGGAGGCCACTCTCTGACACTCCTGCTGGCCCCATGGAATTGACATGGCTACCGAGAATGAGCTAGAGCCCATCTCCACTCCTGATTCTGGCGCTCAGTGATTTTTACATCACTGTGACACCACTAAGGGGAGTTGCAGAATTAGGCCCTTAGTTGCTGGTGATGCCCAAGGTAGCGAACCCAGCTTGGCTTATGAATTCCAGGCTCTGTGTGTGGCATTGAAAATGTGCTTTTTTACTGGTAGGCTGAGCAGATTTGATAAGGGGTCTCTGAGACCCAACAATCATGCAGTCCCATGGTGCCAGGTCTGCAACCGCAGACTGTACTGGCATTATTATTAATTATTATTAATATAGACAGAGCAATGCTTATAGCTCAGGGGGTCTAACACTTTTCATTATATTTTCACTTGCTTATAACTTTGTCAAACTTTAACTGATTGGGCTGAAATCTTCTGTGCCGGGTTTTTGTCGCCGCCTGAATTATGTATTTAATTATTTATTTAGTAAGTTTCAACTAAAATAGTTCAGCTGTTTCTGAGAAGGAGGTCATAGGGGAAATGCCTCGTTTCGCCACTGTTAGAGTCTTACATCTGTTTCATGAAGAAGATCTAGCACCTCCATGTTTTGGAGCAGGGACTTAAATTTGGCAGAGAGGTAACCCTAGGGCCAGGGCTGTACCTTTTGCAGCCCCTGTGAAAATCCAACCATATTTGGCCAATTTATAAGCCTCAGAAAATTGCACTTTGCACACGCTCGGAAGCGATTTATTAGTTTGGCAGCTAAATGCTCTGTGGATTCCATCTGCACTGAGCATGCTCCACCCCAGGGCTTCAGGGGCTGAGCCAGACTTTCCCTGCAATTACTCCGCCTGGCTGCTGTGCTGCTAGGCACAGAACTGAGGGCTGGGAGACAGGGTCTCCTGTCCTCTCCGTGACTTCCTGCTGGTGCCCAGGCAGGAGGAGGAGAGACCAACCTGATTTAAATGCAGAAGTGGGGGGAGAGATAGGAGCAGGTTCATGCTAAGGGAAAGGGGCAGAAGGGGTCAGGCTGGGCAGGAACAAGGGCAGAAGGGTCTCTAACTAGTAGAGAACACTCTGTGATGTGTTGGGGCTCACCCAGACCAGTAATAGTCTCGTGGCTGAGGGCTTTTATCCAGGCCTGCATCTGGGCAGGCTACTGTCCCTGAACACTGGATCCCCTCTGCAACAGAGGGCACACTGGGACAGGGATGCTGGACTAATTTGTAGAGTGCGGGTGCCGAAAGCCATTGAACCAAACTGTAAACCCTGTATATGATGGAACCACTTCAAGCCAGGGGGTGCTGCCGCACCCCTAGCACCCCTATTCAAGCACCAATGCACTGGGAAAGTTAGCAAAGGCAAAGTAACTTGTATTAGAACAAGGATTTTTATCTAGTGTAGAAGTGTAAAACCTGACGCTGCACCTGTTTATTTTTTGTGTAGCATGTCTGTGTTCGTTTCCCCTTACTAGTTCATCTTGGAATCTGTCGTTTTTCTACTAGGCGACCAGCTTGGCTAAACAGTGAAATCCTTGCTAATCTTAAACGCAAAAAAGAAGCGGAAGATTGGACAAATGACCAGGGAGGAGTATAAAAATATTGCTCAGGCATGCAGGAGTGAAATCACGAAGGCCAAATCACACTTGGAGTTGCAGCTAGCAAGAGATGTTAAGAGTAACAAGAAGGGTTTCTTCAGGTATGTTAGCAACAGAAGAAAGTCAAGGAAAGTGTGTGACCCCTTACTGAATGAGGGAGGCAACCTAGTGACAGAGGATGTGGAAAAAGCTCATGTACTCAATGCTTTTTTTGCCTCTGTCTTCACGAATAAGGTCAGCTCCCAGACTGCTGCATGGGCAGCACAGTATGGGGAGAAGGTGACCAGCTCTTTGTGGAGAAAGAAGTGGTTCGGGACTATTTAGAAAAACTGGACGTGCACAAGTCCATGGGGCCGGATGCGCTGCATCCGAGGATGCTAAAGGAGTTGGCGGATGAGATTGCAGAGCCATTGGCCATTATTTTTGAAAACTCATGGCGATCGGGGGAGGTCCCAGATGACTGGTAAGAGGCTAATGTAGTGTCCATCTTTAAAAAAGGGAAGAAGGAGGATCCGGGGAACTACAGGCCAGTCAGCCTCACCTCAGTCCCTGGAAAAATCATGGAGCAGGTCCTCAAGGAATCAATTATGAAACACTTAGAGGAGAGGAAAGTGATCAGGAACAGTCAGCATGGATTCACCAAGGGGAAGTCGTGCCTGACTAACCTAATTGCCTTCTATGATGAGATAACTGGCTCTGTGGATGAGGGGAAAGCAGTGGATGTGTTATTCCTTGACTTTAGCAAAGCTTTTGATACGGTCTCCCACAGTATTCTTGCCGCCAAGTTAAAGAAGTATGGGCTGGATGAATGGACTGTAAGGTGGATAGAAAGCTGGCTAGATCGTCGGGCTCAACGGGTAGTGATCAATGGCTCCATGTCTAGTTGGCAGCCGGTTTCAAGCGGAGTGCCCCAAGGGTCAGTCCTGGGGCCGGTTTTGTTTAATATCTTTATTAATGATCTGGAGGATGGTGTGGACTGCACTCTCAGCAAGTTTGCAGATGACACTAAACTGGGAGGCGTGGTAGATACACTAGAGGGTAGGGATCGGATACAGAGGGACCTAGACAAATTAGAGGATTGGGCCAAAAAAAACCTGATGAGGTTCAATAAGGACAAGTGCAGAGTCCTGCACTTAGGACGGAAGAATCCCATGCACTGCTACAGACTAGGGACGGAATGGCTAGGTAGCAGTTCTGCAGAAAAGGACCTAGGGGTCACAGTGGACGAGAAGCTGGATATGAGTCAACAGTGTGCTCTTGTTGCCAAGAAGGCTAACGGCATTTTGGGCTGTATAAGTAGGGGCATTGCCAGCAGATCGAGGAACGTGATCATTCCCCTTTATTCGACATTGGTGAGGCCTCATCTGGAGTACTGTGTCCAGTTTTGGGCCCCACACTACAAGAAGGATGTGGAAAAATTGGAAAGAGTCCAGCGGAGGGCAACAAAAATGATTAGGGGTCTGGAGCACATGACTTATGAGGAGAGGCTGAGGGAACTGGGATTGTTTAGTCTCCAGAAGAGAAGAATGGGGGGGGGATTTGATAGCTGCTTTCAACTACCTGAGGGGGGGTTCCAAAGAGGATGGAGCTCGGCTGTTCTCAGTGGTGGCAGATGACAGAACAAGGAGCAATGGTCTCAAGTTGCAGTGGGGGAGGTCTAGGTTGGATATTAGGAAACACTATTTCACTAGGAGGGTGGTGAAGCACTGGAATGCGTTACCTAGGGAGGTGGTGGAGTCTCGTTCCTTGGAGGTTTTTAAGGCCCGGCTTGACAAAGCCCTGGCTGGGATGATTTAGTTGGGAATTGGTCCTGCTTTGAGCAGGGGGTTGGACTAGATGACCTCCTGAGGTCCCTTCCAACCCTGATATTCTATGATTCTATGATTCTAGATAAACCTTTTGTTCATTTTCACCCCAGCCCAGGTCCCTGTTGTGCAAACTGTGTGGAGTGTGTGGGCCAAAGTGAGCTGATAACTGGGGAGCAGGTTTCGTGCCTTCGGGGGCGACGAACCAGAGATGAGCCACAGCAGCATGGCATGAAGGCACCTGAAGTTACAAGGCAGGAGGTGAGAGAATTCTTTACTGGGCTGGGTGATCCCCAGAGCAGCACACACTCCCCTCCAGACCTGGAATAGAACCCAGGATTCCCTGTGTGATGCTGGGCAAGTCACTTACATGACAATATTCACTCATGGTCACCAGTTGTGAGTGCCTCATTTTGTGGGTGTTTGACGTGAGACCCTGGGATCTGATTTGCAGAAGTGTTGAGCACTCACGGCTGCAACTGAAGTCAACGGGAGCTCTGCTTTCAACATAAAACAAGCTATGTAATGTTAAGTACTTGGAAAAACCGGGTCCTGGATGTCTCAAGTTGGGCACCCAAAATTAGTAGACACTAAAGTCTCTGTGCTTGAGTTGCCCAAGTATAAAACTAAGATAATACCCATTCATCTGCTAGGGGTGTAGTGGAGATAAATTCATTCACGTCTGTAAAGTAGTCAGAAACAACAGTGATCAGCACCCAGGAGGAAATTAATAATTTTGTCTTCAGAACAAGGTTTCATTGTGTGCAATAAATAAGGTTTGGGCCAACATTAAATAACGAAGAAAAAAAGAAATATTGAACAGATATCCATTCTTCAGTGAGCACTGTCCATCCCCTGCACTGAATAAAGTGGGGTTCTGTGGAAAACACAGGATGGGATCATGCCATTAAAGACATGACTAGATAGATAGATAGATTGTATGGGGATGGATAGATAGATAGATTAGATTGCATGTGGACCAGACAAGCAAGGCAAGGTTTAAGCCCCACCCCCAAAACCAGCTGAATGGTCTTGAGTCAATCAATGGCCTCTGAATCAGCAGTGTTCAGTTTGAGAAGACCTAAGTGAGCCCAGCATGAAAACAGCAGCCTCCGTCCAGCGCGGGTGCAGCATTCTCCACAGCAGCATAGCTGCACAGTGGGCTGTCCAGGGGGCCCCAGGAATGGCTGGTCTTGGCGCAGCGAAGCACGTCACACCTGAACCTGTGAAGATGGCTCCAGAGGCAGCATTGTCCAGGTAGGATTTCTGCTCTGCAGTCAGTGGTGAGGTACAGCCCACATATCCCTGAACAGTGGCATTGTGACATTTGCTGTACCTTGGCGATCAATTTGTTGACAGCATTCCGACACCAGATGTTAGGTGGAAGAATATTGACTAGGACTGGGAACCAGGCAAGTTTTATGATAACTCTCATGGTATGAGTAAGCCATGTATCTAGTCATCCAGTGTGGGCAGAGTTTAACCAGACAGGTGCACAGTATTCACCAGATGAGTAGTAGAAAGCGAGTCTCAAACTACACAATGTTTACACTTAGGCTTCCCAGATGGACCCTACCAGCTTGTGCAGGAGTCAGTTGCGGCTCTTGATCTTTTGAGCTACTTTAGTGCGATGATATTTGGATGTGAGCGTGCAATCTAGGAGGACCAACACTGGCTTTGAATCATGGACCAGCTGCTGACCATTCCAAAAAGGTGTTAAACAGAGAGTGGAAGCATGTTGATACAGTCTTTGAGATATTTGATTTCCATTTCTTGCAATAGTCACCTATGGCAGCCATATGAGGGTCTCTTCAATCGTTTGGAAGTCACATTCCCGTGAGGCCAAGCAGATATCGTCAGTATACATAAACCACCTGGAGTTGGTGTTCAGTGCGTCACTGGTGAAAACATTAAAAGAAGTTGGTGATGGCACCGCAACTGGTGGGAATCTGTTCTTCTGGAATATCCAGGTGCTGGCTTTGTGGCCCAGAGCCACCTGAAAATGTCTACCTCAAAGCATCAGCTCAGTTGCCATGACAACCCATCTAGGAAGAACTCTTGACCTCCTATATTGCAGACCAAAGAGCCAGATGGTGTCAGGCTACTGTAAGGTCAAAAAAGACAACTCCCATTTTCTTCTTCTCTTGAAATCCATTCTGAGTCTATCACTTGGTCTAACACTTGGTCACATGTACTTCAGTTTGGTGGGAAACCTGCCTGATTATCACTCAAAAGTTGTTTTGTCATGGTTGTCATAGGATCATCTGCTCCAGGAGTTTGTCGCTTCCACTCGGGAGTGATAGTGAGTGACAGCTGGCTTCTAAAGGGTGGTCTTTACCTGGCTCTGATAAAGCTATCATCTTAGCTTTCCACCATATCTTGGATAGCGTGTTCTCCAGTGTGATGCGAGTCATGAAGACGGACAACCAGTGTTGGCTTTTCTTCCTATGATGTTGTAGTACTTCTGGTGATACATTGTCAAAGCCACAGGCTTTCCCTGTTTTCACTGAGTTCAATGTATTTTCTAATTCTTCTCTAGGCTAATGATTGGAAGTTTTCATCTTGGGTGAGCTGTGGAGATTGCTTGTATTTTTGATGCCACTCTTTTTTGATTGATAATTTTATCTTTGTCTGCTTTAGCAGTGTTGGTCAGGTGTGTGGAGACGCTGTTTGGAGAGACCTTCTGTTACTGTGTATGTGGTGGGTTTTGTACATCCATTTCTAAGATTGCTTTTTCCTATCATGCTTTTCAGGCTCTCTAGGAGATGGTTGGTTATTTCTGGATCAATGGATTTTTGTACTGTTTAAGGCCTGCACATTCTTCATCCAGATATGGCATATAGATTTTTTGGCAGCCACATGGGATGGACTTGCACACAGCCTTAGAAATTGCTTTGGTAAACCTGGAATATGCTTGACCTATTAAGATGTTACGCTGGATATAGACTGTATATTGTTCTATGAGCTTACCGTAATTGTCCCAGTCTGCATTTCTGTAGTTTCAATGTAGCCTTGAACTAGTGGTCACTATGGATACTGTAACCCCTATTTGGTTGAGTATGGGTATGAGGAAAATTTCCAAGGCCCCTGCAGGGGGCTTGTAGGGGGAAATCTGCAGCAGAAGTGACCCAACTGAGGTCAGGGGAGTAGCCTTGGTTTCAGTGGGCAGAGTGAAAAGCTGCAGGTTGATTCGGGTCAGGAAGAAGGTGTAGTTAACCCAGGGAGGCCCAGTTGCAAAGTTTATCCCACTTTGATCAGATTCCCTGTGGCCCCAGGTGGGGTGTGGCTATTGAAGTCTCTGGCATAGGTGGCAAAATGCTGAAGTGATGGTAGAGCAGGAGCAGGCCATAAGAGATGAGGCGGCTTGTAGACATTAGCCACTTTAAGCTGATTGATCCTTATGAGGTCAGAGTTGTCAGATGTGGATGGTAGACTCTCCGCAGCAGCTAAAGTGCATCTTACATAGGTGGCTCGGCCATACTTTTCATGTAATTGATGATGTCAAAACCCGAGATTATGAACCATGGACAACATGGGAATTAATTTGGGTTTCCTGAAGGCAGAGGACATGGATGTTGTGACAGGAGGCATAATTATAAGGGTGTCGAATTAACATCACTTGAGTAGCCTGAATTCAGGCATTTCCTGACTTATGAGTGCTTGACTTTGCACCCTTAATGATGTTCTTTTCATGTACTTTTTGTGTGTGTAATTTATTAGTTGTATTACAGTAGGGGCCCATCACGCACACAAGCACGTAGGTAATATCTGCAGTTCTGCATTGGACTTTCCATGGTCGCTTGAATAATATTCTATGCAGTTGGGTTGAGTTTATATTAGTGATAATAATGTAATCAATATGAGTGTAATATGTTATTATTACTGTAACTTTTCCCTGACTTTTGTGCATTACAATTCAGAATGTTCCCATAAGATTTTTTTGGATTTCCTCTGTGGGGTGCTTGTTTCCATAAGGCTAAAGGCAATGGAGGAGACTGCGGGGGAGGGGCGTGGTCGCAACCCTGGGAAATTTCAGCCCTAATGGAGATTTTTCGGCCGAATGCTGGGGTATGTGAAAGTAGATTTGTATAACGGAAATCTGAGCATGGCTTTAACTGTAGCTTTCCTTAGCACATCTCTCCAGCAGGCATTTAGTTATGTACTTCAGTGGCAATAATATAAAAGACGTCTTTCCAAAGCTCAGGGTGCCTGAACACTGAATTATGTGTGACTTGATTACAGCAAACCCCCCCCCCCCCCCAGCACCATTGAAATAATGATTCCAAGAGGAACTCTGCCGATCAGTTGTATTTGACGGCCATGTGGGATCGCATTGCTGGGGAATGGATGTCAGGACTCTGGCTCTGATTGTGTGACCTTGGGCAAGTCACTTCGCCTTTGCATGGCTCCGTGTAGCAGGCTGGGAATGGAAAGTCAGAGAATGTACCTGTCTCAGAGGTTGGTTAGGCGGCATCGCTACTGACCTGTGTAGCTGAGGGACACTAAAGAAGTACAAAACATTATTATTTTTACAACACAAGCTATATTTCTTGGCCTTTACATCCTGGAGTTCACTGTCAGGCTTTTTCAGTACACTCCAGTTATATTTAATATGCAGTCCTGATCTCAGTTACGTCAGTGTAAATCTGGACTAACGCCGTGGACATCAGTAGAATTACTCCGGACTAACACCGGTGTCAATGAGAACAGAGTCTGGGCCAGTAGATTTTCAGCATCATGACAATGGTTACTAGGAACTAGATGGTGCTATTTAGTAATTTAGCGAGAGAGAGAGAGAGATGAACACAAATACTATCCCAATCCAAACCATCCCAAACCCTGGGGTGATTTGGACCTGAATTATAAGAGGAATGGGAAACTGGCTTAGATGCCCCTTCTTAAGCACAGCTGGAAATGGTTAGGAACCTGATTCAGCCGTCATTACTTCAGCCTGCCCTACACCCAGTGGTATAACTGTTTCGGTTAGAGGTGTGACTGTTTACTGATATAGTTATACTGGTACAACCCCTGGTGTGGAGGCAGTTGTATTGGTATAAAGGTGCCATATCTTTGTATATTTTATTCCTCTTCCCAGATGTGAACCGTGGTGTAAGCATATTTATACCAGTATCACTGTTCTCCATTAGGGGTTTGTAACACTTTAGCTACACCAGCCTAGTGAAAGCTGTACAACTTTGTGTGTAGCCAAAACCATTACAAATCCAGACTGGAAATCAGGCATATGTATTTTAACAATCAGGGTAATTAACCATTGGAACAACTTACCAAGGACTGTGGTAGATTCGCCATCACTGGCAATTTCTAAATCAAGGTTGGCTGTTCTCCTAAAAGTTGTGGTCTAGTTTAAACAGAAATTCTTTCTGGGATGTTGTCTGGCCGGGGTGATCGAGGAGGTCAGGCTAGATAATCACAATGGTCTCTGCTGGCTTAGAATCTATGAATCACAGGCAAAGCTCCCCTTGACTTGCCAAGGAGAACTTTAGGAACATAGGAATGTCTCGACGGTGGCCCGCACCATCTGCTTCAGAGGAGGATGTGAGTGCCCTGCAGCGATGGGGTAGCCTGTCCCCAGGGACAGTTCCCTCCTGACCCCCCTAGTTAGAGGTCAGTTTATGCCCTGAAGCAGGTGGGTTTCTAGCCTTTACAAAGCTCTTATTTACTTTTTGGCTATATACTGTTATGACTCTGGTTATGGTCATTCACCGGAGAAATGTCTAATCCCTTTTCTGAACCCTGCCAAACTCCTGGCTTCAGTGAGCTTTTGTGGCAGTGAGTTCCACAGGCCTACTGTGCATTGTGTGAAAAAATAATGTCCTGTTTTCAGTCTGGACTTTGCCACCTTTCGATGTCCTTGAACGTCCCTTTGTTCTTGCATTATAAGGCAGGCTGAATGGTTCTGTGTGCATGAGGACTGTAAGATCAGGTCTCTGCAGGAAAATTAAGTATGTTACTTAAAGCATTGCCTTCCATGATAGCCATGAAATCATTCTGATGGGTGAGTGTCCATTTGTCCTGGTGAGGTGCCTTGACAATTTTACAGTTAAGCCATTTTCAATTAAAAATGAGGTTTTCAACCAAAGAAAATTTTTTGCAGAAAACTAAACAAAACTTGTCCTGGCACGTGTCTGCAGAAAACGCCACCTTTGATTGAAACCCCCAAACTTTCATCCAAACCCCAAAAGCTTTTCGATCAAAACCTGAAAAGTCAAAATTTTCTGTGGAAACAGCCCTGCCCACCCCCACCCCAATATTCGGACCTGCTCTAATAGGTGCGCTGGTGGGGGATGCTGGGCAGTTGGATGGAATGTGGTCTAGTGCTTTGAGCAGGGACCTATGCATCAGGAAACCTGGTCTCAATCCCCAGCTCTGCCATTCATTTACTTGGGCAAGTCACTTAGGCCCAGCCCCTCAAAGGTGTTTAAGTGCCTCACTAGAGCCAAGTGTGAGCGCTGGCACAGGTGTGGGCGTGCCGGAGTGTGAATTCCGTGAGCAGGAGCATGTGCGTGAGTGTGCACATCAGAGGGCATGCTGCATACATGTGAGTGTGTGTGTTGGCATGTATGTGAGCGTTGTGCACCAGCGTGCACAGGTATGAGAATGCAGCTTGCGCAGCCGAGTGCGTGACTGTGATAAACCCAGCTCTGAAGCCCATCATCGCATCCGCTGCACGTTTAGGGAGACCGAGCTTGCCTCAGACCCAGCAGGGGGTCACCCGAGTTAACCGTGCTCGGCAGTCAGCGCCGAGCTAATTTTAGGTGCCGTGGCACGATGGCAGCTGCGAATCTGGGAGGCCCTGCCGCTCCGTGTTAGGGATTTGCCTTTTCCTGACAATGGCTGCGCGCTCAGAGCCTTACCGGCTAACTCCTGAAGGTGCTGGTGAGCGTGGCCGGGAGGGAGGGGATGTAGCTGACAAATGATTATAATTGCCTTTTAGGCGCAGATAGCAAATTGATTTGCTTCCTAGTCTGAGGCTCATAATCACTTCATCACTTTAAAATATTAATGCTATACTTCTTTGCTAGTTTCCCAATTACCCTAATTGAAGGCAAATTGGTTAAGAAGGTGCAATGCAGGGTATCAAGAGGTTTAGTTCACTCAAATGACAGTTTTAAACCTCGCTAATCCTATTAGAAGCTAAAGCTGCTAACGCTTAGAGACGCTGCGTCAGCTTACCGGGGAGGGGACGGGTGGGAGGCGGGGGGCTGCCAGGGCTAGGGGAAGGCCAGGAGGTGTGGGGGCACTCACGTGGTCAGCTCTGAGAGGGATTTATCACTTTTTTAGTTCATTAAGAGGACTGGGGCAGGCGGGGGAGCCAGGCAGGAGTGACCCAAAAGACTCCTGGGGAGGCGGGCCAGGTGGCGACATGGGAGGGGGGAGCAGGGCGATTAGCCAGGGAGAACTGGAGGACGGTTCTGACCCGAATCACACACACGCTCACAACTGTGCCTAGAGTGGGAGCCTGCAAACTTGTCCCTGGCTATGCGGGCCCCTCCCAGGCTTGTGGGGGTGGGGGGGAGATAAGGGGGAGGAGGCGAGGAGGTAGCTATTTGTGATGAGAACACCGGGTGCTGAGGGCGTCCCTAGCCCACACCTCCTGACCACAGAGGGACGGTGCTGGGCACTGCTGAACTGGATACTTCCCCTCCCTGTGTTCTGTGCTTCCAGGGGGCTGAGCCCAGTTGGGCATGAGCCCCTGCGCATCTCCCCATGTTCCAGGGTGAGGCGAGAGAGGCCAGTGAGCCAGAGGGCCCGCACCCCTTTCGGTGCAGGGCCTCGGGGGTGGGAGTGAGCCCAGAGCCCCATGTTGTGGATGCCCAGCAGCCCGGCAGCGTTTCCCCAGCCAGGGGGGCAGAGGCGGGTGTGTGGAGTGTATCTCCTTCCCCTCCCCTCCCCGAACTCCCCTCTGAGCTCAGCAGCCTGAGATCGGAGCCACAAGACCCATCTGAAGAGCTGACCCGACTCTCACCGTCTCAGGGATGGAGGGGAGCCGCTGACACCAGGGCGGCCTCTGAGCGGAGCGCTCCACGTGTCCTCCCCTTAGCGTGCATGGCCACACCTCATGCACCAGCCTACTTCAGAGCAAACCCCGGGGCCTCTGCACCATGTGATGCTGGAGAGCACTAGGAAGCCCCTCAGGCCTGACCATGAACAAGGAGCTGGCTGGGATAGAGGGGGGATGGGAGATGGGGGTAGGGCAGCCATGCCCAAACTTTCCAAAGCCCCTGTTCTAATCTGGGTTAATATCACAATCCCCATCCCCGGCCGCCTGGCTCACCGCCATTGGCTGATCACAAGCTGGTGTCACCCTGCCCAGAGAGTCCCCCTGAGCTCCTTGGCCGGGCAATGGGCAGACAGCCCGGACTGCGATTAGGGATCGTGGCACAGAATCGGTGCCATGGTTATACAGAGGGAGAGCGCCCTCCCGGCCATGCCAGCCCCTCCCCCCCTCAGTGCTGAGCACCCACGTCAGCTCTGAATGGCTTCCCCAGAAGCAGCTGCACATTCTGCCTTCACTCAGCCTGGCAGGTCCCAATATGCCTGGAGGAGAGGCAGGGCGGCCCAACCCCTCCGCACAGGGCACTGGCACTAGTGTGCGTCGGTGCCAGTGCTGCTGGCCATTAATGGAGTATTGCCCCCTCCCCTGCCCTGCCGCCAGCCGGTCCCCGGGCCAAGCCCACTGGAGCGCCACACGCGTGGGAATCGCAGATGTGCTTTCCTCCGGGCGGGCGGGCTGCAAGGCTTCATTCACTGCCGTGTGGTAGTGATGAGCTTTGAGCTCTTCAGACCAAACAGGCCAGGGAAAGGCTAATCATTAATAATTACATTAATTAATAATAATTGCAATCTATTAATTACATTGGTCATTATTATTGAGTCAGTAACAATAATAATAATCCCCAGATTTTATCCCTAGGGGGCTGTCCATCAATTATGTAACATTTTGAGGGTGATTTTCAAGACCCACCTCTTGTAACACTGAAACAAACATGCAGCATTAAGCCCCGCCCCCCACGCATAGACAGCCCCTAGCTGTCAGAGGGCTCCACACAGGAGGTCGGTATCATTAGCTCTACTTTACAGATGGGAAAACTGATTCATCTCTGAACGCGTTACTCTGATGCTGGTGCTGATCTCCCTCGGTTGCGCTATCTGGAAATGCCGTGGGGAGGCCTGGGGGGGTGCGACCTGCCAGTCCCTAGGCCAGTGTCGATGAGCAGCTGGCATGCCGCAAGCAAAACCCACGCACACCTCAATGGGGAGCCCTGGCTGTGCAAGGACTGCAAGACCACCCCCAGCGTGTGCAAAGCTGACGTTTACGATGAGGGATGTTACAATGCTCTAGCGCCAGTTTCATCATGTTTGGAGCACTGGCCTCAAAGGCCAGCGTTTTGCAGCAGCCGTTTCAGTGCAAATACTGACCTTCGCCAAAACGAAATTTCAGAGTCTCAGATTTCCAACAGCACGTGTTGCTATTTTCTGCCTCAGAAGCAGGGCCCTTTCCTTGGAAGAGACGGGGGAGGAATTGACCCAGTTTCACTCAAGCTGGTCCATTTTTTTCCTCCACTGGAAAATGCTGCCGCTCCTCCACAAAAACAGGACCATGGTGTGATTGCAAAAACGCCGCCTCCGATTTGTAGGTTTTCGAATCTGGTGGTGCATATTCCCCGTGCCTGAGCCTGACACACACTTAAACCCACTAGTGCACTGCCCCCGGCACGGCTGGCAGGGAGCATGGCGCAGCGCTGGGTGAGAGATGGGCTGCACTCGATGTGCAGGGTCTGTAGCATTCACACAAGTGGGGTAGGCGGGCGAACTGGTTCCTCGGCCCCCTGGGTCACACACACACGGGCATTTGTTACATTTTAATATAAGGCCAGATCTCTGCTCAGTCGCTGTTTCAATAGTTCTTTCCTTCCTGTCCCCCCAAATCAGCCATGAGTGTGTCAGTCTGGCCCCTTGGGAGAGTTCACTGACACGGCAGGGGCTGGGGGATGGTCTCCAAGGCTGGGGACCCCTCTCCCCCATGCCTGGGCTATTTTGCCCTGGGAGCAACCAGGTAACCCCCAAGGCCATGTCCCAGGAGCTGTCTGGAGCTGGCCGGGCTTGCAAGGCACCTTCGCCCCAGCCCTTAGTCCCAAGCAGCTCCATTTCCCTCAGTACCAGGAGGGAGGGGAGGAGGTCATGGCCTTTCAGAGAAGTATTGGCTTACCATTCCTTACCACCAGCTCCAGCAAGCTCTGGGCCAGCTGCCCCACGATGCTGTGCTCAGCCCTGCTAGGCCCATCCCCAGCCCTGCTATATGAATCTGGGCTTGGCATCTTTCCTTCTTCCCCAAAAGGACCAGGGTGATGCACCCCTGGGGCGCCCCGGGGGCCTCTGCTCAGGCAGGCTCACAGCAGCAGGTGCTGGGCTCCCAGCACCTCCCCCACGACTACCCAGGGCTGCCTGGGATGGCGGCAGTTGCAGAGGTGCTGCCTGAATCACTCTAGAGAGGGAAGGCACAAAGGGCAGCCCAGCCCGGCCCAGCGTGGCAGACGGCAGCTTGGGACAGGCCTGGCATGGCAAGTGTGCTGTGTGCTTGGGGCTGAGTGGGTGTTATTCCTGTGGGGGCAGCAGATATCCTGAGAGGGGTCTCTGTAACTTACCTGAACTGCTGTGTGCTGCTAAACAGCTGGTGCGTTCCACCCCAGAGGTGGCTGCATTTTAGTTGTGGCTGGTCTGCGTGAGATCCTGCAAGGTGCTCAGCACCCACTGAAGCTAATGGGAATTGAGTGCAGCAGATATCCCGAGAGGGACCTCTGTGACCTACCTGAACCAAGTGTCTCCCCATCCCATTACTGTGATCTGTGGTACCTGGGCTATGTATTCTCATAATAGTCTGTCCTAGGTGCTGACAAGGCCCCTTCACTGCCGGAGCCAAGCACGTTTGTGCTTTCCAGTAGAGAAGGATCATGAGCCTCATTTTACAGTAGGGGAAACCGAGGCACAGAGAGGGATGTGACTTGACTAAGGCCACTCAGCAACTCTCTGACATGGTTAGGAAGAGAACCAAAACTCTCCGACTCCCATTTCTGTCTTTAGTTGCTAGATCACGTTCCTAAGTTCTTGGGCTACCAAATATCTCTGGTGGCTACCAAAAGTACTGAGGAACACCAGGAGCCAAGCTGGCGGCTACCGGAAGAGGGCAAGAAAATGTCCCTGCAGAAAAAAAGGCTCTCAGTTAGTTACTGAGATTAAACATGCCAAGAGTACATTACCCAAAGGGAGGGAGAGCAGCCTAGGGCTAGTGTTGGGAAGTGGGGTTCAGGACTCGGGTACGAGTCTCACCTCAGCTCTGCCACTGTCTGTCTGTGGGCCCTGGTTAAGTCACTTCACCCTGTGAAGCTTGGACACTGCACATGTTTGCCAAGAAAAGCTCACCACTGTGGTTCCAGGAGCACTCGCGATGCCGTAGGTGCTTTGCAAACACAAACGGAGGCAGAGTCCTTGGCCCAAACAGCCTCCTTTGAAACTCCGGCTTTTACAGAGCACATGGGTTAACATTCAGGCAGGACAATGCACAGCCACACGCAGCCCAGTGCAGGGGTTACAATCAAAGGGCTTGATTTCCTTTATAAACTTATAACCCAATATTCTCCAGCCATGGCCCCAGGCCCCACAGCAACGTTTGGGGCCATTACTAGAGAATACTGCTGTGCATTTTGCAAGGGTTCGGCTAGCTTAGTGCTCTGGGGACAGGAGATTCAGGCAGATTAGACCTCACTAAAATAGGCAGGTATTAGTGATCTTAGCAGCCTTCAACCTTCCATGGCTATTTGTCTGCTCTGCACTATTTAAGCCTATGGTACCTGAGGAATATACGTCATAAGGGAATGTCCTCAAGGAAGTAATCTTAGAGTTGAAAAATAGAGCGAATATAATCTTGATTTTTTTTTGCCTTCCAAAGACAGGAGCTTTTTAACCATGTAGCTGGTGAGAGGAGTTCGAATGGGGCTAGGAGGGAATGACTAGCCTTTCCCTTTCAACAACAGCAAGTTTATTTTTAATAAAACTGAATAATAAAAATAACATATTGGGGCCTTTGAGTCTGAAGTCATTTACAAAGAGCGGTCCCAATCCTGTAAGGCAGCCATGCGCATTCCCATCCATTTCAGTACGTGCTCACTACCTTGCAGACATCTAGCTAGATCAGCCACAGCTGAAATACAGCCACCTCTGGGGTAGAAGGCACCACAGTCCACAGCAGTGCTGCACAAATAGTTGAGGTCAGGAAGGGAAGAAGAATCCTGGATCCGTGCGAAGCTGCAGCGGGGACTGAAGGCTGAATGTAATATACTTGGGTTGGATTTTAGCCGGGACACCAGGGTTAACATGTCAGCTCTGGGAAAAAGTACCTTGATCTGTGTTATGGCTACAAACAGTTCGGATCTGGATTTTATTGAATGAAAACATGCCCATTTACACCCGACACACTCCAGGGCCAGATCCTCAGCTGGTGGAAATCGGTGCATGCTCTTCTACACCAGCCGAGGTTCTGAACCTGGCTGTCCATAAACCCATAGTCGTTCCTGTACCGCCTCCCCTAGTGAAGGGCCTCTCCATACCCATTTACCTGAGCTCTGGCAGGGCAGGTAAAGCGGAAGCGGAAGCGGAACCGGTCTGGGCAGGAGTGTCAGTTTTGGAGAACCAAACCCAGCCTCCCAATAAGCCCCATACTGCCTGAAAAGGTTCCGTGTATTGTGCAGCAATGAGACAGGCCCGTGGCAGAGTGAGCTTCCGTTCTTAGCAGCTAGGCCTCTGTGACCCTAGTTGGCAGTTGGCAACGGGCTCACTGTCATGTAACAGCAACACCTCTCAGGCCTGACAAACTCACTACACCTAACACATGGCTGCCATGGGATTTATCTATACAGAATGTTGTGTAAGGTCTCAAATAAAAGCTTAGATTCTACTGGTCGACATAAGCATGGTGAGGTGTATGAACAGGTGTCATGCAAGACGTCGTCTGTATGTATTACAAATCCGTTTTCCCCAGACAAAGGAACGTTGGTTGACTGGGCAGCCTAGAGCTCTGATGCAAATTAAACCTAGGGTAAGGCAAACGCACTGGGAGTTTATTTGCATCTGAAGACAACAGGAAAAGCCAACTAACAAGAAGATGAGACGAGCAACACAGCAACCAGTGCTCCGGAGAGCAAACAACAGGCTACATTTCGAAGGTTTACTAGACTAGAAGAAGGAGGCAAACAGGCATTTTTGGTATCCGGCACTGAGGAAGCAAAAAGGCCAGCGTTTTTCGCACCCATGAAAGCTGGATCCTGGCCCTGGGAGATGGTGACACAGAGAGGTTGCTTTAGGTGAGAAGCTTATCTTAGACAAAGAGTTTAGCCTGATAAAGTTAAGTTTAGTCTCTCAACTGTTTCCTCTCTCCTTACTCAGTAACACTTAAATCTCTATCTTTGTTAACAAACTTCTCCTTGTGTTATCATATGTAGTTCTCAGTACAGTCTGTAATATGAGTCACTGAATCAAGCAAACTGGTGTGTGCACCGTGTCTCTGGAGATAGCAGACTTGAGCATTTCTGGGCACATCCAGGGAACACGCTCATCCAGGGGGCTCGGGAGCTGGCAAGCACCAAGTGCTACCTGCAAGGCAAAGTAAAGGCTGGCAGACCTTTGGAGGAGATTGGCTGGGTGGCAACTGACTGTGAGTGTCCGGGAACAGGTACACACTTCAACTCCCTAGCAAGTCTCTTTGCTAAGGCAGAGGGGTAAAGAGGTGACCCATAATTCTGGGTGCCCTGAGACAGTGTCACAGCCTCAACCAAGATGTGGGTCCCTCAGTGCTGAGGGCTGTACAAACACAGAATCAGAAACCACCCTGCTACCAAGACCTGACAAGCTAAATAGACAGCAGGTGGGAGGAGAAACAGAAGAGACTGACTCAAGGTCACCTGCAGAACCAGGTGCAGAACCCAGGGCTCCTGAGTCCCACACCAGGGCCCTACCCACTGCACCACACTGCCTCTGGCTAGCAGTGAAAGTGACAATTTATGCATATTTTTACATGAGAAAAATAAAAAGAGGCACATGGGTTTTGCAAAAATAAAATACCCCGATTTCCCCTAGTTTCAGGTCCTGTGAGGCTTTGATTATGGATTGGATACAAATGCCCCTTGGGTCCTGCATTCTGTGTGCTTCCAAAACCTCGCTGTCAAAGGCCTGGTCTACACTAGGACTTTAATTCGGATTTAGCTGCCTTAATCCGAATTAACCCTTCACCCGTCCACACTACAGAGCCAGTTAATTCGAATTAAAGGGCCCTTTAAATCGATTTCTGTACTCCACCTCGACGAACGGAGTAGAGCCTAAATCGATTTTGTTAATTCGAATTAGGGTTAGTGTGGACGCACACCACCGAATTACTGTATTTAAGTTAATGGGGTAGTGTGGCCGCACACCACCGAATTAATGTGGTTTAAAACCGAATTAAGGTGCTTAGTGTGGCCGCGCACAATCGAATTTATACAACCTGTTTCCCAAATTCGAATTATCTAAATTCGGATTAATCCTGTAGTGTAGACATACCCAAAGGCTGGTGAGGTCTGACCAGATATGGATCGATAGCTAGAGGGGTAGGTAGCTAGATAGCCAGGTACTCTCTGGAGACAGAGAGAGGAGAATTCAAAAGCTACCTCAGTGCTTAGACCCCCTCGGACCCTGGCCGTGCTCGGTGAACGATGCATCCCCTCCCCCAGCCAGCACCTTCACAGGCTGTTTGATGCCAAACAACGATTTCCCATATTGCTGTTCAAAATCCTGCAACCTCCCTCTCTCCAGCAGGGGGCGCACACAGACCCCTTCAATCTCAGTGCCAATTAGGGACCAGAAAAAGGGGCATCAGTGTCATGGCAGGAATTCCCAGCTCAGCTCTCGCTGTGCCCCCTCGGTCCGCAGCCACAGGGCGTCCAGAACAGGCTGAAATCCTGCGTATGGGACGGAGCCAACCCCAACATATCCAGGACGGCAGAGAGCTCGGGCTGAGCTACGCCGATCCCGGCTCTCTAGGGACACGCCAGCAGTGCCAGGACGGGCAGAGGGAAAGCCCCAGCCTTGTCTGGGATAATTTGCCGCCAAAGCCCAGATTTCAGCCAGTCCCTAGACACCAGATCAGTTCAATGCAGCCTCATGCACAGCGAGGGAGGAGCAGGCAGGGCTGTGGCAGCTGGACAGGGTCTGGGGCCCTGCGCCAGCTGTCAGCAGGGTCGTGTCTGTGGCCGAGGGAGGAGAGGAGGCAGCGTGGGGTTATTCTAGTCCATGTCTTAGCTGGCGCCCAGCACAATGGGATCCGAATGTCTAAAATATCAAGGTTCTGAATGTTCCCATCCCAGATGCCATCTGAACCCACCTTGGCTGGCATAGGCCGCCCCCGTCTCACCCATTGGCCCACGGAGGCCGAGCAAGTGGGCTCTCTGTTTGGATTCATTTAGCAGGAGGCAAGCTGGGCCTTACACCAGCAAGCACTTCTCCTTCACCACACGGGCAGTGCCCTGCACTCGGCTCCTCAGGCTTCAAAATCCACCTTCTGCAGCTTCCTCAACCCCCGTCTCCCGCCTCCTCCTCACCTTCACCGCTGCCACCAGCTCCTTGGGGAGATCTCCAGCCGTTTGGAGCAGGGCACCATCCCGGTCCCTCTGCAAGTAGGCAAAGTGTGTGAGTGCAACAGGCAACAATCCCTCTGCCCTGCCCGTAGGCTCAGGGCCACTGCCAAGTGACAACGGGGGCCAGGGATGCCACAGCCAAGAAAGTGACAGAACACAGGAAAACAGAGGGCAGCTGCAGAGGTGGCAGCTTCTGCCTGGCTATGGTGACAGTGTCAGCTTGGAGAACCCTGCACGTGGACACAGAGCTATTCCACTGACTCACCCTGGCTGTCAGAGCAGGTGGGTCTCACTAATGCCATGTAAAAGATGGAGAGGCTCTGAGCCAGGTGGAGGCCAGGGAAGGAGGCAGGAGGGCTGGCTGGGAGAAACCCTGGAAACAGCCAACACAGGAGGGGAACCTCTCGGTATTGCAGGGAGGGGAGATGGGTGAGTTTTGGACAATAACCATTTGAGAGCCAGAGCTGCACTGACCCCACTTGGGATGATGCCGCATTATAGGCAGGCACCTAACTCCTTTGATTCCAGCTACACCAGACGTTGCTGCTTGGGGTTCTCATGTCACCAGCTAGTGTGTGCATGTGTATATGTGTGCGCCTGATGCCCCCTGCTGGAGGGGATGAGCCCTGCTCTGTGTGTGGTGGGGGGGAGACAACTGCCTGCTACAGGAGTGAATCTCAGTCTGGCATCACCCCTCCCGCCCCAGAGACCAGAGGATGCCTAAGGCTATTACAGCAAGCCGTGAGGACCAGTAGGGCCTGTGTCTCTGGATCTGAGGGGCCTGAGCATATTCCCTGAAATGCATGTGGTGGCAGCACCAAGTGTGACTGCTGCAGCCACAGCACAGCTCGGTCCCTCGGGCCACCCCTTTTGCTGGATGGAAATAAGGGGAAACCATGTGGAAAACAAGGGCCAACCCCTTAATTGAAGGGACATTTTAGGGAAGCACGAGTTCCCTGAGCATGTTGTGTGTTTTTCTCTCCAACATACACTTCTACTGCCCTCTGCAACAGTTCTCCCAAGCTGCAATGTAACATGTACATGGTACCTGTCAGCCGTCGGAATACACTTCAATACGGCTTAACATCAGGGACGCCCTAAGGGACAAATAAATGAAACATGGGACAGTGCCTTAAAATCAGGGAGCCGAGGGCAGAGTGACGCTGACCTGCAGCAGCTGGGACCTGCCCCTCGGGTGCCCCCACCCAGCTGCCCTTTCTGCCGTCCTGCAGGAGGAATGAGACACAGCACTAGAGAGACTCTCTGCCAGGCCCAGCTGCGGCATCTCAGCACTGGCAGGCCCAGGGTGTCTGAGGCTGGGTCCCCAGCGACCGAGGCACCAGCCGCAAGGGGCACTTGGGAAAATATTGACCGGACCCTGCTGGAGAAACAGCTTCGTCTTCTAGTAGCCGCAATCAGCACTCACACGAACTCATTCACACACACCAACCAACCACGCCCTCAGACAGCCCCCGCCACACAGTCACAACCCTTCACCTCCCACACACACTCCCACACCCCGACGCACTCCCTCCCAGGCAGACGTACGCATCGAGCACTGGATTCTGAGCGGGGCAGAGCCTCGGTGTCCCACCCCTGCTGGGCTCAGCCATTGAGACATGGACTTCTGCAGACGGAGAAGGCAAATTGCCTTCCCGGCAGCAGCGCCTGTAGAAGCAGCAGGTACTTTGTTTGTAACGCACTGTGCAAACTCCCGCATGCCACCAAGAAGACACAATCAGGGCCTGCTCTAGGATTTTTGCCGCCCCAAGAAAAAATTTTTTTGGCTGCCCCCAACCCTAGCCCTGGGCTCTCCCCCCCCCCCCCCCCCCCCCCCCCCCCCC
>NW_020664545.1:13265344-13284039 GCF_002925995.2 Terrapene triunguis
CCCCCCCGGGTGAGTACCTAACCACCGGGCTAACGGCAGCTCCCGCCCCCCCAACCCCCCTGGCGAGTACCTAACCACCAGTCTAAAGGCAGCTCCCACCCCATGGCGAGTGTGACGCTCTGTACCTCAGGGGAACACCCTACACCCCCATGATCATCTTTATAAAATCATTGTGTGAGATCCAATGCAAAGTCTGGCATGTTGGGTGTCTTCGGAAGGCTCATAATAAACTGAGCATTGTTGTTACAGTGATGTTATAGTGAGGGTATCGGTTATCATGTCACGTATATAGTTATGAAGCTGAAAATGTGTCTTCATGGCTTAAAGCAAGCCCAGGCAAAACTCTCCAGAAGCAGAGGGGCAGTTCACACCTCATCAGGGCATGGTTGGGACAAACCCAGCCCAGCCTCACAGGAACAATGGACACTGGCTTAGGCAGCAACAAAAGAATCTGTTCGACCAGGGGTGGCTCCGGAGCCCCATGCGGCTCTTCAGGGGTTAATATGTGGCTCCTTACCTAGACACCGACTCCGGGGCTGAAGCTATAGATGCTAACTTTCCAGTGTGCCGGGGGGTGCTCACTGCTCAACCCCTTGCTCGCCCCAAGCCCTGCCCCCGCTCCACCCCTTCCCCTGAGCCTGCCATGCCCTCACTCCTCCCCACTCCCCCCGATAGCCTCCTGCGCACATGAAACAGCTGATTGCAGTGGGCGGGGGGAAAGGGGGAGTAGGCGCTGGTTGGTGGGGGCTGCCAGCAGGTGGGAGGCGCTGGGAGCTGGGGGGGAGCTGATGGGAGGCTGCTGATATATTACTGTGGCTCTTTGGCAATGTACATTGGTAAATTCTGGCTCCTTCTCAGGCTCAGGTTGGCCACCCCTGTGCTAGACCCTCGAGGGAGTCACCCCCTTTCCTTTGGGCAGTTTGGGACTGCAAGGAGGTGATGCTCACCTGACTCTGAAGGGGGGAACAAAGCCAGGAGGAAAGAAAGGACATGTTAAAAAGGAGATGTTTGCCATGCTCTCTCTCTCTCTTCCACCTACATCTATAGACACCACCACACCAAGCGACTGAAGCGCTGATCAAAGGGGAGAGCCTGGTTGAAGGACAACCAGCCAGCCTGTGGTGAGAAGCATCTAAGTTTTTAAGGACATTGAAAGTGTTAAGATCAGCTTAGAATGTGTTTTGCTTTGATTTCATTTGACCAAATCTGACTCGTTGTGCTTTGATTTATAATCTCTTAAATCTACCTTTATAGTTAATAAATCTGTTTGTTCTGCCTGAAGCAGTGTGTTTGTCTTGAAGCGTGACAGAGACTCTCCTTGGGATAACAAGCCTGATACATATCAATTTCATTGTTAAATTGACAAATTTATATAAGCTTGCAGCGTCCAGCGGGCATAACTGGACACTGCAAGATGGAGGTTCCTAGGGTTGAGTCTGGGACTGGAGATATTGGCTGGTGTCATTCAGTTGCACAATCTAAGGAGCAGCTTACGTGCCAGAGGCTGTGCCGAGCGGGGTTTCCTGAACCAGTGGTGCCTACATCTGGGACTTACGCACCTGCGTCCCTTCAATATCTAAACCTTGCTCCCAGTTTCTCTGTGCCTCAGTTCCCCTTTGGTACGAGGATCACAGCACATCAAGGGGGGTGGGAGGTGAATCCCTCAAAGGCTGCGAGGGGTTCAGATACTGTGGGGGCTGAGGCCAGGAAGTGCCACACACGGATGGATTTCCACCATGGGGAGATTTTGCTGCATCCAGGCAGATGCATTGGCCTGTTTGCTGGAGCATGTAATAAGCAGAGAGTGCGCACAAGACCTGTGCCCCACGGAAATCCCACGGGAGCGGCTGTGAACGCTGCACATGCCGGCGAGCACCGGTCACTCGAGTGGGTGTGATGGCCACCGTCTGGGCAGCGCCCAGGGCTGAACTGGGACCCGGCTGAGCTAAAAGCACGAGCAGCAATAGACTCCTCTCCGCGGTGGCTCAGGAACAGCCGGGACAGGGCACCACGAACTCGCCAGTGCAGTGCCCTGCAGTGAGTGCCACTGGGACACGGGTCTCAAAATCCTGATTTAACAAAAGGTGTGTGTGTGGGGGGGGAGGGAATTCACAATTTCCCCCACCACAATATTTCCCAACGTTCAACTCAGCTCTAAACGCTGGGGGTGGGGGATGGGCAGAGGTAGCTGCATTTTCAGTGCTAAGCAGCCTGCACTCCAGCTAGCACCAGGGGGACTCAGCACCGGGCCCTGCAGGGTTCAGGAAGGTGCTAAGCATCATCAGGTGGGGGTGGGAGGGTTTGTGCTGGGAGGGGCAGGAAGCCCAGAGCACACGCCCTACCCCCACCTGCCCTGGGGGGTGCTTTGTGGCACTATCGCCCCCCCACTTCAGGTACAGAGATGGAAACATTTTGGAGAGGGTTGGGGGCCCCGTGAGGGAAAATCCCATCCTGGGAGGGTCATAGCGTAAGTGAAGTTTCCAGCCAGGGGAAGTTTAACTAGCTATAGACTGAGCGTGTGTTAGTGGATGCTAGTGTCAGAGGGAATGCGTGCTAATGAGAGCAGGTGTGTGTGTTAGTGTGTGTGCATGCACGAATGTGTGTGCATGTGCTAGTGTCAGCAGGTGTGTCCACACTAGTGTCAGCAGCTGTGTGTGAGTGCACTAGTAGCAGCGGGGGTGTATGAGTGCACACTAGTGTCAACAGGTGTGTGCGTTAGTGTGTGCACTAGTGTCCGCAGGTGTGTGTGAGTGCACTAATATCAGGTGTTTGTGAGAGCACACTAGTGTCAACAGGTGTGTGCATTAGTGTGTGCGCACTAGTGTCAGCAGGTGTGTGTGTGAGTGTGAGTGCACACTAGTGTCAGCAGGTGTGTGTGTGTGAGTGCACACTAGTGTTAGCAGGTGTGTGTGTATGATTATTATTATTTGTATGACAGTAGCACCCACTGGCCAGCCGAGGCTGGGCCCATTGTGCCAAGCGGCACGCAGCCAGAGTACTAGATGGGCCTTGCCATGGAGCGCTTCTAGCCGGCCTAGCCCAGCCCGACCCCGGGGAAGGGTGGAACAGAGGCGCAGCGTGAGGGGTGCAACCCTCACTTGGTGCCAGGGTGTGTTAGTTTAATCCTTTGAGTGGGGTTTAGTGCTGGGGGGGCGGAATTGGCTAACTAGGGAGACCGGGGGGGGGGAGCAGGGCCACAGAAGGCGATTGGGATGGGGGGGTGGTCAGGGCAGGGGAGAGGAGGGAGGGAAGGTAGGCAGAGAGCATGCGGGAGCGGGGTGGGGGGGAAGTGGGCGGGAGGGGTCAGAGCAAGCAGCCAGTCAGCACAGAGGCAATGGCCAGTCAAAGCCACCTGATGCCCGGTCATACCCCGTGTGTGGGCGGCTCCCGGCTGCAGAACCAGCTTCCAGTGCGGGTGGGGACAGGGTGCAGTGTGAACACGGCCTGTGCACTCCCTGGGAGTTCCGTCTTCCCCAGCTCCCATGGCTCAGGGGACAGGGTGCACTGTGAACACGGCCATGGTTTCAATGTGAGAGTGTTTGCCCAGGCACACGTGTGTAGGACCATGCATGTGTGAGCATGTATATGTACATACCATGCATGTTTACGAACATAAGAATGGCCATACTGGGTCAGACCAAAGGGCCATCTTTGCAAGTGTCCACATGTACATGTGGTGCGTGCATATATGGGTGTATGTGCCTGTTCCTGTGTGTTTGCATACATACTGGGCTGCATTAGTAGGAGCATTGCCAGCAGATCGAGGGAAGTGGTGAGGCCTCACCTGGAGTATTGCGTCCAGTTTTGGACCCCCACTACAGAAAAGATGTGGACAAATTGGAGAGAGTCCAGCGGAGGGCAACGAAAATGATCAGGGGGCTGGGGCACATGACTTATGAGGAGAGGCTGAGGGAACTGGGATTGTTTAGTCTCCAGAAGAGAAGAATGAGGGGGGATTTGATAGCAGCCTTCAACTACCTGAAGGGGGGTTCCAAAGAGGATGGTGCTCGGCTGTTCTCAGTGGTGGCAGATGACAGAACAAGGAGCAATGGTCTCAAGTCGCAGTGGGGGAGGTCTAGGTTGGATATTAGGAAACACTATTTCTCTAGGAGGGTGGTGAAGCACTGGAATGGGTTACCGAGGGAGGTGGTGGAATCTCCTTAGAGGTTTTTAAGGTCAGGCTTGACAAATCCCTGGCTGAGATGATTTAGTTGGGGTTGGTCCTGCTTTGAGCAGGGGGTTGGACTAGATGACCTCCTGAGGTCTCTTCCAACCCTGATCTTCTATGATTCTATGTACGAGGGTGTATCCGTGTGGCTGGTTGTGTGCTGCTGTGTATGTATGTTAGGTGTAGATATGTGCCCACTGTCTGCACTTGTGTGTGTGTGTGTGGGGGGGGGGGGGGGTGCATCAGCGTCTCGAGCAAAGAAGCCACTTTCCTTGCTGGCTAATCCAAATGACTGTCGCAGCGTGGGCTGGCCTTCGCCCCACCTGCAACTACTTGGCTGCCACCCAGGTGCCAGGTCTGGGGTCAGGTGACACCTATAGGCCAACTGGCAGCTCGGTGAGGGCGAGCCATGCCAAGCTGGAGCTGCTGGCAGCAAGGGGCAGAAGCCCAAAGAGGAACAGGCTGGAGGGAACAGCAGGCAGCAGGGGCTGAGACACTGGCAAGCAGGGGAAGGCTTACTTGACTGACAAGAGTCTGGCTGGAGACCTCCACAAAGGGAAACTGAGGCAAAGACCGGGCCTGACATCCAGTCGGGCACCCCCTATTACAACGATGCCTTTAGTCACGCAGCTGCTGAGCTAGTTTGGCTGAAGCCATGTTGGTGAATTTTGCCGAATCTCAGCTGGTCCTGATGAATAACGCACAGGCCAGGCAGAGGACAGGGGGACTCTGTTTGTTTTGTGCTGCTGCCACATTTTCAGTCACTAAAACATGAGGGAAACACTTGGAAATAAACATCAGTAGGAGCCTCCGGAGAACTGAGTCCAGGTTCCAAGAGCTGGGAAGCAGCACTTCCTCTCCACCCACCATTCTCCCGCCCCAGCCCCAGCGCAGTCCCTGGACCCTGGAGACGTCCTGGCTACGCTGAACGTTTCCCAGCCTGGCAATGGGCCATTTGCGCTGATTGCAGGAGTGTCAAGGGCTCACATGCTCGAGCAGCCGCCACAGGAGGGTGCTGCTGGCTTGGCACAATGGGACACACTCCTCCCGGCCGTCCCTGAGCTGTGGTTTGTGGCTAGTGGACGGGGGGCATATGGCCACCAGATTGTGATCCACGGGGCCGACTGACCAGACTCATCCTGAACGAATCAGAAACCTGGCAGGTCTGGTTCAGAACTGAGCACCCCCTCGGCGTACATGTACCCACGGGGCACACGACGCCAGTCTGTTCCCAGCCTGTATGCGCTCTCGGAGAGCTGTGCTCGTGGCAGGGACATGCTAGGGCTGCCAGGGTAAATACGGGCCCCTTGGAACCAGTCTCTCAGCCTCGTGCAGGAGCAGGGAGTCGGAGCTGTTGCGGCCCTGGGAGCAGGAGCCACCAGGGCTAACTGTCCCCTATGTGCTTCAGCTCCTTCTGCAGCTTCTCGGTGAGCTTCTTGAAGGAAGGCCGCTTCCCCGGCTCTATCTCCCAGCAGCTCTTCATCAGGGTGTAGAGGGAGGGCGGGCATTCCTCAGGGGCCTCCATCCGGTACCCCTTCTCCACCATCTCCGTCACTTCCTTCAGAGTCTTGGGGGGAGAGAGAGAGAGACCTGCTGTGAGATCCCCGGCTCCCTTTCTGCAAAGTAATGCCATGATCCACCCCACCACCACCCGGGCAGTGCTAAATCCTGCCCACCTCTGTCTGCGTGCTCTCACCCACCCTCGAGCCCCCATCTCCCCCGTGACACAGCCACTCCTGCTGCACTGCTGCTCCCCACGGCAGCTCCATGCCCCACGGAACAGCTGCTCTCCATGGCGCTGCTGTGCTCATGCTTCCCCCACATCCAGGCGCTTGGCATTAGAAAGACCTGAGAAATCTGGTTTAACTGGATCCTTGTGCCATCCAGGCCTTAGCCCAGGGGTGGCAGGAGCCAGCCAGCCCCGGCCCAGGGGGAGCACTCACCATCTTAGAGTAGGGCGCCCGGCCGTAGGAGAACAGTTCCCACAGGAGGATCCCATAGCTCCAGACGTCCGACTTGGTTGAGAATTTCTGCAGGGAATGTGAGGAAGGTGACGCTGCAGCAGGCAGCCACAAAGCCGCGCAGGGCTGGTGACCCAGGCCAGGGATGGGGGGCAGGAGCCTGTATCCCACCTGGTGAACGGCCTCGCCCCATTTCTGGGTGCTCCCGGGAGAGTGGCAGGGCCACACACTGGGGGATGGGCCCTTTGCAGAGAATCTCCTTGGCCCTGGCTCTAGTGTAACTGGCTCTGGGTCTGTAACCAGATGTGACACAGCTGGCTCCACACAGGGCTGGTGCAGGGCTAGTCCCCATGGCAGCCCAGTGGGTGTCGCTTTGCCAGAGGCCCAGGCTGGCTCTTGGGTGTCTCCATGGAACTGGTTTGCCAGCTCCGCCTTGCGCCCTGTTCTCTGTGCACTAGCAATCCCAGAATGCATTGCCACGCTGGTGCCACTCTGCACACGTGTCCCTGGGCACTTCGCCCCCTGTTGAGGCACGACGGGACAGCTGCCCGGATTCTCCCAGAATGCACTGAGACGAAGCCGGCAAGGCAGCGTGGGGGATGCTCAGGCACAGGGAGACGCGCGGCTGCACGGGCACCACCCAAGCATCTTGCTGTACCAGGGTCAGACATGGGCGTCACGGCCTGTGACAAATCTCACTTGGGCTTGCCAAGATGATGTGAAGGGCGGGAGCCCTGCGGAAGGCAGGGCTGGGCCGGGTGGCCCTGCCAGTCCCCTCCCCCTCACTCACATTATTTTTCAGGGCCTCCGGAGCCGTCCACTTGACCGGCAGCTTGGTGTCGTCTACGCCTTTCGGGTCCACCTTGGCCAAGCCGAAGTCACTCACTTTGGCCACGTTCTCCTCTGAGATCAGGATGTTGCGGGCAGCAAGGTCCCTGTGCACCAGCTTCTTGGACTCCAGGTAGTCCATGCCCTGGGAGATGTCCCTGCACGGCGTGGGCAGCCAAAACCAAGGGCACCGGGTGCATGGGGGGAGAAGGGATCAGCTCTATTCAGTGCCCATCTCCACACCTAACCGCCACCCCTGAGCCACAGCCATGCACTTAGCCCCTCACTAAAGAGGACGACTCTTTGCTGCAGCCTGCCTGGGGTGTGCCATCCCTTTGCAGCCTGAATAAGAGCATAACCTAACCCCAGCCTCCGACCTGTGCAGGGCCCAGCTCCACCACTGACTCACTGTGTGGCCCTGGGCAAATCACTTTCCCTTTGGGAAGTGGGGACAATGGCTGGGGCCTGCCTCCCTAGGGAAATGTGAAGCGCTTTAGATTCTCTAGGGGACAGAAGGCAAGGAAAGGGGCCACCTGTGATGAGGGTGACCTTAGACAAGGCTTGTCCTGCCTGCAAGGACAGAATTATCCCCTGCTTGGAGCATCCGGGCCACTGGGGGAAAGGTGCAGGACTCACAGGGCGAACTGGATGAGCTGCTTGGGCTGGAGGACGGATCTGCCCCGTGTCCGCAGGAAGTTGACCAGGTTCCCCTGCCGGAGGAGAGAGAAACGCTTCTCAGAACCTATCGCCTCTTGCATTAGCAAGAGGTTCTGTGTGGCCAGCCCCGGTGACAGGAGCCCTCTGGCCCGCCAGCCGGGCTAGCGCCGCCCCCCAGCCATGCCTCCTCCCTGAACTTACTGCCCCACCTGCAGGATGAGCTGGAAGAACGGTCTCCACGGCCCAGTCAGTCCCTGGCCTCTCTGCGGGGGTTGGGTTTGCAACGGGGCCTATTCCCCGCGAACCGCCCTAGGACCCACCATCTTCCCGGAGAGGAAGGGTTTCCAGTCCCTGCGGAACCAGGCCGGATCTGACCCTGCGGCCTAGCCGTGAACCGCTCTCCAGGCCAGGCGCCAGCCCCTGCGTGCCCGGGGGAGAGGGGTGCTGGAGAGGCGTCTCTGGGGCAAAGGGCCGGTCGGGGACCCTGGTTTGCTCTGATGCAGCAGGGCAGGCTGGGCCCACGACGGTCTCACCTTGCTCATGTACTCCATGACGATATAGAGGCCGTTGTGCAGGATCACACCCAGCAGCCGCACCAGGTTTTTGTGACGGACCTTCCTGGAGGAGGGAACGGCCGCGTCAAGGAAATGCCCGTCCAGTGCCGGGCCGGGGGGAGGGCTCTAACTACATGTGGTACGCACACTGAGAGAGCCCCTGGTTGTGAGGGAGGGGGACACAAGGAACCCCCCCCCACACACACACACACAGCCCCTGGCCTGCAAGGGAGGGGGGCATGGGGAATACACAAACACACACCCAGCCCCTGTCCTGTGAGGGAGAGGGACACAGGGAATTGGGCTGCGAGGGAGGGGGCACAGGGAATACACACACACACATGCAATCACAATCACGCACATACACCCAGCCCCTGGCCTGCAAGGGAGGGGGGCATGGGGAATACACAAAGACACCCAGCCCCTGTCCTATGAGGGAGAGAGACACAGGGAACCCCCTCCCCCCCACACACACACACACACAGCCCCTGGCCTGCGAGGGAGGGGACACAGGGAACACCTGTAACCCACACACTTCCTGGGTGTGGGGTTCTGTCTCATCTAGTGGCACCGAGACCACTTAGAGAGAGCGAAAATGAGTCTCCCCTACAGCCTTAGCTACCAGCCAGTTGACTCTTAGCTCACGCGGTAGCAGCTCATGCCCTAAGATCCCCGGTTCAATCCTGCCCACCAACAACTAGGGTCTGTCAGCGTTACACACACAAAACAAAAGCTGAGCGGCTAGAGCCTAATTCTGCACTGCAGGGGGAACTCTGCAGCGTGCTCCCCGCCATTCGGGCTGGGGCTCACAGGGCCCTGACTGCAGCCCTTGTTCTTTGTGGGGTGAGTATCCTTCAGACTCAAGGTGTGTCGTTAAAGGGAACCCACACACAGCTGTTAAGTCAGAGGACACCGGGCCCAGCAAACCTCCCAGATGTCTCTTCCTATTTAGGGATAAGCCCAGTTCACCCTGCCCTGCGTACGAAAGGCGACGTGGCATTCCTCGGACTAACCGCTGGACGCAGTCACTCAACACCGGGCCAGCTCTGGGTTCTTACAGGGCCCGGACATTCTGCCAAGCTGTGCACCGTGCAGGGGAGGCCACCCATGGGGAGTTTGGGGGCTGCTAATGCTTGTGGGGGGCCCCCACCTGAGCTAAGCTGCCTGCACTGGGGGTAGCTGAACCCCTTGTCCTAGCCATCAGAGCCCTCCACAATTTACCCCACCCACAAGCTCGCCTGTCTGCTCTGCCAGCAATGGGAGGTGGGCACAGGGCACCATCGCCTGGTTCCCCAGCAAGCACCCTGGTCCTTCCCTCTCACAGGAAAAGCTGCCAGTCAAAACCTGCAAAGCCACCACTTCCCCCTCCTCCAACCCACTCGCTGTGGCCCCTGCAGGCCACTGCTCCGCAGGGGCCGACGTGCGACTGCTGCTCCCACCAGCTCGGCAGGGTGCACATAGCTAATCTGTAGGGAAAGACCCTCTTCGTTCTATTAACCCCCACACACTCCCACACCCCCACATGGAGACCTGTTGGCAGTGCCCCCCGCAGCTCCCTGCTGCTCTCGTCCCCCTGCTAGGGCTTGTCTCTTACACTCGGAGCTCTTCCCACAGTAGGGTTGCCAACTTTCTAATCCCACAAAACCGTATACCCTGCCCCGCCCCTTCTCTGAGGCCCTGCCCATGCCCCGGCCCTACTCTGGGGGCCCGCCCCCCACTCACCCCATTCCCCCTCCCTCCGTCACTCTCTCTTCCCCACCCTCACTCACTTTCACCAGGCTGGGGCAGGGGGTTGGGTTGCGGGAGGGGGTTGCGGGCTCTGGGGTGGGGCCGGGGATGAGGGGCTTGGGGTGCAGGAGGGGGCTCTGGGCTGGGCCAGGGGGTTGGGGTGTGTGGGGGTGAGGGCTCTGGCCGGGAGTGGGGCTGGGAATAAGGGGTTTGGGGTGCAGGAAGTGGCTTCATGCTGGGCCAGGGAGTTGGGGTACGGGGGTGGTGGTGCGGGGTCCCAGAGGCGCTTACCACGGCTCCAAGGAAGCAGCCACCAGGTCCCTGCGGCCTTTAGGCACATGGGCGGGCAGGCGGCGCTGTGCAATGCGCTCTGCCTTCCCAGCCAATGAGAGCTGTGGAGCCGGTACTCGGGGTGGGAGCAGTGGAGCCTCCCTGGCTACCCCAGCACCTAGGGGCCGCAGGGACCTGTCGGCTGCTTCCGAGAGCAGCGTGGAGCCAGGGCAGGTAGGAAGCCTGCCTTAGCCCTGGGCCCCCGCTGTGCTGCTGACCGGACATTCACAGCCCAGTTGGTGGTGCTGACCGGAGCCGTCAGGGTCCCTTTTCGACCAGGCGTTCCAGTCGAAAACCAGACACCTGGGAACCCTGTCCTACAGTCACAGATCTTACGGGCAGAAGAGCACAGGCCCGAGAGCCTCGCCCAGTCAGTCCTGCATCCAGCCCATACCTTGTGGCTGAGCTAGAAAGACACATCCAGCCCTGATTTAAAGACTGCAGGAGATGGAGAGTCTGCCGCATCCTTGGCAAGTTATTCCAATGCTTCGCTAACCCCACTGGCTTACTGCTAGTCTGAATCTGTCTAGCAAGTTTTCTCTTCGGGCAGGGGCTGTCCCTCACTACGTGTTTGTCCAGTGCCCTCACGGGGGGGGCTCTGGCCGGATGGAGGCCACCACAATATAATGTAAAAAGGAGTCAGAATAATAAATGATTAATATTGAAATCACAGTCACTGTAAATTATTAGTAATTATTACTAAGGTTCATTATGAAAACACACAATCTCGCTCACAAACACACACAGCTCCCAGTCTCACAGAGGAACGCCAGCTCTTCACTAGGCATGTTTGCTGATCTAGCTACTCCCTTGTGCTAGCCCAGTGGGGTACGGAGAGGTCTTCCGGGGGGGGTGTCGACTCATCTAGATCAGTGTTTCTCAACCTGGGCATCAGGACCCCTAGGGGGTCGCGGGACAGCTTTAGGGGGGTTGAAAGTGCAGGGCCAGTGTAAGGGTGGGGCCAACAGGGCAGTTGCCTGAGGCCTCACATCACAGGGGGCCCCACAAAACTAAGTCACATGCTTCAGCCCTGGGAGACGGGGCTCGGGCCTCAGGCTCCGGAAAGGGCTACAGTAGTCTGGAAAGGTTGAGAGCCATGGTGCTAGACCAGCAAAGCGCGCCTACACGCTGGCCAAACCGCACTTTCATCAGCGTAGCTTATTCCAGCCCCTTCCCCCCCGCCCCCTGTTAGATAAGCTCTCCTAGTACAGCGGCTTAGCCCCCCGAGCAACACAGCTCTACCAGCACAAGTCTGCATGTCAGCCTGCTCTCCATCTCCCACGCACAGCCCCCAGCAGGATCCCTGCATGCTCGGTCATCCCCTGCAGGCTGCCCGTGCCCCTGCTCCCTGCCCGCGGGGGAATCCGGCAGAGCACCGGGGGGCAGCGCAGGGAGCGCCCGCCCAGCCTCCTGGCTCACTTACGTCATGGCAGCGGTCTCAGCGAGAAAGGCCTGGGCGGTGACGTCGCACTTGATGTTCTTCACGGCCACTTTCTGCCCCATGTAATCTCCCTGCAGGACGGCTGCGGGGTGGGGAGAGAGGGTGGTCAGGTGCCAAGATGGCGGCCCCACCCCGGCGAGGGGGAAACGGAAGCAGGGTCTGGGGCAGGGAGGGCACAGCTCTGAGTAGCCCATCCACATCTGGAGGAGGTGAAGGGAAGGGGGGGGGCGACTCCAAGGGTGAGTCCCACCTGGAGGGGTCCATCATGGGGTGGCTCCTAGGGGCCTGGTATGCACGTCCGCATGATAACTATTCCCCCAGTCCATCCCAGCCACGAGGCCCTCTCTGCTTAGCCTCCCATGGCTCCCACTGGGCATGCCGATGGGAGCAAGGGGGTGTGCCCAGCGCTGCCCGGCTGTACAGAGGGACTCAGCCGCCAGGGCTGCCCACCCAGCCTGCTCCCCAGAGCTCAATCCGTGCACTGGGTGGGCAGGGCCTCATGCCACCTCAGGATCCACCCCCTGCCTGGACCGACCCGAGCACTCACCTCCGAATTCTCCTTCCCCAATCTTGTCTCCCAGTGTGAGGTGCTGCAGTTTCAGTAACCAGCCGGCTGCAGGCGAGAGGAGATTGGCTAGTTACAAGGGGCAGAGCTGGATCTTCCCCCCATGTCAGGCCTAACCCAGCTCGAGGCACCTCCGTGAGTTGAGTGCGAGTTTCACACCCCATAAGCTCCACCCTGGCAATGGGCTTCCTTGGCCGGAGCTCCCAGCTCTGTCACTCGAGAACGTTGGACCCTGGGGATTTTACCTTCCCCCCCAAAGTCCCAGCCACTTGCCCTAGTGTCCCCGTCCCCCTTCACCCCCCACCCCTGCAGTCTGCAGACAGATCCCTCATACCCTTGGCCAGCTCCTCCTCAGCAGACTTCATCCCGGGCTTTGGTTTGGGTTTTACCAGCTTGGTGCAGATGGCTCCCTGGTCCTTCATATAGTGCTGCAGACCAACAGAGAGAGTTACTCAGGCTCACAGCTGCTGCACCCTACAGCACAGCGTTATGTCAGCCCTACCGGGCTGCTCTGGCCCAGGGTGCTTCTGCCACTGAGACCCGCCAGAGAGAGCAGGACTGGCAGCCCAGCGGGTCCCATACCACCCTCCCCACTCTGCAATGGAGCTGGAGCGGCTTACTGTGCCGGAGGTTGGGCTGCTCCCTGCCATTCCCTGCAGGGGGATTTGTTGAGACTCTGTGTTTGTGCGTGCGCACGCGCAGCAGACCCCAGTGACGGTGAAAGGGAGCTGGGATGAGCTCATCACAAAGTGACCAGTAGGGGGCGCTGTACAGCCAGGACAGCTCCTCTCCTAGCCCCGCCCCCACTGGGAATGCGCTGCCACCCGCCCAGCCCAAGTCCCTACCAAGCCCTCTAACCCAGAGCAGGAAGACAAGACTGGCCTGGCCTGGCCAACAGGGCCTTGGCCAAGGCTGCAGGAGACCTGGGTTTGATTCCTGGCTCAGCCACTAGTGCTCTTGGGCAAGTCACTGAATGTGCCCATCTGTCAATGGAGATCTGCCCCCTGCCACCCGGTGGGGCTGGGCATAGGCAAAACGGCTCAGGATTGGCACATGGGACTCCTGAGGGCTATTCCCAGCTCTGTGGCTGATTCACTGTGCAACCAGGAGTAGGCCACTTCTCTGTTTCAGTTTCTCTGCCTGTTAAGTAGGGATAAAAATACATCCCTGCTTTGCAGGGCAGGGCTTATTCCCCAAATGTGGGTGTCAGCAGCCCTGGGCTGGGAGGTGATGCAGAAGGCCTGAGGATGACTGTTAAGAAATAGCAGATTCCACTTCCTTCCGCCGGGTTTCAGCAGCAGCTCTATATTTAGATCGGGCGGTTTTGGCTGACAGCAGCCGCGCAGCTTGGGAACAGAGCACTGAGAAGATAGGGAGGGGCCAGCGGGGCAGTGACCTTCTCCCAGGGGCTGTTGGTCTCAGAGGGGGTGGGGAGGTGGGCGGTTGGCTGGATGCAGTGCAGGAGCAGCTCGCCCACCGCCCCCTCCCCGGGATGGAGCATCTGCTTGTCTAGGTTCTTATGCAGCCCCGGAGCTGAGCCCGGGTGCTGTTGGGCCTGATGCTTTTGCTCTGGTTAGTTTCTTTGCCCAGTGGAGCCCACATTGACCCCAGGGAGCTGTGCCTGCGCCAGTTGCCACGGGGGGCTGGGACCCTGGGTAGGCGTCCCGCTGACCTCGATCATGTCAATGAGGTTGTAGAAGCAGATGGAGGCGTCGATGCTCAGCTGGTTCTCCTGGTAGATGACGCGGTAGTGGATGACCTCCTGGCCGAAGCTGACGCACAGCACGTAGTCCCCGGGGTGCCGGATGGACTCCCGCACCAGGAAGAGCCCGTCCTCAGGGGGCTGGAGCGCCTGCACGGCCTCCACACCAGAGATCTTCCCGTGGAACCAGCTGGGGGACAAGGAGGAGAGGGCGCCTGAGAGGAAACACGCTACATGCGCTAGGGAACCGGCCCCAGCTCCGCACATGAGCAGTACGGCGGAGACCTCCTCATCCCTCCTGAGCTCCCTCCCATCCCGGGGAGTGCGGGGAAGGGGCGGGGGGGTGAGCTGCTCCTGCACTACATCCAGCCAACCGCCCACCTACCCACCCCCTCTGAGTGCCACGCTAGAGACCAACAGCCCCAGGAGAAGGTCACTGCCCAGCTGGCCCCTCTCCCAGCCAAAGCAGGGCTGACCCCTGCTCGCTCCAGTCTGGTGGGGGGGGGGGACACTCCAGGGGAGGCCCACGTAGCCAGACATCCAGCCTGTGGCTAGGGCCAATCCTTGATGCTTTGGGGGAAGGGCAAAAAGCACCCACAATGCACCTGGCCAACCCCATGCAGCTGACTATAGAGCGGGGAATATCCCCTTCCTGACCCCTGCAGTGACCAGCACGCGGCCTGAAGCCTGAGATTCGAGCTACCCCTACATCAGCCAGTAGAGCTGTAAAGTGACCCGGTCTCCCCCCTTACTAGACGTGACCTGAGCCACGGCAAGGCCCACGGCCCGGTGCATGGCGTTAACTCCCAGGTGCTCTGGGTGGCTGTGGGTGCCAGCTGACCCCAGCCAAAAGTGGGAAGGAAATCGGTCTCCTTCATAACGCGAGCACACCCCATGCCACAGTGCTGGCGCTGCCAGCGGGCTCGGCTGTACTCACGGCATCAGGCTGAGCTTGGGGTCGACGCGGATGGCTTCGCGCTCCCGCACCGAGCTGGCCAAGAGCAGCCCCTCCTCGCCGGTGTCGTGGTGTTTCGCTTGGTACCAGCCTTTCTGCTGAAGGGGAACGTGGTGGGATCTCGATGCCATTGGCACTTTGGGGGGAGGGGTCTTACACCCCGGGGGAAGGGGCATCTGGAGACAACTCCACTAGCCCACCTCCAGCTCTCCTCAACCCCCGACTCCCTCCACTGGCGGGTTCTCATTGCTGCTCTGACGGGGGGTGGCAAGGTGGGAAGGGAGCGGTGTGGAGGAGGGGCGAGGTCGGGGGGGGACGGACGGTGGGGTGGTGCCAGGTGGGATCCTGCCGTCCTAGGCTAAATCAGAGTCTGACCCTGCCGGCTCTATACCCATGCTCCATGGCGCGTGTTACAGCAGCTCCTCGGGGCCCATGCGGCTGGGGGCCAGGCTCTGCACACACACAGCTAAGGAAAGGGGGTCCCTGCCCCACAGACCCCCCTAGAGGGAGGCGGGGGGCTTTTGCCCCATTGCCAGGAGAACGTGGGCAAGCAGCCGCTGCCCCTTCTGTGGGTCCCTTCACAGCAGTTTGCCCTCGAGAGCCGCCCCTCCCACAGTGCTCGTGCGCCAGGCTGGAGCCAGCCGGCCTGGCCCTCTGGGCTCGTGTCCCATGTCCTGCGCCCAGCGTTCCCCATATGCCTCCGCGCCGCCCAGCTCACCTCGCAGACCTTGACGATGGTGACGATGTCGCCTTTGCGGAAGGCGAGCTCGCGGGCTTTGGGCTTGGTGTGGTCGTGCTTGGTGATGCACTGCGTTCCCGGCAACCAGCGTTTCTGTGGCAACAGGGGGTGGCATGAGGGCAGCTGGCAACAAGCTAGGGCTCCCCCCTCTTCCCCTGGCAGCTAGACACGAGACTGTCGCCCCTCCAGGTGGGTGTAAGGGGCACGCTCTAGGGGCTGGCTGAACCCCCTGCAGGACTGCAAGGGCGAGACAGGCACCTCCGCGCTGTGACTTTGGGGCACTCCCCACCCGAGCTGCACAGCTGATCAATGGGCCGAGCGGGTATGACACAATGCCAGGTATTGCCGGGCAAACAGGTGCCAACTAGGCAATGGCAGAGGGGCATGCAGGCGCTGTAGGTTAGCTAGGAAGACAAGCAGTGTCATGCCAGATGGGATCAGCTCCCCCAGTGCCAGCTGCTGCAGGAGAAGGGGCGCGTAGCCCCATTAAGGGACAACGGGACAATTATCTGCCCATGGTGGAAGGTTCTTCCTTGCTGGCCCCAGGCAGATAGCGGCTGGTTTATGCCTTGGAGCTCGAGGGAATAGATCAGACCCTGGCACCGGGGGTTCCATAAAGGAGGAGTGGAGGGGCTAGGCCCCCCATGCATTTGGAGATGGTCCCAGGGCACAGCCCAGCCCAAGGGCGGTGAGTGGGTGAAGGAGAGGAGGGAAGACCTGCGAGTGCATGGGGGGAGGGAGTTAGCGGGATTTCACCTTGGGGTGTCACATTCAGTGACCAGTGGTGCCTGCACAATCTGCCCCCCTGTGTGGCTGTGTTCCCCAGGCTGCCCATTTGCATGGGCTCATGCACACTACAGGCACTGGGGTCTGAAAATCCAGCCCTCCAGGAAAGAGAAAGTCAGCCACGCTCCGGGGTTTTTGTGCCGCCAGGGGCCCTGCGAGGGCTGGAGCAGCCTGCACCACTTACTGTTGACATGCTGCCTGGCTCATCAGCGCATCCACAGCTGCTCTGGGGAATCCAGCAGCAATCACCTGGGAGGAGACAGAAATGGCCATTGGTCTCTGGACTGCAGAGAAGGAAGGACCGCAGGGGCCAACCCTGTCTCCACTCTGTTGGGGTTTTCTTGTTCAAAGAGAAACTGTCAAGCAAACATTAGAACAGCTGCTGCGCTCCACCCCAGAAGCAGCTGCCTTTAGTCTGGGGTGAACTGATTCCCACTGTGTCGTGCAGTTGTGAAGAGCTTTGGGATCCTTCGAGGTGTAGACATGGGCGATTACATGTCACTGTTATTATTAGCAAGGCATTTTCCCCTCTCAGCACCACAACTGCCCGTGAGTGTCAGTGTGAAGGGGTGTGTTCACACCTGGCAGGTCTGAGCTGAAGGTGTTTATGGTGACAACCGTGAGCCAGCGTCTGACCCAACACCAAGTGGCCTGGGTAAGGTTGTAGCAAGATGCTGATCTTTGTGACAAATGATCACATGGCCTAACACGAGCCTGGTAAACTGTTCAGCCACCATCACATAAGGTCCTTTCAGACCAAGACGTGGTCCTTCCCACTGACAGCCTCCAAACACATCCCAATCATCCCTTCATTACCTCCAGCCCCTCCCCAATACGGCAGCATCCCGGCTTTGCAGCAGGATTCTCAGGCGCTCGGCTCTGGCCCATCTCTGCTCCCACTGAAGGCGCTGGCCGGCTTCTCCCTGAGGCCAGCTGGGAGCACTTGGGAGAAGCCCCCGCCCCTCCCCCCCGAGCTGTCTTGCCCAAGGCCACCCAGCAAGTCAGTGGCAGAACCAAGACTAGGACCTAGAAGTCCTGACCCCCTGGTCCCTCTGCTGTCCCCACAAGGTCACCTGCTTTCCTAGAGCCCGGACTAGATGTGACGAGCCAGGACTCCCCTGCCCAGCTCTAACCACTAGGTCGTAGAGTTTAAAGGCAGAAGGGACCCCCAGGCCATCCGGCCTGACTTCCTGGAGATCACAGCCTCCCCCCCACACCCCTAGCCCCTGCACACTGATCCAACAACCGAAACGAGACCAAGGTATTACAGCCCACAGGAAACTAGACTGGTCTGTGCCACAGACACAGCACAGGAGGGGCCGAGGGGCCCCAGTGCCCGAGGCCCCCGCAATGGCAGGGAAATGAGTGAGAGAGACCCAGAGAACCCTGACAAGTGACCCGCAGCCCCACGCTGCAGAGGCAGGCGAACCATCCCCCCTCCCCCCCAAGGTGACCGCCAGCCTGACCTGGGGCAAAATTCCTCCCTGACCCACACTGGGCGATGGGTTAGTCCCTGGGCATGGGAGTAAGGGCCAGCCAGCCAAGCACCTAGCTAGAGAGAACATCCAGTGCCACCTCGGAGCCCTGCCCCTCCCCATCCAGTGACCCAGCCCAGCCCTGCCCCTCCCCATTCAGTGCCACCTCAGAGCCCTGCCCCTCCCCATCCAGTGACCCGACCCAGCCCTGGCCCTCCCCGTCCCTTGACCCGGCCCAGCCCTGGCCCTCTTCATCCAGTGACCCGGCCCAGCCCTGGCCATCCCTGAGGCTTCAGAGGAAGGAGATAAAAAACCTCACCAACAGTCCAGCCCTGTATGTGGGTGTATGCGGGGGTGGGGGTCACTGCAGGTGGCCGGCTGAAACCCAGACGCATGAACGTTTAGGAAGTTAGGAAGAAAAACAGAAGTGGCCCCAGAGCTGCTGGGCCCTGCCCCCACCTGGGCTCACACACTCTTTCCCTTTTCTCGTTTCTGGGCGGGTCAGTTCTGTGCATGGGAGGAGGGTGTGGAGCCCCTTGCACATCTCTTACATGTCCCCTTCCCAGCTCAGACCAAGCCGATGAACTTTTCCCTAGAAACCCACCTCCCAGAACAAGCAGGGTTTTTTCCTTTCAAGAAACCTTTTCCTTCTGTAACTGGTCCCAGCCAGGCACTCAGGGCTTCACCGCGAGCTGTCAGCAGTGCAGTCCCCAGGGCCGGCTCCAGGCACCAAGCACCCAGGCTGGTGCTTGGGGCGGCACCTGGAGGGGGGCGGCGGCGCGGCGCTCTGGCCGCGGGGGGGGGAG
>NW_020664545.1:13284439-13297776 GCF_002925995.2 Terrapene triunguis
CGCCTGGGGCGGCGAAAAAGCCAGAGCCGGCCCTGGCAGTCCCAGAGGGCCCTATGAGTCTGTCTACACAGCAAGTAGACCCCCGCGGCTGGCCCATGCCAGACAACTCAGGCTTGCGGGGTTTGGGCTGAGGGGCTGTTTCACTGCTCTGGGCTCGGCCTGGAGCCCGGGCTCTAGGACCCTGAGAGGTGGAAGGTCCCAGAGTGGAAAATGTGGTTTCACAAGCAATTTTCTGCTTCACACCCCTGAAGCTGCAATTACACCTTCTTTGGTTGCCTTGCTCCAGAGCCAGGGGCATGAGCACTTAGGCTGCCTGGCTGCCAACAAGTGAAGTCTAAAGAGAGCCGATCTGAACCCACGGAATGCTGCAAAGCTGGCAACCCCGCTCCCAAGGTGATGGCCGTGGAATCGGGGCCGTCGGTACAGATTGCTTGTCAAGAATCGGTGTGATCGACACCAGACAGATACAAACTCCCCTGCAGGGAATGTACCTGAGAACCAGCAAGGGGATTATGGTAGACTCTGCCATCTGCTTTAGGGTGATGAGTTGTATTGTCCCCATTTTGCAGATGGGAAAACTGAGGCACAGTGGGGACTTGTCTAATGTAGCAGGCGCTGTCACTGGCTGAGCTGGGACAGAACTCAGGAGAAGCTGTGCTCAGACTGCTGACCACTCCAACTGGGCCCCGTCTTCTCCTCACAGAAGGGTCCGACACGCTCACCTCACTCTGCACCGGCAGTGTCCTGTGGCCAGGCAGGAGCAGAGATGGGAAGAGAACCCAGGGCTCCTGACTCCCAGTTCTGGGATGTCATAAGAACGGCAATGGTGGGCCAGACCAATGGGCCAGCTAACCACATACCCTGGCTCTGACAGCAGCCAGTGCCAGGTGCTTCTGGGGGAATGAACGGAACAGGCAATTTCAAGTGATCCATCCCATGGTCCAGTCCCAGCTTCTGGCAGTCAGAGGCTATGGACACCCAGAGCATGGGGTTGCGGCCCTGACCAGCTTGGCTAATAGTCATTGATGGACTTATCTCCAGGAGCTTTCTAATTCTTTTTTAAACCAAGTTACACCTTTGGCCTTCACAACATCCCCTGGCGACGAGTTCTACAGGTTGACCGTGCATTGAGTAAAAGAGAACTTCCCTAGGTCTGTTTTAAACCTGCTGCCTGTACATTTCATTGGGGGCCCCCTGGTTCTTGTGGGATGGGCAGGGGTAAATAACACTGTCACACTCTCCAGTTAGCAGGAGAGAGGGTGCCGCAGTGCACTGGGCTGCGGCCACTGGCCTTTCACCATTGTCGGCCACAGTTAAATCCTGCCTTAGAGAGTACAGCAGTACCATGAGTCCAGTGCTCTTGAGTCTCATATTTCCTCCACAGCAGCTTTCCCTCTTTTAAAGGCAAGTTGGCCTTGTGACTAAGGTAGTAAGTAGGACTCAGGAGCTCTGGGGTCAAATCCTGACTCTGCCACAGATACCCTCTTTGACCTTGGGAAAGTCACTTACCCCCTGATTTCTCATCTGTGCAATGGAGATAATTGTCTATTTAGACTGTAACTTCAGGGGGGCAGGGACTGTCTCTTAATAAGCAAATACGTGACATCTAACAATGCCACATTGATCTTGGCTGGGGCATCTGGACGCTGTGGAAATATAAAGAATACATCGGGGTACTAATTTGGCAGTTGAGTCTCTATTGAACAGCTTCCCTCGGTCCCTTTCCAAAGCTCTCCCGGTCATTTCAATGCAGCTAAACACTATGGACCAATTTCTAGCTCATCATCTGGTGGCAGCACAGGCATGCACGCACCTTTTGGGGCAACTGGCAGTGCCAGCAGGGAAGGCTGGAACATCACCTGGTCTGGAGTTACCGTAATGACCAAGAGAGCAGCAGAGAAAGGCAATAATTGCCCTAATTTAATCCCGGCAGGCCAGATGAGGCTGATTAAAGGCCAATCAGAGCAGCCTAAAAACAGAGAAAAACAGCTGGGGAGGTTGAGTGGAGGCAGAGTTTAAACATTGGAAGCTTCAAGCAGCTGGACTTGAATGCTGGGGACTCAAACTGGGGTTTGCTGGTCTTGTTCTTGTGCTTTGGTGGATGGCCTCTCCCAGCTCTGAGGATGCCGGATAACACTGGAGCCGCTCTCACAAGAGAGAGAAAAACACCTGGGATTTTTGCTTGGATGCAAGCCGGACTCCTGCTGATTGGGCCAGTGGGGAGCCCTGCGTCTGAGGGCGGGTCAGGCAGAACTGTGACAAGCTGCTGTAACCAACTGCCCTTGCTGGGCCCATGTCACAGGCGGTTGGATGCACCATTTGCCTGAACACTCACACCCCACCCAGACAACGGTTTTGGCAGGTCATTTCTTTTTAAATGGGATCATCCAGGCTCAGTGGAAGATGAGCTAAGATCCTGCTGCACAAAGAAGAGGAAATCGCCACTGGGCAAGAGGCGTCACCCCGCCACAGAACTACACTACAGAGAAAATGATTCAGGACTTGATACCAGCTGTTTCTCTGAACCAGGGCAGAGTGGGGAAGTCAGTGTGGGCGGTGCTGACACCCTCCTTCTCCTTCGTCTGAGGTCAGCCTGGGAAATCTAGAAGTGACCATTATGATCACCTGACCTCCTGTATAACACAGACCAGAGAATGGCCCCTGGTGCGTCCGGTATCCAGCCCCTAGCTTGTAGTTGAGCTAGAGGGTATCTTTTAGAAAAACACACCCAGTTTTGATTTTAAGACTCCACCACATACCCTGGCAAGTTGTTCCAATGGTTAATCAGCCTCACTGTTAAACGTTTGCACCTTATTTCTAACCTGAATTTGTCTAGCTTCATCTTCCAGCCATTGGATCTGGCTACAGAAATATCCTGTTTGTAAACCCACAGTAACTCCCTTGACGTTCATGGAGTTATTCCTGATTTATGCTACCATAAGCGGGACTGGATTAAGGCACTAGACCAGCACCTATGTCTCCAGCTCCTGGAGTCATGTGATTACATCAGAATGTCAGCTTTAAACAAGTAAGTTTCGAGCCCTCAGAGCAGTGAAGAAAAGATTTAAAATATTGACACTCAGGCCATGATGCAGTGATGTCTGCTGAGAGCCTGAGACCATCACTCTGAGAGGGAGGAACTGCCTCATGCGTTTCAATGGGCTGTTAACTCCAACACCCACGGCTCTGGAGAGCATTGCCAACCCCACCCTGGCAGTGGTCCATCTGCAGCAGCAGGACAGCAATGCAATGGGCCCAGCCCCCCCACCAAAGCAGAGAAATATCCACAATCATGACATTTTAAAAAATAATACGTTGGAAGTTCTTGCCCTTCACCTTCTGGTTTCTGAGCCTTTCACTCACACTCGCTTCATGTTTTCAAGCTTTTCTCCACAGCCATAAGAGCTAGGAACTTACTTTTTTTGAAAAAAGAAAGCCGAGATTCCCATATATTCACATGACTCCAGGATCTGGGTCTTTAAGAATAACACTAAATATTGTGAGACTGGAGTTAGTCATAGGTGCTGGGAACACTGGGTTTGTGCCCTGATTATCTCTGTCTTCCTGTAAAGAAGGGCCGAAAGCTTTTCAAGTCAGAAATGCAGAGCTGTTTTTTTTCTAGAAGACTCGATGGATGACTGGAGAACTGACAGACTCCAAAGAAGCAAAATGTCCTGATGGACTGAGGGGGGAAGTGATTTTTGTTCACACTTTTTGTTTCTGTTTGTGCTGATTGAACTCGAATGCCTGAGGTTCAGTGCTCCCCACTACTGATCTAATGATGGACTGAGAATGTGCTCCATTTCCTCTTGGAGTTCTCCAAAGAGACTCCAGCACAAACAGGGGAGACAGTGCTGATATTGCTATACTAAAAGGAAGCCCTTAAAGGACACATCCCCCTCCCCCACCACATACACACACACTTTCGGATCTGCTATAGAATGAAGCAAAAAAGGCAGGGTGGGGAACACAGTCCTAATTTCTTCTCCCCTTTGCAGGTCACCTATAAAACGTCCCTGGGTGTGTACAAACCCAAACCAGCACTGCACATCTGGAAGGGGGTGCAGCAGCTGCAGCAGCAATTCTGTGCAGGACATAGCAATGAGGTCCTGCTTTCCCCATTGGATTCATACACTGGCCCCTTAAGGTGACAAACCCAACCCTTTTTCATTTCCAGGAGGCCAGGCTATGGGTCTCCCGCATCTGAGCTGCAGGGGGGTAGGGGATAAAAATAGCAGCATTTCATCAGCTGAGCAAGCCGGAGGTCTTTTTGAGTTTGTTTAAAGAAATGTTCCTGCAGATGAGATGATAGCAGCCCATCTTCTTCCTCTTTTGGGGGGTGAGTCACAGTCATTTCTGGGCAGCACAAGTGGCAGAACAGAGTGGGTTTTCTTTGTAATCTCAAGGATCGGAATCTTTATTGCACCAGACCCTACTAACACTTCCTTGTTGCCCGCTATAAAATGAAAAGCAACAGGAAGAGATGACTGCAGATCTTTCAAGGCTAAAATTAAGCACCAGGTGGCGATTTGTTCATTTCAGAGGCAACATTTGACCTAGAAACAGTGTGGGTGTCTTTGTTGCCACCGTCTGTTCCTTAGTAATTTTAGTGCTTTTAAGTTCCTGTGAAAAGCGCCAGGTGGGTGGATGTGGAGAGGGAATCCCCATTCCTCCCCAGAGCCGGGACAGCGTGAACAACAGCAGGGCCAGCTTCTCCCTGCTCCACCAATCGACCCGAGCCCGGGCAGAGGGACCAGCCGCACCTTGTGTTCAAACACATTAACTAACAAGACCTAAGACACATGGGTCACACTCAGGCCAGGAGGAAAGTGAATCTTTAACCATGTTAGCTCCCAGGTGCTAAAGTGCTAGTGAAGACTAGGCAGCTGTAATTGAAACACAGTAGCTGGTCAAGGTAAATCTGAGATGGGAGCCCAGGTTTTATCTTGATCAGCTCACACAGCCTGAAACCATCATCTGCCTTGTTTTTACTGGCATTTTAACATGTTAAAATACACCATTTCCCCGAGTCCAGAGCAGGCCTGGAACTGACCAGCAGCCGCAGTGCCAACTAGGCAGGGCTTAATTTGTAAGGAAAGAGGTGCCAGGGCTTAAGCAATTAGGTGCCAGGTGTCAAGCAATTTTTTGATATTCATAACTGACAGCTCAGAGGTGCCGGGGCTCGGAACCGCCAGGCCCAGAGGTGCCGGGGCTCTGCCCTGGCACAAATTAACCACTGCAGCTCTGACAGTGCGAGTCGACACTGAGCCAAGTCCCGTTTTACACCCACTCCAGCATAAAGCAATCCCTAGGCTGGACGAGCCCCAGGAACAGAAGGGCAGGGAGCAGAAACAGAAAGTTCTCCCTTGGCCCTTCTGCTGAGGCTGCTAACAGCAGTCCCATGGGCAGGGGAGGATGTGGGGATGTGGCCCCTGGGAACGGCCTGAGATAGACCCAAACTTGTTTCACCTCAGCCACTGAGCCAGCCGGTGGCTGCTAATAGCCTCTGGCTAGTGCACAGCTGGGGCAGTGAGGGAGAGGGGAAAAGCTCGGTAACCCGCCATTCTCAGTGGCATCAACCATCCCTCCTTCCCTCCAGCAGCATCTGCCTTAAGGAGAACTGCGGCCTGGCGGGCTAATGGGAATGAGAGGAAACGGAAGGTTCCTAGGTATGTAGCAGAGCTTCACTTTGAGACAGGGTCTCTAATATCTTCATGGACAATTGTGCTTGCCAAATGCCACGGCTTCACTGGAGCCCACGTGGCTCTCTGGCCTAGAGGCCTCACACTGCTAGGGTTACCATCGTCCGGATTCTCCCGGACATGTCCGGCTTTTTAGGTTAAAAATAGCGTCCGGGGGGGAATTTGTAAATATCTTAAAATGTCCGGCATTCTCCCCCCCGGCAGAACACGGCGCGGGTGATAGGGCGGCCGGCTGGATTGAGCTACTAGCATGGGGCTCTAGCAGCCAGAGCCTCTCCTCTCCTTCCCCCCTCCTCTCCCCTGCAGCTTCAAATCACTGGCCAGGCGGCCGGCCTCCGGCAGCTCTAGAGCCTCTCCCTCCCCCAGGGCCGGCTCCAGGCCCCAGCTTGTCAAGCAGGTGCTTGGGGCGGCTGCTCCGGAGAGGGGTGACACGTCCAGGTATTCAGCGGCAATTCGGCGGACGGTCCCTCACTCCTCCTCCGAGCGAAGGACCTCCTGCCGAATTGACACTGCAGATCGCGATCACGGCTTTTTTTTTTTTTTTTTTGGCTGCTTTTGGCTGCCAAAACCCTGGAGCCGGCCCTGCCCTCCCCCTCCCCTGCTGCCCAGCGTGCCGCTCCCTGGGGAGAGCCGGGGCACAGCTGTTCTAACCTGTTTTTGCAGGGGGGAGAGAACCGCCCCGCAGCAGGGAAAACAGAGAGTTTAGTTCCTGTCCGGAGCCCAGGTGTCCGTTTCCTCGCGGGGCGCTGGTCGTGCCCTCGCTGGAACGGAGCGGGGGCAGGGGGAGGGTGACTGCGGGGCACTTGACCAATGGAAAGGACGCCTGGCAGCAGTAGCCGTGCCCAGCCTGGTGCTGGGCGCTGGGCGCAGGGAGATAGATTTTGGGGAAGATTTAAAAAAACAAAGCCCCAGACAGATGATGGTTAGAGGCCCTGGGGGGTCCCCCCCATTAATGTCTTGGTGTCTTCTGAAGTCTCCCCACCCCCAGGCCCTCTGAGCCAGTTGTGGCTGTGTCCAGATGCCCCCTGGAGTGTGCTGCGGAGCGGCACGGTAAGGGAGCCAGGGGGTTGGAGAAGGGGCAGGGGGGTTCTGGAGGGGGCAGTCAAGGGACAGGGAGTGGGGGGGTTGGATAGGTTGGAGGTTCTGGGGGGGCCTGTCAGGGGGCAGGGGTGTGGAAAGTGGTCAGAGCAGTCAGGGGACAGGGAGGGTAGATGGGTTGAGGGTTCTGGGAGGGGCAGTCAGGGCACAGGGAGTGGTTGGATGGGCGTGGGAGTCCCAGGGGTCTGTCTGGGAGCAGGGGTGTGGATAAGGGTCGGGGCAGTCAGGGGGTAAGGTCCTAGGGGGGCAGTTAGGGTGGGGGGGTCTCAGGAGGTGGCAGTCAGGGGACAAGGAGCAGGGGGGTTGGGGATTCTGAGGGGGGCAGTCAGGGGGTGGGAAGTGGGAGGGAGTGGATGGGGGCAGGGTGGGGACGGGGCTAGGGTGCTCCCCCCCCCCCCCGTGTCCTCTTTTTTGATTGTTGAAATATGGTAACCCTACACACTGCTCAGTCAGAAGGCTGCGGGGCCTGCCAAGCTGGTAACAACACCCGTCACCACTGCTGCAAAGAGGGGCAGGCAGATGAGGTAACAGACCCTGGCTGTTCCCAACCATCCCAGGACCCAATCAAAGGCAGGGCAGCCAAGACCAATCCATCCAGTGCAGGGAGGCAAAGAGTGAACCAAACACAGCCACATGCACCCACAGCACAGCTTAGTACATATGCCATAGGCGCTGACTCCATGGGTGCTCGGGGCTGAAGCACCCACAGAAAAAAACTAGTGGATGCTCAGCACCCACCAACCACCCCCGATCAGCTGTTTGGTGGGCAGGAGGTCCTGGGGGGAGGGGTGGAGCGGGGGTGGGAAGAGGCAGAGTGAGGGCGGGGCTTCAGGGGAGGGGCAGAGCGGGGGCAGGAAGAGGCAGGGTTGGGCCTCAGGTGTGGGAGCAGAGCGGGGGGAGAAGAGGCGGGGCAAGGGTGGAGCCCTGGGGGAAGGGGCAGAGTGGGGGGGGGGGGCTTGGGGGGGGGCGGGGGGGGGGCACCCCCCCGGACACAAGAAAGTTGGAGTCTGTAACATATGCCACTTCAGGGCTGCTCCCCAGTCACTCCCCCCCATGCTGCCTGGCTTCCCTCTCCACAGCATGCCCCGCTCCCAAGCCATCTGCTCCCTGGGAGGGAAGGATGGTTGTGTGATTAAAGCACAGAGTGGAACCCAGGAGATCTGAGTTCAATGCCTGGTTCTGCTACAGACACTCTGGGTGATTTGGGCATGTCACTTATGCCCAGATCCTCACAGGCACTTAGGTACCTAATTGCAGTTTATTTCAATCGCAGTTAGGTGCCTAAATACCTTTGAGGATCTGGCCCTATATCTCTGGCCTCCCCCAGGTGCTAGGACATGCTCAGATCCTAGATGGGATGTGGAAGAACTGAGGTAGATACAAATTGAACAGTAATAAGTCACCAGACCCAGGTGGTATCACCCAAGAAATCTGAAGGAACTCACGTATGAAATTGCAGAACTACTAATTGTGGTATGCAATCTATCACTTAAATCAGCTTCTGTACTAGATGACTGGAGGATAGCTAATGTGGCGCCAATTTTTAAAAAAGGCTCCAGAGGCAATCCTGGCAATTACACGCTGGCAAGCCTAACTTCAGTACCAGGCAAATTGGGTGAAACTGTAGTAAAGGACAGAATTACCAGACACATAGATGAATTCAACATGTTGGGGAAGAATCAATATGGCTTTTGCAAAGGGAAATCACGCCTCACCAATCTATTAGAATTTTCTGAGGGGGTCAACAAACATGTGGACAAGGGTGATCCAGTAAATATCATGTACTTGGACTTTCAGAAAGTCTTTGACAAGGCCCCTCACCAAAAGCTCTTAAGCAAAGTAAGCTATATTGGGATAAGAGGGAAGGTCCTCTCACAGATTGGTAACTGGTTCAAAGATTGGAAACAAAGGTTAGGAATAAAGGTTGGTTTATAAAGATAGATAGTTGGGCCCCCAAAGAGCTGTACTGGGACAAGTGCTGTTCAACATATTAATAAATGACCTGGAAAAAGCGGTAAACAACGAGGGGGCAAAGTCTGCAGATGATACAAAATTACCCAAGATAGTTAAGTCCAAAACTGACTGCAAAGAGTTACAAAGGGATCTCACCAAACCAGGTGAATGGCCAACAAAATGGCATATGAAATTCTGTATTGATAAATGCAAAGTAATACACATTGGAAAACATGATGGGATCTAAATTAGCTGTTACCACTCAAGAAAGAGATCTTGGAGTCATCATAGATAGGTCTCATGGAAACATCTGCTCAATGTGCAGCAGCAGTCAAAAAGATAACAGTGTTGGGAATCATTAGGAAAGGAATAGATAAGACAGAAAATAACATAATGCCTCTATATAAATCCATTGTTACATCCACATCTTGAATACTGTGTGCAGTTCTGGTTGCCCCACCTCAAAAAAAGATATATTAGAATTGGAAAAGTACAGACAAGGGCAACAAAAATGAATAGTGTCAAGTATCAGAGGGGTAGCCATGTTAGTCTGGATCTGTAAAAAGCAACAGAGAGTCCTGTAGCACCTTTAAGACTAACAGATGTATTGGAGCATAAGCTTTCGTGGGTGAATGCCCACTTCATCAGACACATGTAATGGAAATTTCCAGAGGCAGGTATAAATATGCAGGCAAGAATCAGTCTGGAGATAACGAGGTTAGTTCAATCAGGGAGGGTGAGGTCCTCTGCTAGCAGTTGAGGTGTGAACACCAAGGGAGGAGAAACTGCTTCTGTAGTTGGATAGCCATTCACAGTCTTTGTTTAATCCTGATCTGATGGTGTCAAATTTGCAAATGAACTGAAGCTCAGCTGTTTCTCTTTGGAGTCTGGTCCTGAAGTTTTTTTTGCTGTAAGATGGCTACCTTTACATCTGCTATTGTGTGGCCAGGGAGGTTGAAGTGTTCTCCTACAGGTTTTTGTATATTGCCATTCCTGATATCTGACTTGTGTCCATTTATCCTTTTACGTAGTGACTGTCCAGTTTGGCCAATGTACATAGCAGAGGGGCATTGCTGGCACATGATGGCATATATAACATTGGTGGACGCGCAGGTGAATGAACTAGTGATGTTGTAGCTGATCTGGTTAGGTCCTGTGATGGTGTTGCTGGTGTAGATATGTGGGCAAAAATGAATGGGGGGATGGAACAGCTTCCGTATGAGAAGAGATTAATAAGACTGGGACTGGTCATCCTGGAAAAGAGACGACTGAGGGGTGATATGATTGAGGTCTATAAAATCATGACCGGTTGGAGAAAGTGAATAAGGAAGTGTTATTTATCCCTTTGCATAACACAAGAACCAGGGGTCACCCAATTAAATTAATAGGCAGCCGGTTTAAAACAAACAAAAGGAAGTACTACTTCACACAATGCACAGTCAATCTGTGGAACTCATTGTCAGAGGATGCTGTGAAGGTCAAAAGTATAGCTGGGTTCAAAAAAGATAAATTCCTGGAGGATAGGTCCATCAAGGGCTATTAGCCACGATGGTCAGGGATGCAATCCCATGTCCCTGAACCTCTGACTGCCAGAAGCTGGGACTGGATGACTGCAGTTGGATCACCTGTTAATGACCCTGTTCTGTTCATTTCCTCTGAAGCATCTGGCACCAGCCACTGGTAGAAGACAGGATACTGGGCTAGATGGACCATTGATCTGACCCAATATGGCAGTTCTTATGTTCTTCTGATGTTCTTATATTCACAGGCCTTCAGGAACGAGCAAGTCAATTGTTTTTTTCATTCACCCTCCCCACTAAGACCAAACCAAACCAGAGTCAGGGTCAAGGAAAGGAGCCGGTTACCACAGTCACAAGCAGAGATGAAAGTAAGCCGGTACGGTCCAGTACGGCGTACCAGTAAGAAAGTGGCCGCCAGTACACAGCCGACCATACCGGCAGGGTCGCTGATGGGGAGGGCGGCAAAAGGGGCAGCTTCCCCCAGGCCCTTTAAATCGCTGCCAGAGCGCCAGGTGGCGCAGGCCGGGCAGCCCTGAAGGGCTGGCTGGGGGAGTCTGGCCCCAGCCCCACCCCTTCTGCCCAAGACCCCGCCCCTTCCATTCGAGGGCCCGGCCCTTCCAGGGGCCCAGAGATGCCCCCCCACCTTGCCCAGAACCCCTGCTGCCCTGCGTACCGGTAAGTCCTTTAAGTTACTTTCACCCCTGGTCACAAGTGATGAATGAAGACGTGGCAGGAACCAATCCTACTGAAAGAGGCACACAAACCACCCATGAGGCTCACCCCATCTACCAAAACAGTCTGTCTGACGGGACCCGGCTATGATCCCACTCCCCCTTCCCCCTCTTCCGTTCAGATGCTCTCCTGGAGGAGGTAAGCGGAGAGCTCGAGTGCTGAATGCTGCTCTGCCGAACCAGAGGCAGCAGGCAGGGAAGCTGAACAGCAGCTCTTGCTACAGCATTTAGAAAGTGCTGAAGCGTTACACACGGAGAGCTGACAATGACGCTCTGCACTGGCTCCTAGATAGCAAAGGAGAGGAGCTCTGGCTTAGGGCTTAGTCCTGCACCGGCACGGGGTAGAGTAGCTGGCCTTACGGGTCTTCTCCATTCCCTGCTCTAAGGCTCCATGACATAGGTACTACGGATGCCCAGCAGCAGCAGTTTTTGCCATATCAGAGCTCCGTGTGGAGCACACGTTTGCAAGTGAGGACCATGCTGGAGAAAGTTGGCTGCTGATCAGCGCTGGGAATCTAAAGTACCGAAGAACAAATTGGAGGGCAAGTTTCCCCACCCAACCCAGCCAATGCATCTTGTGAGCCGGGGTCGATGCAGCCACTGCTAGGCTGAGAGAAACGGTGGCAGTTTTGATGATGCAAATGCAAATCAAGCTCATTCACAGAAGTCAGCGCCCAGCTTATTGGGAGGGTTCAAATTGGTCATTTTGTTCCCCTGCCATTCCCGAGCAGTGGGAAAGGCCTGACAGTAAGTGTGGTTCTTTGAGATGTCTTGTTCAGCTGGGACTCATGCATCCCAAAAGTAGAATCCGCATGGACAAATATTTGAAGGAGAACCATCCAGATTATAACCCTCTTCAGATGCTCCTCACAACCTGCAGTCACGCCCAGTCTGACCTAGGGGTAATGGGGAAATCCTTCACCCGCCCCATAGCTGTTCCATCCCATTTTAACCGGTTTTGATTGCCGTAGCCTGTGGAATTGAGAGTCTCTGGCATGCTCCATGAGATATCGAAACATACTCTAGGTTTCACTTCTTGGGCCAAGCCTCACGATCCCACCCTCCCTTCCCACTGTCACAAGTGCATTGGGAAATTGCCCCGCATACAGAAAAGTCAGGCTGGTTTGTACTGCCCTAAGCATCAGTGCAAAGAGCAGCCCTTCTGCAGAGCTCAAGGAACCCAGAGTCACATGCAGCGCAGCAGAAGAGCTGGCACCTGGGTTGACAGGTTGCAGGAACTGGCTGTGTTGCACACATGCCTTTGACACACGCCCCACCCTCACTTACACCTACCCAGCCACACTGGTACTTTGCTATTTATCCCACTGCGTGCAGCACCTGGAACGTTACATGTACTCTTGTCTTCATGTCTGTCCTCCTGGAGGGGAGAAGGGAAACACATTACCCAGCCACAGCTATTGCATCAGCCAGACCTTTGTACTTACCTCCCTGCAGCACCCATGCAAAGCCCTTGGCGTCCAAGTTGTTGCAGGTTTGCTCGCAGCCAAGCCCAGACTTGAGTCCCAAGATTCCTGGAGAATAAATTCCCAGTTCAAATGGCGGAGCGGAGCTTTACCTCCCGCGCAACAGCATTCACCGAAAGAGCCACTCCGAGAAACTCGCCTCAACTTTATTTCCTGATTTCTCTTCTGGTCTGGGCTGCAGAGGCAGTGCTCTGAAGGTCCTAGTGCCTGCTTCCTATGCACCCAATTTTAACCAGAGAGGAGTCATTCCTTGATGACGCTTTACCCTGAAGTGACCTTTGCCCCCTTGCAGCACAAGTCCACATCCCCACCAGGGAGGGGAACATCAACAGCTGGCTGATTTGAAACCACACAGGAGCTTATGACACCCAAAGCAAACTAACGATCAGCTGATAGAAGCAGAGAGTGAGTTATTGCTCCCCCACCACCTTACTTGTAGTGGTGCCCACACAGACTGCCCAGCCAGTGTGCTCAGCAGGTGCCAAAGCAAGAATTAGTGAGTGGCAGGGGAGATTTTGAACGTTTTGGAAGGGAAGTGTGGTTAGACCACGGGATTCTTGAGTTCTAGCCCCAGCCCCATCGCTGGATGACCAGTTCTAGCTCCAGCCCCAGTGCTGGGTGACCTATTCTAGCCCCATCGCTGGGTGACCCGTTCTAGCCCCAGCCCCATCGCTGGGTGACCCGTTCTAGTCCCAGACCCATCGCTGGGTGACCCATTCTAGTCCCATTCCTGGGTGACCCGTTCTAGCCCCAGCCCCATCGCTGGGTGACCCGTTCTAGTCCCAGACCCATCGCTGGGTGACCCGTTCTAGTCCCAGCCCCAGCGCTGGGTGACCCGTTCTAGTCCCA
>NW_020664545.1:13297786-13364145 GCF_002925995.2 Terrapene triunguis
CCCGTTCTAGTCCCAGCCCCAGCGCTGGGTGACCCGTTCTAGTCCCATTCCTGGGTGACCCGTTCTAGTCCCAGCCCCAGCGCTGGGTGACCATTTCCATTCTTTGTACCTCAATCTCACCATCTGTAAATGGGGTGAAAATAGTGACCAACCTCTTAGGCACAGCACCAGGCACAATTAATGACTGCAAAGTGCAGACAGACCCTTAGCTGAAGACAGCTGTAGAAGGGCAATGTATTATCCATATCCCTACACCACTTGCTGCCCCTTTGGGCCAGGTCCCGAACTATCTTCCCCCTTCTATTGTCACTGGAATGTAGATGCTCCTGTTTCAATACCTTGGAGCAGATCCTGTATATTGTCACAGCTCCACTGAAGTCACCAGAGCTCTACCAATCCATACCAGCTGAGCAGCTCACCCCTGCGCTGCCATATCCTAGAGCAGCGCAGAAAGCATCCCGCAGAAAGCAAAACCCTTGCACAGGTTGCAATGAAATGCATCAGCTGAATATTCCCCACTCTGGCTCAAGACATGCCACTGTGAAAATGATTGGAAATAGATTTTAAAGTAACTTACAGACCGAATGCAACATAAAGAGGCACTCGCGTTTGGTTTGACATACGACATTCATGCTACCACTGCATAAAAGAGTATAGGGCAGGTTTTTAGCAGCCTTTTCATTACAAGAAAGTTGCAGTGAGGAAAAGGGGTAAGGAAGCAGTTTCCCAGATCTCAGGAGAAGCAAAGCACTACAATTAATAGGACAATGCCACGTAAATCTAAACCATCGTATTTAGGGCTTAGACACCACCATGCCAATGCTCTTCAAATCCCCCCCCATCCCCACCCCCGTTAATAACAAAGCTGATTCATTGCACGGGAACTTTAATGACTTTATTAGGTATCTATAGTTGCAATAGCATCAAGTTGCAATTGAGCTCAGGGCTCCACTGCACCGGACACTGTATTAAGGCAGCAAGAGACAATCCTTGCTCTAAGTAGACAAAAGGTGGAGGAGAAAAGCAGAGCTATTATCCTCCTTTTACAGGTGGGAAACTGAGGCAGAGAAAGACTAAGCAACTTGCCCAACGCTGCTCAGAAAGTCAGTAGAGGAGCTGGGAACGGAACCCAGAGCTCTGGTCCAGCATCTTAACCACTAGCTTTTGCATGGTCTGCCCTCATCACTAGGTGAACAGCTGCTTCAAAGTCTGTGCGGGAGGGGATTTATGAGAAAGGTGGGCAAGGGCCTGGAGAAGAGAACCAGAGCATTCCCCAGTGCATATTTTGTGGGAGTGAGTCTTTAAAAATTCTGCAAGCCTCACAGAATGGAGAAAGCTGCAAATGTTGACATGCCCAAGCCGGTCTGTACATGCAGTTATGGCTCAAAGGAGCCAACGAACAGGACGCATCACGGAAAGGGTTGTGCACCTCTAGTCTGTGGCCTTATCTATCTCCCACTACAGCCAATGGAAAGCCTCCCATTGACTTCAATGAGATTTGGGCTCCTAAGTGACTAAATCCCTTTTGTAAATGAAATTTAATCTGCTAAATCAGTTAGAGTGAGTACCGCAATGCCTAATTATCTTTAAAAAGCTGGGCCTAAGGATTTATTGGCACACAAAAATGAGTCTGGAATAAGGTAGGCTGTGAATTTAAAGTGGATTAGCTATGCCTGATTAACTCCATATGTGGTCACACTTATTCTGGAATAAGAGTGCCTTATTCTGAATTAGCTTAATCCACTTTCAAAGATGATAAACAATTTAAACAGACACAAAAGATAGAAAACTATAGAGTCAACATGAGGCCACAAGGAGTGGATGTCTGTATTAAGCAGACTGCAATGCATTGATGAAGGTGTGGGTCAGTGGTAGAAGTGAGAACAGTTAGGCCATGTCTACACTACAGAGTTAAGTTGACTTTCATCCACCGCTGTAATTAAAACTGGTGTCAGCAGAGCGCGTCCACAGTAGGTGCTCTTGCATCAGCAGAGACGGGTGAACTGTGGATAGCAATCCCACTGTGCAACTCATGACCATCTGCCACTGGGTGTTCTGGGAAGGGTTTGCAAAGCCTCCTCTGGGCAGGCTGAGCATCCCATGATGCAGTTTTCTCTGTCCCATCATTCCATGGGCTTCCTAGTACATTTCATGCTGCTTTTCAACAGACCCTGTAAACTGCGCTGCCATCTCTAGCAGAAAGCATGGATCTGCCTGCTCTCCAGTCTTGTGATGAGCGTGATGAACACAATATGCAGTATTTCTTTCATGAGTTGGGAATCTGATGACGACACCGTGGTGTCTGCCCTGCTGTGTGACATGGACAGAAACAATTCAAGGTTGATTTTGGCATTCACAGAGCAGCTGCACACAGTGGACCATTGGTCCTGGGTGCGAGAAACTAGCACCGAGTGGTGGGATTGCATCGTTATGCAGGTCTGGGATGACAAGCAGTAACTGCAGAACTTTTGGATGTGCAAAGCCACCTTCCTGGAACTAATAAGCCATGGTCACATAAATACCACCCTATACCGTAAACCTACTGACCGCTATACTTACCTACATGCCTCCAGCTTCCATCCATCCAGGACACACCACACGATCCATTGTCTACAGCCAAGCTCCAAGATACAACCACATTTGCTCCAATCCCTCAGACAGAGACAAGCACCTACAAGATCTCTATCAAGCATTCTTAAAACTACAATACCCACCTGCTGAAGTGAAAAAAACAGATTGACAGAGCCAGACGAGTACCCAGAAGTCACCTCCTACAAGACAGGCCCAACAAAGAAAATAACAGAACGCCACTAGCCGCTACCTTCAGCCCCCAACTAAAACCTCTCCAGCGCATCATCAAAGATCTACAACCTATCCTGAAAGATGATCCCTCACTCTCACAGATCTTGGGAGACAGACCTGTCCTCGCTTACAGACAACCCCCCAACCTGAAGCAAATACTCACCAGCAACCACACATCACTGAACAAAAACACTGACCCAGGAACCTATCCTTGCAACAAAGCCCGATGCCAACTCTGTCCACATATCTATTCAAGTGACATCATCATAGGACCTAATCACATCAGCCATAACATCAGGGGCTTGTTCACCTGCACATCTACCAATGTGATGTATGCCATCATGTGCCAGCAATGCCCCTCTGCCATGTACATTGGCCAAACCGGACAGTCTCTACGCAAAAGAATTAATGGACACAAATCTGACATCAGGAATCATAATACTCAAAAACCAGTGGGAGAACACTTTAACCTGTCTGGTCATTCAATGACCACTCATTCAGGAGCTCGGTTTGTTTAGCCTAACCAAAAGAAGGCTGAGGGGGGATATGATCACTCTCTTTAAATATATCAGAGGGATAAATACCAGGGAGGGAGAGGAATTATTCCAGCTCAGTACTAATGTGGACACGAGAACAAATGGATATAAACTGGCCGTGGGGAAGTTTAGGCTTGAAATTAGACGAAGGTTTCTAACCATCAGAGGGGTGAAATTTTGGAACAGCCTTCCGAGGGAAACGGTGGGGCAAAAGACCTGTCTGGCTTCAAGATTAGGCTAGATAAGTTTATGGAGGGAATGGTTTGAGGGGATAACGTGATTTTAGTCAATTAGGCAATAATGTGCCATCACTGGTAAAATGAGGATCCGGCTGGAGAATCTTGCCTATATGCTCGGGGTTCTACTGATCGCCATATTTGGGATCGGGAAGGAATTTTCCTCCAGGGTAGATTGGCAGAGGCCCTGGAGGTTTTTCGCCTTCCTCCGCAGCATAGGGCAGGGATCGCAAGCTGGAGGATTCTCTGCGACTTGAAGTCTTTAAATCACGATCTGGAGACTTCAACAGCTGAGTTAAGGGAAAGTGGGTGGGTCAGCTTATGTGGCCTGCATCATGCGGGAGGTCAGACTAGATGACCATAATGGTCCCTTCTGACCTTAAAGTCTATGAGTCTATAATGACAGACCTGCGGGTGGCTATTTTACAACAGAAAAGCTTCAAAAACAGACTCCAACGAGAGACTGCTGAGCTGGAATTGATATGCAAACTAGATACAATCAACTTAGGCTTGAATAAGGACTGGGAATGGCTGAGCCATTACAAACATTGAATCTATCTCCCCTTGTAAGTATTCTCACACTTCTTATCAGCCCAGTACAGACAGGTTATCTTGATTATCACTTCAAAAGTTTTTTTCTCTTAATTGGCCTCTCAGAGTTGGTAAGACAACTCCCACCTGTTCATGCTCTCTGTATGTGTGTATATATATCTCCTCAATATATGTTCCATTCTATATGCATCCGAAGAAGTGGGCTGTAGCCCACGAAAGCTTATGCTCTAATAAATTTGTTAGTCTCTAAGGTGCCACAAGTACTCCTGTTCCTTTTGCGGATACAGACTAACACGGCTGCTACTCTGAAACCTTCCTGGAACTGTGTGGAGCTCGCCCCAGCCCTCTGGTGCAAGGACACTAAAATGAATCATAGAATATCAGGGTTGAAAGGGACCTCAGGAGGTCATCTAGTCCAACCCCCTGCTCAAAGCAGGACCAATTCCCAAATGAGAGCTGCCCTAACTTTTGGAGAAGCAAGTGGTGATCACTATGTAGAAGTGGGCAACACCAGCCTGCTACCGATCAGTCGCGAATCAGTTTGGAGTGGGGATGTCCACCGTGAGGGTTGCAGTTATAGAAGTGTGCAGGGCCATTAATCGTCTGCTGCTAGGAAGGCCTGTGACTCCAGGCAATGTGCGTGAAATAGTGGATGGTTTTGTGGCAATGGGATTCCCTAATTGCAGCAGGGCGATAGATGGCACACATATCCCCATTTTGGCCCCAGACAACCTTGTGAAGGAGTACATCAGCAGAAAGGGCTACTTTTCCATGGTATTGCAAGCACTGGGGTCATTTCACGGACATCAACACAGGCTGATCAGAGAAGGTGCAGGACACTTTCATCTTGAGGAACACTGGCCTGTACAGAAAGCTGCAAACAGGGACTTTCTTTCCAGACCAGAAAATTTCCACGGGGATGTAGAAATGCCAGTAGTGATCCTGGGAGACCCAGCCTATCCCTTGCTCCCTTGGCTCATGAAGTCGTACACTGGCAACCTTGAATGCAGTAAGGAGCACTCCAATAACAGGCTCAGAATGACTACTGAATCTGCCTTTGGCTGCTTAAAGGGGGCGCTGGTGCTGCCTCTTTGGCAGATTAGACCTCACTGAGGAAAATAGTCCCATGGTCATAGCAGGCTGCCGTGCTCTGCATAACATTAGTGAAGCTAAGGGGGAGACATTTCCACAGGGGTGGAGCATTGAGGTGGATTGACTGGCTGCTGCTTTTGAGCAGCCAGATACCAGGGCTGTTAGAGGAGCTCAACAGGAGCTATTCAAATCAGGGAGGCTTTGAAGGAGAATTTTGACAATGAGCCACAGTAACGTGTGTTTCTGTAATGTATTGAGCCAGGCATTGTTTTCTTGCACCGTAGTGGGGGATGGGGGGGTCGGTCAAGAAGGGATAAAGGGGGGGAAATTCAGTGGGGTATCACTGCAAGCCCGTAGAGCTACTGTTCTGAATACTGGCACCATTTCCACAGGCGGGGGTGACAACAGCTGATATCTCACTCCTGAGGGTAACTGAGGATGCAAAGGTGCAGCTCCTGCAGGCGTGCGGATGCACACTGGGTCCTTACGCTGCTCGCCTGTGTGCTGCTCTGGTGCCTGCAGAAGTAATTGCTGATTGGTACAGCAAAGTTTCTTATGACGGGGGAAGAAACAGGGCAGCCCTCCCAAGAAACCTTGGGCAGAGGATTGCTGATTACCTCCAGGGAAGTTTCTTAGAGATCTCTATGGAGGATTCCCGGGATATCCTAGTGTGCATAAACTAACTTTTTCCACAGGGGCCCCTCTGTCTAGATGCAGAGAGGAATGAGCAGCAGATATAAACTGTTACCGTTTTTTTCAATCCCTCTTCTACCCCAATTAAAAAGCAGAACATTGCCACGTCTCCCCGCAATACTGAAGCACAATGAGTACTTACTGGAGCTTCCCTCTCCTACCTCAGGCAAGTCAAAACTGGAGTGCTGGGACTGGCTAGACCCCTCGGGAGTTAAAAAAAAAAAAAAAAAAGGCCTGATTTGTCACACCACCGGATGTCCCTGTCCCCATCTTCCTCTAGCTCCACTTCCTCATGCACTACTCTGTTCTTGAGGTTCACACCACTGGTCACTGTCTCCAGTCCCCCCTAAGTATCCACAGGGCTCTTGGCAGTGGAGGGGGAGCTGCTGCCGCGGATGGCATGCAGCTCCATGTAGAAACTGCATACGTTTGGCGCTGCACCAGAGCAACTATTGGCCGCTCTTGCCTTCTGGGACACCTGCCTCAGCGCCTTGATTTTTGCCCAGCACTGCTGCATGTCCCTATCGTATCCCTTCTCCTCCATGCCACAATCCATTTGCCCATAGGTATCAAAGTTCCTGCGGCTAGAGCAGAACTGTGACTGCACAGCCTCCTCTCCCCACCGACGCCGCAGATCCACCACCTCCAGTGTACTCCAGGCAGGGGCGTGTTTGCTGTGGGGAGCCAGGATGGTCAGCTCGGCCGGTTCTGTGTGAGCTCTCCATGCCGAGCAAACTGGAAGAACAATTTCAAAAATGTCCAGGGCTTTAAAAGGGAAGGGGCACATGCCTGTGTACCTGGCTGCAGAACAGCAGAGCTCAAACCAGTGACCAGAGCAGTCACACTGGGCATTGTGGGACACCTCCTGGAGACCACTTAGGACAACATAAGCAATGCCGTGTTTATACTGACACTGCATCACTCTATGTCACCCTAACAGCTATGCCTCTCGTTGAGGTGGTTTTCAGATGTCGGCGTGGCAGGAGAGTTAAACTGGTGGGAGGAGCATTGCAGTGTGTACACCTCTACTGGTAGGTCGATGTAAGCTGCCTTATGTCAACTTAACTCGTAGTGTAGACAAGCCCTTAGAGCAGAAGAGGAGACTGGCAGCAGCAGAGCATTCACGAATGATAAGGAATTCTCAGTGGGACCACAGAAGGAGAGCTACAATGGGAAGCAAAGACTCAGAGCCCTTCAAGGAACTGTGGAAGGAAAATGGGATGATGGTTGGAGTGCGACAGAACATACCCAAAGGATGTCTCAACCTGATTTTATTGTTAAATACCCGTAAGGTTTCTGTACCAAGGAGATGCTCTCATTCCAAAATGGTGACTTGGCTCTCAGCCATTTGACGCTTGATCAACGTCAGCCAAATCCACACAGATCCTCTGCCCACCCACCTGACTTAAACTGTACTCAAAACATCAGAATTTAAGATTCTCCTGAAACCAGATAGGAATCCAAGCCCACAACTTGACAACAGTCATACAGACTTTAAACGTGGGGCACTTCCTCAGGAAACTCTGCAAGTTTTTGTGTTCTCGATTAGCAATGGGGCCAGGTTAGTTAGGCAGGTGACTACTATTTCCCCTATCCCCTCCAGAGAAGCAGATTCGTTGTGTTTCACAAGCTGCAATAATTTCTCTTTTGCAACTAACTAGACCCAAACGTTAGACAAAAATCAAATTGAGGGACACAACGATGGGGGGAAAAAAAAAAGCATAGGAAGCTTAAAATAAGGTATCTAAGCGGGGGGGCTTGTTTTTTAAACTAAAAATTTCCTACCATTCTTGCCACCAATTCAGCTTCAGTGATATTTGTAGCTACACAAACATTAGCATGGACAAGTCTCCAGGCAGCAGCTGGCGTTTTATGTACCACGCTACTTCAACTCTTCACTCAGCGCAGATCTGAGAGACACAGGGCTTAACATGCTGGTATGCACCACTGCATTGGTGCTATGCTAGTGTTCCCACGCACATTGGCACTGGAGGAGTGAAACATCATCGCAACGGAAGGACATTTTAAAGAGAAATAAGCCTATTGTAGATGTCAAAGCACATATTTTCAGGTGAATTTATACTCCAATGAGAAAGTGAGGTTTGCCTGGGATGGAAGAAACCTCCTGATACTCAAGTGACAACTGAGAGAGATGTTTGGAAGGCTGCCAGCCAGTTTATCATCTCCAGGAGCAGTTTGTTTGGCAGCTGCTCGCTTTAGGTACATATGTGGCCTTCACCACCATAATATCCGAGTTCGCCTGTGTTGTCATGGTTTCACATCACCCCTCAAAGCCAAAAGCACTGTCACGAGGCTGTGCTGGAACTGGCAACAGGCTTTTCAGGTTGTGCTGCTAGCTCCTTACTTGTAGCCATCTGAGCTCACTCCATCAAACTGTGACGGGATCACTGCAGTTATGCTTTTTTGTGCTTTATGGCTCTGGCAACTTGATTTTCAAGTCTGGGATCGCTGTATCCACACATGGCTTTTACCTCCTATTCTCTTTTTTTATTATTTCAAACTGGATGATAAACCCCCACTGCTGGCCCTAGGAACAGATAAACTCACAACATGATGGAAGACAACACACTGCAGAATCAGGGTGTTACTGTCAAGTTATGGAGATTCTGCAGTACAAATGAGCGAGTGCATATTAGTTGCTACCAATACCGCAAATCTGAGGCACGCAGCACAGCTTTGGTTAAACAAACAATGCATTTATTTAGCAACCTGCACAAAAAGTTCGTATCCGTCCTTTTAAATATATTTATTTGTAAAAGATCAAAAAGAAAACCCAGAAAAAGACGTATCACTATACCCAAACAATGTTTGCTGTTAACAAAATGGTTATGTGCAGTACCCATTTACAGAACAGCATTAAATTCTTATTTGAAATGTTGGAGGGTTTCAAGCTTTTATTTTTCCATTTTCCAAGACAGGCGTGCAGGGGAGAATCTTCAGAACACAGGATCATCATCATTATGGAAAGAACAGCAACCAATGTATGGGAAACAAGGAATAACTTAAAAACAAAACCCACATTATTGTACATTAATCACTCTGGAATATTCTGTTACCTGGCACAACTCTCAAGATCGTACGTAGAAGGCAAAGAACAGAAGTTCATTTAATGCAATCGAAACAATAACCTAATGTGGGTTTCATCAGTGCCAGTGAGATGGGACATCCAGACAAATACCACGCCATATTCGAGAGCACACAAACTCTTTAAAGGGCCAATGTAAGCTTTCTCCGTAAACTGAGAAGGCCTTGAATCAAATATAGGTTAAAAATGGCATATATACGCTCTAAATGAGCAAGGGCTAGTTTCTCAGGACATACTAGTTTTTGGGTGTCGAGCGGTCTTAGAAGATGTGTCAGACCGGCTGACCATCTTGTATCACATTGATCTGCTGTCAGTGCTTAGAATTTGAAACTCTTCTCCTGCTTCTCCCCACACTCTTATCTTAAACCAGCATATAAACATGAACTAATTTGCAAAATCATTTCCTCACTATCACCACGCCCTGAGCTAGGAGGTTACTAAAGGAAACCTTCAACTTCCATAGGATATACCAATCAGCCAGCAAAACAACGCTGATGGGTCACAACTGCCTAAAGAGGAGAATGCAAATGTAACCTGAAGAGCCCCAAACAGGCCACAGAAGGTCTATGCACAAAGAGAAACTTTTCTATGTTCACTACTGTTGCCTTACACCCGCAATAGAGCATTCCTGTAGCACCTTGGCATGGAATGCAATAATTCTAGTCCTCATGAGACTTTCAGCTCATCACACTGTCTTGAGTGTGATTTCTTGGAGCTCAGGACCTGAGCCCAGAATTGCTGTCCTAAGGAATTCATCATCAGCTGCAGCCAATCCATCCATTTTCACAAATATAATCCTAAACCTTTGTTCACAGTTCCAACTGACCCCTTTTCTTGGGGAGAGATTCACTTCAATTTGAGATACAGAAACAAAAGGGTTTTGGTCTTCTCCCCAGGGGTTCAAGGAAAAAAAGCAACTTAATGTGCTTTTAACGGGAAGCTCAGCTGAGTTCTATTTAATGGTGAACAGAACAAGTATTTTTCATTAAAAAGATAATCCAAGAATTTGCTGTTGAGATTAAAAATGCTGAATAATGTTAGAAAACCCAAACCAAAGTATTAATGGAGTTATAAAAACAAGGTTTAAATGAGGGATCTGGGTGTGAAGTTGAAGTGCTGAGAGCTTGGGATAATCACCATCCATCCAATCAGCTACCTGACTTGTGATCACTTGCTAATCCAGAGTACCCCAAACTGTGGGGCGCGCCGGAAAGTTCCGGGAGGCTGCAGCGGGGCCTGGGCCAGCCTCCATAGGAGGGAGCGCCACCCAGCTCCACCCCACACCCAGATGCTGGTCCACACCGCAGCTCTGCTCCTGACCCAGGGCCAAGACTGGGGACAAGAGTGGAACAGCACTGTGGGCTCAGCTGCAGGCTGCAGCCCCCCACCATGGCCTGGGCTGGGTCTCCACCCCTGCTCTCAGCCTCGGCCCCTCGCCATGGCTCTGTTCCCAGCCCCGCTCCCTGCCCAGATCCACCCTTAGCTGTGGTCTCTTTACCCCTGTCCCTCCCACCCCTGTGCTGGGAGCCGTGGAAGGTTGATGGGATAAGGCGGGCGCGACCCTGAAAAGTTTGGGGACCACTGTGCTAGTGGGATTCACTGGTTAAACACTAGACGTTACATAGAAAATGGAAGCATAACTCCTTTATTTTATTTTTTTCATTTTTCTCCTTTTTTCCAGGTAGCACTACAAAGACATTCAAATATTAAAGCCACATTACAGGCCGTCCTTTAAACACACATAAAATAACCAAATGAACCGTGTCAAGTGACCCTAGAACACAACATTGTCAAAATCAAAGTTCTTTTAAAAAAAAAATGCCATTGGGCAACCAATTGAGAAACCCTCCACATAGAAACAGGTTGATCCAATCACTACTGGCTGCCCAACGCTAGGCTATCAGCTTTCCCAGATGGGCCTGCTGGCTGTACACCAAGTGCTGAGACCAAGCCCTTCACCCCCGTTTCTGTCAGTGCAGCTAGGACACCCTTCATTTGCTCAGCAGCAGTAGATTTTATGGAATGGTAGCCCAAACAAGCAGAGCTATCAAAGCCTGAACTTTTCTATTTCCGAGAGGTGCTGCTGAGAAATGCCTGGCTTTAAAAATAGACTAGATGTTAAACTGTGCAGATTTAAAAAAAACAACAACAACAACAACAACAAAAAGCAGCTTTTCCCTGTGTGAGTCCTGGCCACCTCTCTTTAGAAGGCACTCATTGGTATGCAGAGAATCTCTGTGGTTAGTGATTATACTGTCATGTAACAGGTATTAGAAAGTTAGCACTCTGGCCCTATTCTTAGCACCACCACTTCAGACTGTTTAGAGTAGCACTTACCCCTACTCATAGTGTCACCTCTACTGGAACATATTTTTTGCTTTCCCGGAAGAGAAAAAATTATGCAAAGTTGCAAACCACAATACCAAACAGGAGAAACCGTTCCAGTTTTTCCCCCTCTTTTTTTTGTTTTAGACAGCATGTTTTACAGGGGTGTTTTTAAGTACACTGTGCTGTGTCTAATGGAGAACTATAAATCCAAGGGAATTAAACATTTCAGACTCTGTCATTTCTACTGCCAACTGTCATTTATAAGTTGGCTGGTTTGCCAAAAATGGCTCTGAGCAAGCAGCTTATGTACCTCTTTACAATGCAGCACCCACTTCACTGCCCCAAAGTGGGAGCGCACAAAGTGCAAGATCCCCTTCCAAAAAAAAAAAAAAAAAAAAAAAATCAAATCAAACTTGTCAATTTCAGACAGACACTCCAGATCCAGCAAGAAACTGCCTCCAATTTCAGGCTGGACATCTAAAGTGAACAAGGATACAACTTTTTAAAGATACAAACCCAATAAACTTGTGTTTTTCTTTACGTCATGGGACATATTTAAAGCTTAAAAGAAATACCAGAGTTTAAAAAAAGTGCCTGCCTCAATCTACCTATTTTGCTGTGGGGAGGGTTTCTTTTGGAGTGGAGGGAGAGCGGGGGGGCGGCGCACAGGAAGGGAACGTAATAGAGGGAGAGGGACTGTTGCCATAATCAACTTTACTCTTATGGAATGATGCAATTTCTGTAATGATTTAAGCACAATTTAAAACAAATCTACAGTACGTTATTTCAAGGGGAAAAACACTAAAATTGCCAAATGTCATAGACTAAACAGCAACTCATATTTATATATAAAAACTTAAAGTCATGTGAACATTATCTCAGCAAATGCTACAACAGTGGTTAGGCATCATCATCTTCCTCTTTTTTGTCCTTCTTCCCGTCGCCCTCGCCCTCAGCTGTCTCACTGGTGTCTCGTCTCCTTTTTCTGTTACGTGCATTAAGTCTATTTTTAGGAGGTGGCAAAGGGTCCATTCCAAGTACTTTGTGTATCTGCCTGAAAGCTAGCATCCTTAAAGCATGCTAGAGGAGGAAGGAGAAGAAACATTAAGGATGGTACCATTGTCAGGACAGTAGTAGGCATGACATGGCTGATACTACATAGCCTACAGTATCTTCTGTGTACAGCAGCCTTTATAGTCACACACTGCAGGCTGGAGTTTAAAGTTAATGACAACGTGTTCTAAATATCAAGTACAGATACAAAAATATAAAGGACCTTATTACAAAGCTGCTGAGAGCTCATAACTTCAATTAAAATCAGTGAAAGCTGAGCTAGTCAGTTCCTCTGAAAAATCAGGCCTAAAAATGTTTGTCCTGAACCAAAACTTGCTGAAGTCAATGCAAATCTTTACAATAGTTTCTAGCTCTTAAAAAGACTGTTCCCAAAGCCCAATGAAGAGCTAGAAACTACTGTAATTTGTTTAGTACAAGAAACAGCGTACAAATAGCAGCAGTCTTCTCACATCCCACACTGATCCATCCTGGAATGATCTCCTGCCTGCTATACCGACAGAAGTGATTCTAACTCCCCCAATCCTTTAGTCCTAGACATCTTTTTTAGGTACTCTCATTATTCACTGGGGTCTAAGTAGAAAATGCTATACAGAGTCCACATAGGAATATTTAATCTAAAGTCTTGAGTTTAATACAAGCCAGAAAGGTGAAAGTTCTATATTTAACTGGTAAGCCTACCAAGGTTGTTCTACACACAGGCAATACTTAGCTCAGAAACAGAGATCAGTGTGAATTCCTAAATCAAATATCTAACTTCAGCCTACTGCTCTGGAGATGTCAGGCAATATTACATACACTAAAAGCATTTTTAATTTTTTCTACCATGCAGTGGCTGGCTTGCAATAAGATTTTATTTTAAAATTGCATTACATTGCCTGCCAACACCCTAAGAATCTTTGACTGATAATAATACCACCATTGCTTACGTGGCCAGCAGGAGCAGATTTTAGATACTGCGATCAAAAAATGCAGCGCACAGCTTGCCTCTCCACATAAAATCTGATTCAACTGGCAGTTTTTGATGCCGGTGGACGTAAAGAACTACCACACTATTCATTAAGAAAATTAATAGTATTATAAAGAAATATGGTTGTGAACATTTTTTACAGTATTAACTTAAAGAACACATGGACTTATATTTGATTTTTTTTTTACTTCACCTTTTACACTAACCACTAAAGATGGCTAACAAGATTAGAGAAAAATATTTTTTTCATTGCGTTTACTTTTTGACAATTCTGTGTTTTCTAGTCCATTTCACTGGTTTTCCCTATAGTCAGTTTCCCCTTGTTTTTATGTATTTACCCCTTAAATCCCTTCAAGCCACACGGGAGAGAAAACGGTTTTGAAAATACGACTAAAAAATGGGTAGAGAGACTTGGGGGGCAAATGCAATTCTGAAACTGACTTAACTCTCTTTAAAGGCAACTTTACTCTTCAATGTGAGGTATTTTTCACATTGATGAATTTCTTTATTTTTAAAGAAGTGTGTAAATTAGGTGCAGCTTTCAGGGTCAGAGTTGTTAACATGGCTTTTGGGGTCACAAACACATACAATCGCAAACCAGAGGTTGTCCCTTACCATGGGTGCTGTAGCTGTTTTCAAAACCTTAACTGGAAAGGATAGAGTAACCTCAAATACCGATGTATACCAGATGCTTCACTTTACAGAATGCTTCTACTAAAGTTTCCTTCTCAATGCTATTAGAAATAACTGTCTTATCTACCTGTGCACTGGCTGTAATATCCTCTCGTTCCTGACTGGTCATAGTCTCTAGAGCATCCATTTCATCTTTCTCACAGGGATCTTGTAGCCCAGGTCCATCTGAATGCAAGGGGAAGAAGGAACCACAACTCTAAAACTCACTATGATCAGGGTTTAAGAAAAAGACGTTTAAAAAAATCACACTTTCCTAACGTACAGTGTTAGTTACAGTACCACTGACATTGCTTTTCACTAGTTATGCTGTTTGGTTACTTTTTTGCACTTCACTCAAGGAACAAGGAAACCTCACTAGTCAGTTTCAATTCTGCATTCTCAGGGACTGGCATAGAATGCTGAAGTGCTTGGGTTTTATATTTTTTTTAAATATTGCTTTGAAGTTTTAATGAGAGCAATATTATTAATGCACACACAAGTGTTGGGCCTAAACTATCCGAATCTCTTTAAGCACTTCAAAATAAAAAATAATCAACGCCTTCCCTTCAATCAAAAAGGCACATACAACACATCTGCCACTTTCTGAAAGCAGAGCTACCAATACCATTGAGTCCCAGAATCAGTGCTGCGGACAGAGTTTATTTCAACAGCCATACTTTAACACAGGGGTCGGCAACCTTTCAGTAGTGCTGTGCCGAGTCTTCATTTATTCACTCTAATTTAAGGTTTCGCGTGCCAGTCAAACATTTTAACGTTTTTAGAAGGTCTCTTTCTATAAGTCTATAATATAACTAAACTATTGTTGTATGTAAAGGAAATAAGGTTTTTAAAATGTTTAAGAAGCTTCATTTAAAATTAAATTAAAACGCAGAGCCCCCTGGAGGCCAGGACCTGGGCAGTGAGAGTGCCACTGAAAATCAGCACATGTGCCGCCTTCGGCACACGTGCCATAGGTTGCCTACCCCTGCTTTAACATCTGTTCAGTGGGAAACCATCACAAAATGTAGCATGTACTGCGGGATGACAATAAGGATGGCCCAATCCACCATTTCAAAGATTTAGTGGAGCAACATTACAGATATTAGTTTAGAACTGACCCATCAAGAGTGTTCCTGTGGCTACACATTCAAGAACTCGGCGCATGGCATCTCCAGGACTTAGCGGACTTGTTGCACTACTTAAAGCCTTTTCTACAAGAAGTTCCATTGCCTGCAGGAAGGACAAAATCAGGGTTGACTTTTTAAATGAGGAAATGAAGCTAAAATACAGTTTCTTAAAAATATAAGCAATGGTGTATCCTCCACAAAAGGCGTGCAGCCTCTGCAGAAGGCAAAGAATCCTTTTTTTAGGGCTGTGTCTTGCTTTTTAGTTCCTTGAAACTAGACTCAAGATACTGCTAAGGCAACCTTGTAAAACCATCACGAACATCTAAGCTCCTGCAAAAAACCCTTCTCGTCTACTTGTGCTAGGACAATAATACTGAAAACATTTTACTTGCTTGTCAACAAAAATTACTTGGCTGAGAGAATGGACCAATAGAACTTTGCAAGGCTGAGCTCAAGAGAATTCACAACTCAGTTCAGAGTTGGCTACTAACTTATTTCTAAAAACTCTCTTTAGCAAGTCACATAATAGAATTCTGCACCTAGAGGATTTACAGCAGTCTGGTCACTTTCTTAGGAAAATTAGGACTGACCAAAGGATTTGGACCACTGTATGCTACATGGGACCATTTAGACCGGCTCCTCTATGGTTTCTTTGGGCATTTATTAGTTGACAATAGCCCTGCTATTTATTGGCGCTTTTCTAAAAATGTTAAAGTTTATCATCACTTGTTTATTAAATTATTTTGTAAACCTACAGGCGTCTACCAGTGAAACCCGTCACCTTTTATCCAGCTTTCCTATTATGTTTATATGATTTTAATACTACATTAGAAAGTTTTGTCCAATCATCATCAGTAGTATTACAGTTGCACTAGAAGTTCCCAATCAAGATCCCATTGTACTAGACATTGTATACACACAGTAAGACAGTTCTGGGCACATGGTACTTACAATCTTCCAGCCGCGGTAAGAGCTGGAAGAGAAGGGGTAGCAAGGTAAAGAAAGCAAACGTGCTTCCCTCTCAAGAAGCCAATTCATCCCCCTACCACAGGTTAACTGCACATGTGCAGAAAGAGGAAGGGGTAGAAAGAGGGGACTATTGTATAAGTAAGTACCAGTGGGGCCTCTCTCCAAAGGTTAGATTCATTTCTTCAGCCAAATATAATGAAAGCAAGTCCCTCAACTGCTCCTAAACCAGCAGCACAAAGGCAACAAAGGCAGATGAACAAGACCAACACCATAATTGACACCAGGGTTCAATTACACTGGAGGGATAAAATGTGTTCCTAGTATTTATTGAGGCAATCCACAAGTTAGACTAATGCAGTAGCTAGTATGGGAGAAGGTTTTCTAAGTATGTATGGTTTACAATAAATAAAATCCAACTAGCTTCCCCAGTTGTTTAAGACTCTCGGAAGTAGACAGACTACTCTCTACAGAGTATTTATATGCTTAATATGAATAGGACTCCTGGAAGCCTTGTGAGAGGAGAGAGTTCCAGGTATGCATGGAGCACGTAACCCACTGTATGGACACAACATTTGTGTCCATATAGCATAGTGGATTTAGAGCTCAGCTGTGTTAGGAGTTTGTATGTTAAACACATATCTGACTCCGTATACAGTGTCTACAGTCATGCTGGTGTGGCTGTTCACATTCTGAGGAAAGGGACCTCCTCTCTCAGAGCTCTAGCTAAATCATACTGCTTATGTGGCCTGCAGACATGGGCTGTGGCACCACACTTGTTATAGCCAAGTATGAAGTTGAAAATCTGAGATGACTGCAGATATGCACTAATTATTTTTAAACTGTCACATTCTCCACCCCCGCAAGAGGAACTGGAATTGAATAACTACATAAATTTGCTTTGGTGAAGAGGCTATGGAGGATGGATTCCCTATTGCTGAGCAGCAGTCTTCTTGTTAGTCTATAGAAAAGGGAAGGTAAATGTAGACCATGCTCTGGGACCTACTGAGGTCAGTAGGCTTTGTCACTGACGTCAACAGATTCAGCCCTATATATCCAATGTACTTGTGTGGTTAGCTTATCTTTTACTTCATTTCAATGTCCCTGATAATCATCACTGTTGCTAAAAGCGTGTCTTACATGATAGCAATCAAAGGAAGGGTGTCACAGAAAAGGCTTCGGTCTTCTTACCCAATCTGGAAGTGCCCCCCATGTTGGTACACGCTGGCAAAGATCTCGCAGAACCCTGATGATAATCACACATGACTGCAAACCGTTAGCTCTAGCCTTTATGGAAATAAAGGAGACTGTTTGCTAACAGAAAATATCTAAGACAATAAAAACCTAAGTCATACAAGCAGCAAAACAAAACTCATTAAAAGTATCTTAGAGTCTGAAGAAAATATTCTCCTTATCTGAATATTAAACCATTTGACTTCACATGGAGCAAAGTTTCCACTATGTACTACTCCATGTAAAAAATGCAATGGGGCACTGGCATTCTAAAAAAATGCTGAGGTAGAACACAAAACCAAAAGGGATAAAGAAACTCGGTTTACCCTAACCAAAAGAAGGCTGAGGGGGGATATGATTGCTCTCTTTAAATATATCAGAGGGATAAATACCAGGGAGGGAGAGGAATTATTTCAGCTCAGTACTAATGTGGACACGAGAACAAATGGATATAAACTGGCCGTCGGGAAGTTTAGGCTTGAAATTAGACGACGGTTTCTAACCATCAGAGGAGTGAAGTTCTGGAACAGCCTTCCGAAAGAAACAGTGGGGGCGAAAGACCTCTCTGGCTTTAAGATTAAGCTTGATAAGTTTATGGAGGGGATGGTTTGATGGGATAACGTGATTTTAGTCAATAGGCCAATAACGTGCCATCGCAGGTAATTAGTATCAATGGTCAATGCGGGTCTGGCTGGAGAATCTTGCCCACATGCTCAGGTTTCTGCTGATCGCCATATTTGGGGTCGGGAAGGAATTTTCCTCCAGGGTAGATTGGCAGAGGCCCTGGAGGTTTTTCGCCTTCCTCCGCAGCATGGGGCAGGGGTCGCTTGCTGGAGGATTCTCTGCGACTTGAAGTCTTTAAATCATGATTTGGGGACTTCAACAGCTGAGTCAAGGGAGAGAATTATTCCAGGAGTGGGTGGGTCAGCTTTTGTGGCCTGCATCATGTGGGAGGTCAGACTAGATGATCATAATGGTCCCTTCTGACCTTAAAGTCTATGAGTCTAACTAACCTATCTAGTTAAAAGAAGGCTACACCAATTGTGTTCAACATTTTGAGCACTCTCAGGGTAAGCAACATTATTTGTGGAGTCAGTGCTAGCAAAAGGCGTTAGATTGGCAGCTCTGAATACTCAAATCCTCTACTTATCCACAAAGCAGGTAAAGAATGATCAGAACTGGGCAGGCTTCACTTTTCCACTAGCCAATGGATCGCAAGCGTCCTGGAGAGACCAACGGCCATGTTGTCTTTAAGGATCTATTCAGCTCTTGCTTTTCTGTTGGGGTTGCTGCACAGTGCTAATTATGGTGGTGGATTTTATAAGTATTTCTTAAACAACTAGAGAGACAAGGTGGGGTAGTATCTTTTATTGGACCAACTTCCATTGATGAGAGAGACACGCTTGCAAGCTGACACAGAGCTCTTTTTCAGATGTGGGAAAAGTACACAAGTGTCACAGCTAAATACAAGGTTTGTTTAGCATAAGGAATTAATATGTTGTAAGAAACCACTCAAGATGAATTGGAAATTAACACCTCTGCAGTCAAAGGACAAAGGAAGATCAGTGGGTCTTAAACAATCGTCAGTTGTACTTGAAAGTTTAGGGTTTAAAAGGGCATTTCTAAGCCAGGTGGTGAGGGTGACATCTAAAAGGATCCTCTCAGATCCATTTACTGACAGAAGTTGACATACACAGCCTTCTCTAGCCTGCCAGAATAAAGATAAAATATTTTGCTTCAGCAGGATTTATTTTCACCAAAACCCAACGAAAAACAGGAACGGGCTCATTTCTATTCTAGAAATATTCCTATTTTAAGTTACTGTGCTGTGGAGAGGATGAGTTGGAATGTGTACACAAGAATTTTGGGGTCATTATACAGAAGATGCCCCCAATAGCATCAGTTACACTTTGAATAAACATGGTCAGCTCTGCAGCACAAAACTGTGCCTCCTTCCCCCTCCCGCCCTCTCCTTCTACCAGATTAGCAAATCAATGGGAAACTGCACAACACATCTCAGTGCTTAGAAAAGCTCTTTACCTGGAACCATTTAGCATGACGAAGGGCAGCCAATGACTCTAGGCATTTCTGTTGACTCAAAATATCACAGGGGTCAGGCTGAGATTCTGCTGCTGCTTCTAAGAGGAAAGAAATATATGAATTTCTCTTTGCACCATTTACTTACAAAGCTTTCGCGACCAAGAGTTGCTGTGAAAGACCATAACACAAGCATAACTTTTTGTTACTAATAGTTATCAAACTAGCATACTGTTGTTTCTAAATCATATCCACAGACTGAAGCCCAACTGCATTGTGATTAGAGATCATTGTCTCCTCCATCAAAAGCAAGCAGTCTTTTTCAAATGAGAATGTGTTTCTGAAAGCATTGAGAGCAGCACAAAAATCTCTATTAGCAAATTACAGCAATTAGGTCTGCAGATTTATAAAGTTAAGTCTCGAATACAACTAACTCCATCCATATTCTGCCTCCCCATTCAGGAAGGTGAAGGGAAAAAGCAGCACAGGAGTTTTAGGAGGATTTCGGCCTTCTGATTTTGTCACTTTGAAAGTATTCTGACAGTAGTAACCAAATCAACAAATCAAAATATCTGCTCAGTCACCATGGTTATTTCATTTTGAAATTATTACCTATTTAGTACATCAAACCTTTCACACACAAAATAATTTTAAACCATCAATGATTTACTCACCTTCGTCAGCAGAAGCATCCTCTCTCATGAGAGGAGATGTGACTGAAATTGTGACCTGCATTTTTGGTTCCTTGCATGAACAGATGAGTATACTTGCTTCCTCAGCACCGGATGAAACTTCATACTCATCTTCAGTTAACGTCTAGAAAGTTAAAAGAACAAAACTTCACTTGTTTCACCTTCAAGTTCATGTGCCAGCATTATCTCTACACCCCACTATTTAAAAAAAACTTATTTGGTGAATTTTTTGTTCAAGAAAGAAATTGACTAATATAGTTTAAAAGCTAGGAATGATGTAGCATCAGTTTCAATTACATTAGTAGAAAAAATGGGTGAGGTAATATCTTTTATAGGATCAACTCCTGTTGAAAGAAGGCACAAGCTTTTGAGCTATACAGAGCTCTTCCTCCGGTCTGGAGAAGGTAGACAGAGTGTCTGAGCTAAATACAAGGTGGGACAGGTTGTTAAGCATAAGAGGTTCACACATGCAGTATAAGACCACTTTAAATGAAGTGGGCAATTCAAGGTTAGGAGGCAGTAGGGTGTGCTACAAATTGTTGTAATACACCATAAAACCAGTGTGTGTGTTAAGTCTATAATTTTTTGTGTCCAATAGAGTTATGAATTTAAGTTCCCAGGCTTGTCTTTTGAAGGTATTATGCGGGTTTCCTTTGAGGATGAGGACAGAGGTCAGACATGGACACATCTGTATCCTGAAAGAAATCTTCCCCAAACTCCCTCTTCTGACTTTCAAACAACACCCCAACCTTACCAATCTTTTCATCAGAAGCAAGCTCCGACCAGACCAAGACACACCAACTCAAAGCAGCACCAGTTCCTGCCAGAACAGGTGCAAAACATGCAGACATATCTCCACTGATACCATGATCAGTACCTCCCACAATACAACTTTCAAGATCTATGGATCCTACACATGCTTATCACATCAGGTGGTGTACCTCATCCAGTGCATCAAATGCCACAACTACTATGTGGGTGAAACCAGACAATCACTACGCTCTCAAATGAAACCATGCAGAAAAATGATAGCGACAGACCACCACACCAGCTATGGGCGAGCACTTTTCACAAAGTGCTCACTCCATGTCTGACCTCAGTCCTTGTCCTCAAAGGAATCCCACATAACGTCTTCAAGGGACATGCCCGGGAGCTTAAATTCATAACTCTGCTGGACACTAAAAACCATGAATTAACAAAGACACTGGTTTCATGGTTTATTATAGTAATTTGTAACACACTCTGCTGCCTGCTAACCTTTAATTGCCCAATTCCTTAAACTGCTGTTTCCTACAGCATATGTGAACCTCTTATGCTTAATAATCTGTCTCACCTTGTATTTAGCTCAGACACACTGTCTACCTTCTCCAGACCTGAGGAAGAGCTGTGTATAGCTTGAAATCTAGTCCCTTCCACTAACAGAAGTTGGTCCAATAAAAAAATATCACCTATCTTGTCTCTCATATATCCTGGGACCAGCACGCCAGCTACAACCCTACAAACATATATAATAGGCAGCATACCCTTTTTTTGCAGTAGGCCCTTACTGGCCAGGCTCTCTCATAGCCCTACCAGTGCACCTCAAACTTGATATGCAACTCTGTCATTCTAGTCCTCAGACTTTCCTGAGCAGATTGTCCCATCATGCAAATTATGCTGAACTGTATTAGCTTTGTGATGTAAGAGGCTGTAAGGACTGAACTAAGACATCCAAAACAAGTGCAGCGTGCCACTATGCTACCTACTACTATAATGGAAATTGACATTTTGAGATGGAATGCAGAAAAAACCCAGCACACGTTCCGTTACAATGCCTATTGCTAAGCGCAGGAACTGTATTTTCTATTTTGTTTTGTACATAGCCTAGGATATTGTTAATCTTCAATAAGCAGTACTGGATTATTCTATGCTGTAGGTATCCTTTTTCCTGACAACTAGCAAAGGAGAAACAGTCATTAGAAATCAGAAACAAAGAAGGAGGATCCACTCTTACTGAAAGCTGCTTGGGCAGCTGCTCTGTGATGTTCTTTAAGAGGGTGTGTGTAGGTTTCTGGGCAGAGAGTAGGATAAGATGAACATTCCTGTCTCCTTGGAGCAGAAGCCCTTTTGCCAGAATGCCAACTCGCATTACACCTTTCAGAATTCGGGGTGCAGTTTCTGCTTTCCTGTTGAGGAGAGAAGTCGTGGGAAAACATCAAACAGAGCTATCTACATTGAATCTGAGCCTTAAAATCTATCACAGGGAGCCCCAAAATATCTGAAAAGCAGAACTAAAAGGCAATTAACAATATTGCTCCTGAAGTAAATTGCTGCACTGTATTTGTTAAAACAGAAAGACACTGAAATCTCCATGCAATTCTTTGGTTCTGCTGCAGCACAAATTCATTGAAGCAACTTTAGTGGTAGGTCCACTATGAGTTACATGTTTGCCTTTTGATTGTAATTTTGAAACCTTTAACTTAAATCTAAATACAAGAACTCTCCAGTACTCTTATTTAAAATATGACATTGAAATAGCGTAAAGATTTCACTACCACCCCATGTCTAACTGTTCAGAGGGGAGACTATTTTTGTTTTACTACTTTTGAAGTGACTATTAAGTGCCAAGTGGTGTCACAGCTGTGGACAGCTGGAACATTTTCTGCAGGAATTGGACATTACTATAACCCTTTTTAATCTAGCTTCAACCAGTGCTACAGGACAGAAAACAGAATTTAAAGCCACTAAGTAAGGAAGCCAATTCTGTATGTATCGCAAGCTCTGCGATCTCTACCCTCACTAATGTTTAGGCAAACAAAATATAGATGCACAAATGAGAGTGAGGAGAGGATTCCTTTTTGCCATTTTTAAACTCTCATTTTGCTGATGTGGCCTCTTTACCCATCCCCTTCGACAGACTCTGCAGCTATTGTGGAATGATGACTTCCCCAGCACTCCAAAAGTGTCAACCTCATCTTGCCACAATACTGCAGCAACTACCTATGTAAAGAGTCTATGCAAGTTTGTTACCCCCTCTCTTCATCATCTTCTTCTCTGTCAGATTCTTGCTCTGTCAATGAATCAGAGACGAGCTTAAGAGCACGTTCAGAATGGGAGACGACCTTCTGGATGGCCTGCAGCTCCTCTTCTGTTGGGTAGATGCTAGAGTGCTTTGTCATGATGTGACGGTCATCAGAAGAGTCGGGACGTCTAGTAGGCTGAGAGACAGAAAATAACAAACTTTACTACCATCTGGGGGCTGAGAAGAATTAAAAACGGTTACCTACCTTTCATAACTGTTGTTCTTCGAGATGTGTTGCTCAGGTCCATTCCATTCTAGGTGTGCGCGCGCCTACGTGTGCAGTCAGAGGAGATTTTTGCCTTAACGGTATCCATAGGGCCGGCTGTGGTGCCCCCTAGAGTGCCGCGCTCATGCCGCTGTATATCAGGCACCACCAGCCCTGCGCCGTCTCAGTTCCTTCTTGCCGACATTCTGACAGAGGGGCAGGAGGGCGGGTAATGGAATGGACATGAGCAACACATCTTGAAGAACAACAGTTACGAAAGGTAGGTAACCGTTTTTTCTTCTTCTTCGAGTGCTTGCTCATGTCGATTCCATTCTAGGTGACTCACAAGCAGTATCAATAGAGGTGGGCCCAGAGTTCACCGTCATGCAGCTTGTAGCACAGCTCTGCTGAAGCCAGCGAGATTCTGAGCTTACTGGGTCAACGCACAGTGTGAAGCGAATGTGCGGACAGATGACCAGGTCACAGCCAGACAGATCTCCTGGATCGGCACCTGAGCAAGGAAGGCTGCCAAAGACGCCTGCGCCCTAATCGAGCGAGCCATCACTATCGGCGGCGGGGGGCATGTTCCTTAGCTAGTAGCAGTAGCGGATACAGGCCGTGATCCACAATGATATTCTTTGGGGAGACACAGGGCAACCTTTCATCCTGTCTGCAATTGCCACAAACAGCTGCGTAGACTTACAGAACAGCTTCATTCTGTCTATGTAGAAGGCCAGAGCGCGTTTGACATCCAGGGTATGCAAACTGCGTTCCTCATCTGTCTCGTGGAGCTTAGGACAGAGGACCAGCAAGCATATGTCTTGACCAATATGGAACTAGGAGACGACCTTGGACAGAAAGGCCGGGTGCAGACGCAGCTGAACCTTGTCCTTATAGAAGGCCACGTAAGGTGGTTCAGATGTTAGCACTCTGATTTCGGACACTCGACAGGCTGAAGTTATGGCGACTAGGAAGGAAACCTTCCAGGAGAGAAGCAGGAGAGAGCAGGAAGCTAGAGGCTTGAAGGGGGGACCCATGAGCGGTGACAGCACAAGATTCAGGTCCCAAGGGGGTACTGGATCCCGAACATGTGGGTAGAGGCACTCCAGGCCCTTCAGAAACTGTGCCGTCATAGGGTGGGCGAAGACCGACCTGCCTTGAAATGGAGAATGGAACGCCAAAATGGCCACCAGGTGCACCTTGACCGAAGACAGCGACAGGCCCTAGAGCGTTAGGTGCAGCAGATAGACCAGGATGTCCTGCAGTGGGGCCTCCTCCACACAGATGTGACAATCCGAGGCCCAACACGCAAATTGCTTCCACTTAGTCACATAGGTAGCTCGGGTGGAAGGCTTCCTGCTGCCCAGCAGGACTTGCTGGCCACCGGCGGAACACAGGGTTTAAAAGAGAACTAGATAAATTCATGGAGGTTAAGTTTGTTAATGGCTATTAGCCAGGATGGGTAAGGCATGGTGTCCCTAGCCTCTGTTTGTCAGAGGGTGGAGATGGATGGCAGGAGAGAGATCACTTGATCATTACCTGTTACGTTCACTCCCTCTGGGGCACCTGGCATTGGCCACTGACAGTAGACAGGATACTGGGCTGGATGGACCTTTGGTCTGACCCAGTATGGACATTCTTATGTTCTTAAGTTTCTTATGAGCTCGCCCAGGTGGGCTCCCCATCCCAGATGCGAAGCATTCAAGATCAGGGTGAGCAATGGGGTCAGGGACGCAAAGGGAACTCCTTGGAGCACCAACTTGGGGTCCCGCCACCAGGCCAATGACAGCAGGATATGGACTGTTACTGTGACTACTCGGTCTAGGAGGTGCCTGCTGAGAATGTAAACCACGGACAGCCACGTTTGCAGAGGCCTCATATGAAGAAGGGCATGGCTGACCACGTATGTGCATGTGTCCCAACAGTCACAGACACAGGTGGGCTGTAGTGAGCGGGTGGGCTTGCATGTGGGGGATTAAGCCCGCTATGGCCTGAAAACGTGTTTCGGGATGGAAGGCCCTGGCTCATGTGGAGTCGAGGACCGCTCCGATAAACTCTATGCATTGGACTGGCGTTAACGTGGACTTTTCTGCGTTTATCAACAGCCCCAGGTCGCTGCAGGTGGAACGCACCAGATCGAAGCTCCTTTGTACCTGCCCTTGATGAGCCAGTCATTGAGATACAAAAAGATCTGGACACACACACCCCGGCGACGCCTGAGGTAAGCCGCCACTGGCACCATGCATTTCGCTAACACCCTGGGGGCCGAGGACAGGCCAAAAGGTAGGAACGTGAACTGAAAGTGCTGCCCGGCCACAATGAAGCACAGGAACCGTCTGTGTCCCAGGAATATGGAGACATGGAAGTATGCATCCTTTAAGTCGAGAGTGTGTACCAGTCCCCTGGATGCAGGGAAGAGATGATGGAGGCCAGGGAGACCATGCGGAACTTCAACTTCTTGAGTGACTTCTTGAGGCCAGGCAGGTCCAGGATGGGTCTGAGGCCCACTTTGGACTTTGGGATTAGGAAGTAACAAGAGTAGAAGCCTCTTCTTTCCATGTCCTGAGGAACCTCCTCCACAGCCCCCAAGCCCAGGAACTTCTTGACCTCCTGAACGAGGAGATGCTCATGAGAAGGGTCCCTGAAGAGGGATGGGGAAAAGGGGGGGACAGGGAAGAACGGGGGCAGGAAGGCAAGTTGACCAAGAATTGCAGGGTATAGCCCCCAGCGATTATGTCCAGGACCCAGTGGTCCGAAGTAACCCTGGACCATGCCAAACAATAAGGGGAGAGGAGGTCAAGAAAAGGGTGGGAAGGATCCAGACAGATGGCTGGTGCGTCGCTCCCAGGCACACCCTCAAAATGAGTGCTTCTGACCTCCTTGGTGCTTCACCGGGCCAGGCTGTGCAGGGGAGTGGGACAACAAGTGGCAGCGGCGGCTAAACCCGGTGTCCTGCTTTCTTGTAGGTCCATGATGAGGCTGCCACTGTCGTGGAGGTGGTGGAGGTTGGAATGGCTGTCTCGACACCTGAGGAGTATGCCTCCTCAGAGAGCGGAGAGTCACCCGTGTGTCCTTAAGGCCGTACAGCTGCGTGTACGTCTGGTCAGAGAACAGACCTACACCATCAAATGGGAGGTCCTGAATAAAGGCCTGCATCTCCTGGGACAGGCCCGCGGTCTGGAGCCAGGAACTGCGCCTCATAACCACCGCCTAGGCAACCACCCGGGCAGCTGAATCGGCCGCAACCCAGGTCATTTGGAGGGAGCACCAAGCCGCCACGGTGCCTTCCTCCACCAGAGTTGCAAACTCCTGGGCCACCTCCTGGGGCATGAAGTCTTTGAACTTGAGTAGGGAGTCCCATAAGTTAAAATTGTAATGGCCCCAGAGGGTGTGGTGGTCCGCCACCCGAAACTGGAGGCTGGCTATAGAATAAATCTTGCGACCAAACAAGTCCAACCTCTTAGCATCTTTATTTTTAGGGGTGGAACTGGTGGGGCCCTGCTTATCTTTCTCGTTGGCCATTGACATGACCAACGATCCCGGTGGCGGGTGGTTGTATAAGTACTTGAACCCTTTCACAGGGACGAAGTACTATTTCTCCGCTCTTTTAGACGTGGACAGAATAGAGGACGAGTTTGCCAGATGGACTTGGCAATGTCCAGGAGCCCCTCATGTACCTGGAGTGCGACCTGGGCTGGGGTGGCCACCAAAAGCACATTGAACAATGTGTCCGCCTGCTCCTCCATCTCCTCTGCCTTGAGGCCCAAGTTCAAAGCCACCCTACGGAGCAGCACCTGATGCTCCTTAAAATCGCCCGGTGCGCTAACTCTGGAGGGGCCTGTCCCCCCTTTTCCCCATCCCTCTTCAGGGACCCTCATGAGCATCTCCTCGTTCAGGAGGTCAAGAAGTTCCTGGGCAAGGGGCTGAACTGTGCCTCCAATCCAGAGAAGTCGTCGCCCTCCAGTGACCATGGCCAGGCCTAGGTCTGGCGGCTACCAACGACCAGTGCTGGGAGCGTTCCGATCGTGTCGGGGAGCGGCCTCGAGGTCTCGGCGACCAACGGCGTGACTCGGACCGGTACCAGGGAGATCGTCTATGCTTGGGAGAGCTCTGGCGTGAAGATGGGGACTGGGAACATGGTACCGATGCTTGGTAATGACGGGTCAGAGACCTGGGCCGCAGAGACCAAGAATGTGGCAACCTAGGGCTCTGCCTTGGCTCTGGAGACCAGTGGCGCTCGCTCGACTTGTGTGAGGCCTTACTGGCGGGCTTGCCCTTTCGGGGAGCCTTAGCTAATTCCATCACCGAACGCAGAGCCGGCTGTGGTGGGAGCTCTCTTGGCTCTGCAGGCGCCAAGAGCTGAGCGGGCATCGACTGCACTGTCAGCTTGGACCCTGTACCCCTCCCCAGAGTCGGTGGCAGGTCTTTTTGAAGGGAAGAACTCCCCAAGGCAGAGCCCTTGTGTAGGTCCGGAGTGGGCATAAGGCCTGAACAGGGTCCTTTGCCCACCGCGCTTTTGCCGGGAGGAGTCCGGTGCCAGAGGTGCGCTATGCACTGAGGCCGAAGCGCTGAGTGCCATTTGGGGCCGAGCTGGCTCAGAAACTGGGTGCAGGGCCGCCTGCATCAGGAGGCCCCTCAGACGTATGTTGCGTTCCCTCTGTGTCCGAGGATGAAAGTTCTTGCAGATGCGACAATGCTCCTTCATGTGGAACTCCCCAAGGCACTGTAGACAACCATCGTGAGGGTCACTAACAGGCATAGGCCTGTTACATGGGGAGCAGGGCTTAAAACCCAGAGAACGGGGCATGCCCCACCCGGGGCAAAGTCCCCACTGGGACCCACACTAACTGAACACTTAACAGCTACTTATCTACTAAAAAACAATAGAACTATTTACAACAAGGCTAAAACAGGAAAGGAACTGATGGCCACTTGCGAAGCAAGGGACAGAGGCGCTCTGACTGACCACCACAGGCAGTAAGAAAGAACTGGGAGGGTGCAGGGCCGGCGACGCCTGATATACCACGGCATAAGCGCAGCACTCCAGGAGGCGCCACAGCAAAAAATGTAAGGCAAAAATCTCCGATGGCCGCGCACATGGGCACGCCCACACCTAGAATGGAATTGACATGAGCAAGCACTCAAAGAATGAAAAAAATTCTTAGCAATGCCATCACTAGTAGACATCCTATACACGCTCATAACTACATGAACAGATGCAGAAGACTATGTGAAAACAATTAAAGCAAAGAAATTCCAGCAAGCAACTGGAATTTTGTCAAGTCTCAAAGGGTCAGGCTAGAAAAGCAGTAGGGAAAAACTTAGCTGCTGCAGAAAGTGAGGCTCAATAGGCGGTGTTCTTCCCTCTGAATTAGTATTGCACTAATGCTCCGTCACAGCATTTCGGGTTGCTGGATTCCAGGAGGTGAAGTTTTGTAAATCAGACTTTAAAAGCTAATATCCTGACCACATGTAATGAATCCACAGCACCATCTGTGCCCTGTGGCCAGATCAAATTCCAATTTAGGTAGTTACATTCTCCCTCCCTCAATTACCTCTGTAATTTCAACAGGATAAGATATTTTTCACTTCCTATCCTGAAGTGTTGTGCAGCATTGTTATGCACTGAACAGTTGTCATGTTCCAACCTAGAGGAGGGTATGTTTCAATGCTGCGCAAGATAACTAATATGAGTGCTACATCAGTGAATTTGTAAAAGTAGGGGGATTTGAAGATTCATTTGGATGAAAGGCTCGACGCAGTTGCAGGATGATTAGTATATGGCACAGGAGCAGGACCAAGACATTAGTAGAGGGAGCTTAAATTTATACTAACAAGTGATTTTCCAAGTTCTCCAGCTGCAGCGGTTAATGAGCAATCTCATGCGTTTTCCTAGCCAGCTTTCTCAAGTTATGCTGTATTCACATTGACTATAAAGACCTCCCAATCCCAGCAGTGAGTATAGAACCAATCACTAATCAGATCCCCACATGTGGCACTCTGTAAAAATCTTTTTTTAAAAATATATCAGGTGGCTTGGCACAGAGTGACACCATACCTCATACCTAGAGGTTTGGCCCAGTCAGTATAGACAGATTAGTCTAAGAAGATTCAGTGAGAGCTGTAAATAAGCCTCCCAGGTTCCAGTGATTAAGATAAATAAGGTTCCATGAGAGGTGCACTAATATAGACGCAACCTTAAAAAGCAAAGGAATAGTATGGTTAAATGGAAGTGGTCACTGAGGGCAGGAAAAAGAGCATCTATTGTGGTGGAAAGGCCAGTCTAGAGCTATAAGCTTATGTTTACAACAAAACCCCCCATTTACTAAAGCCTGCCTCAGAGAATCAAACAAAAAGGAATCTGACCTCCAGGTCAGACTGCCTGAAAAATGCTAGTTAAATGGTTTGAAAAGGACTAGGAAAGTATAAGAAGAAAATGCAGCTCACTGTACAGGGGTTTTGTATGTGACAACCATCACTTTAGTAACCTGCACATAAACGGGACATGTGTAAACGTACAGACAGATTACATTACAAAGTATTTAGCAAGGCTGGCTAGTAATTTTTCTAATTTAAAAAGTGAATTTTCACACATGCATATTTTATCTCCTGCTACTGTAATGCACCACCCACTCAAGTCCAGGTAGGGCACTGCCATATGGAATTCTTGCAGCAGATCTCAAGTGGGGGTGTGTGCGCACATGCGCAATCACGTGGTGATCTCTTGCCCTAATATAAAATAAGGATTTTAAAAGAAAGGGTGAGTGTCTGGGTGCAGGGCACAAATGGGTGGAGGGGAAGATACGCAGAATGTAGGTATGATAAAAATTGAAGAGGAGTAAGAATTTAGGCATAGGGGGTTAAGAGGACACAACTAGTTTGGAGAAGAGAAGACTGAGAGGGGACATGATAGCAGTTTTCAGGTATCTAAGGGGGTGTCATATGGAGGAGGGAGAAAACTTGTTCACCTTAGCCTCTAAGGATAGAACAAGAAGCAATGGGCTTAAACTGCAGCAAGGGAGGTCTAGGTTGGACATTAGGAAAAAGTTCCTAACTGTCAGGGTGGTTAAACACTGGAATAAATTGCCTAGGGAGGTTGTGGAATCTCCATCTCTGGAGATATTTAAGAGTAGGTTAGATAAATGTCTATCAGGGATGATCTAGACAGTATTTGGTCCTGCCATGCGGGCAGGAGACTGGACTCGATGACCTCTCGAGGTCCCTTCCAGTCCTAGAATCTATGAATCTATAAACTGTTTTCAAGTGGCATTTTGTTGCTGAACATAAGGACAGGGCAGGCAAATCGTACCCTTCGGGCTGCATAGTATAAACAACAAGTTAGTAATCTGAAGTTTATATGTTTACCCTGCCAAGCAGTCCAACATTTCAAACATGCATTTGTCGAAAATGCTGCAACCAACTAAAAGAGTTAATCTGTGTCCATTACCAATTCCAAATTCTGGTGATGGGTTTTCAGGAGACCCATAAGATTAATCCTGCAGTACTCAAAAAATACACAAGGGAACACACATTCTAGCCTTGAAACAGAGTTTAAAGATGCCAGACTTTCACATTTCTCCTTCCAGGAACTGAATCAAGGGTTACCCACCAAGAGAGGAGGAACTGGCATGCCAGGTCTGCCCATAAGTGGGGGTGGATGCCAGTCTGCAGCCATCCGACGCCGCTGCTCTTCCCAGTATAACTGCTCTTCCTCTACCCGCCGCCAGTACATTTCCTCTTCATAGCGCCTGATTGGAAAGAGATTTTTTTAAAAAGGTGGTACAGTTACATCAAGCAAAGATGAACTGCATTAGAATCATAGAATCTTGGGGTTGGAAGAGACCTCAGGCGGTCATCTAGTCCAATCCCCTGCTCAAAGCAGGACCAACACCAACTAAATCATCCCAGCCAGGGCTTTGTCAAGCTGGGCCTTAAAAACCTCTAAGGATGGAGATTCCACCACCTCCCTAGGGAACCCATTCCAGTGCTTCACCACCTTTCTAGTGAAATAGTGTTTCCTAACATCCAAACTAGACCTCCTCCACTGCAACTTGAGACCATTGCTTCCTGCTCTGTCATCTGCCACCACAGAGAACAGCCTAGCTCCATCCTCTTTGGAACCCCCCTTCAGGTAGTTCTCCCCTCACTCTTCTCTTCTGCAGACTAAACAAGCCCAGTTCCCTCAGCCTCTCCTCATAAGTCATGTGCCCCAGCCCCCTGACCATTTTCGTTGCCCTCCGCTGGACTCTCTCCAATTTGTCTACATCCCTTCTGTAGTGGGAGGGACCAAAACTGGACGCAATACTCCAGGTGTGGCCTCACCAGTGTTGAATAGAGTCAAGATATATCACATCCACCGCTTTCCCCATATTCAGAGTCAGTTATCTCATCATAGAAGGCAATCAGGTTGGTCAGGCATGACTTGCCCTTGGTGAATCCATGTTGACTGTTCCTGATCACCTTCCTCTCCTCCAAGTGCTTCAAAATGGATTCCCTGTATACCTGCTCCATGATTGTGCCGGGGACTGAAGTGAGGCTGACCGGTCTGTAGTTCCCCGGGTTCTCTTTCTTCCCTTTTTTAAATATGGGCACTATATTTGCCTTTTTCCAATTGTCCGGGATCTCCCCCGATTGCCATGAATTTTCAAAGATAATGGCCAATGGCTCTGCAATCACATCAGCCAACTCCCCCAGCACCCTTGGATGCATTAGATGTGGACCCATGGATTTGTGCACGTCCAGCTTTTCTAAATAGTCCTTAACCAGTTCTTTCACTACTGAGGGGTGCTCACCTCCTCCCCATACTGTGTTGCCCAGTGCAGTAGTCTGGGAGCTGACCTTGTCTGTGAAGACCGAGGCAAAAAAAGCATTGAGTACTTCAGCTGTTTCCACATCATCTGTCACTATGTTGTCTCCCTCATTCAGTAAGGGTCCCACACTTTCCCTGACCACCTTCTTGTTGCTAACATACCTGTAGAAACCCTTCTTATTACCCTTCACATCCCTTGCTAGCTGCAATTCCAGTTCTGCCTTGGCCTTCTTGATTACACCCCTGCATGCTCTATCAATATTTTTATACTCCTGCCTAGTCATCTGTCCAAGTTTCCACTTCTTGTAAGCTTCCTTTCTGAGTTTAAGCTCACCGAAGATTTCACTGTTAAGCCAAGCTGGTCGCCTGCCGTATTTGCTATTCTTTCTGCACTTCGGGATTGTTTGTTCCTGAGCCCTTAATAAGGCTTCTTTAAAATACAGCCAGCTTTCCTGAACTCCTTCCCCTCTCATATTAGCTTCCCAGGGGATCCTGCCCATCAGTTCCCTGAGGGAGTCAAAGTCTGCTTGTCTGAAGTCCAGGGTCCGTATTTTGCTACTCTCCTTTCTTCCTTTTGTCAGGATCCTGAACTCAACCATCTCATGGTCTCTGCTGCCTAGGTTGCCACCCACTTCTACTTCCCCTACCAATTCTTCCCTGTTTGTAAGCAGCAGGTCAAGAGGAGCACGGCCCCTAGTTGGTTCCTTCAGCACTTGTACCAGGAAGCTGTCCCCAACACTCTCCAAAAACTTCCTGGATTGTCTGTGTACTGCTGTATTAAAGTACTTCTGGGCTCAAAACAGTCACTGTCCTCTGACCAGATGATCAGGAAAAGCCTATGATGCTATATGTAAGTTAACAAATAACTTCTAATGGTTATTTGTGATCAGGTTAGCAAGAGTGCATCTGGAGAATATGAAGAAAATTAACACATTTGATTGAACTGTGTAAACAGCCAGAATCAGAATTGGAGATTGCTGATCTTCTCATTTCCTGCCCTAGCTCTGCTGTGTATTGTTTAAACAGCTGCTGTATTTCACACCAGAGAGGAGTGCATATCAGTGAGAGTTAAATGAATTATTAATAGGTTAAGATTCTGCAAAGAATGGATGATAAACAGAGAAAAGTTTAAGGAGCCTTTTCTACCCATTCTATGCAAAATGCATTACACAGGAATATCTAGAGGCATCCTCCAGCTGGGTGTGGCACTGCCAGTGCCATATGCCCACTATCTGCTAATACTTAATGGGGCTTGGGTATGGTAGGGAGAAAAAGAGGGCATGGCGCACATACAGTATGTACTCTGAGGCATTACAAAAGCTATCCATCTTCACACTCCACTTAGTGCTCTACTGCAGTGGTTCTCAAACTGTGGGCCACAGCCCAAACGTGGTCCGCGACACAGTCCCAGGTGGTCCGCCCTGGGCGGAGTTGGAGGCCGCCCAGCCAGCAGCTGACATTTTCCAGCCGCCGTGGTCAAGAGGTAAGGAATGGGGCAGATCTAGGATGCGAGGACATGGAAGGGAGCACAGGGCAAAGGGGGGAGGGGAGGAAGAACAGTGGGGGCAAGGAGGGAAGCCCAGGGAGGCAGCGAGGTCCAGAGGTGCCAAAATACAAGTTCGCCCAGGGCACCATTTTCCCTAAGGCCAGCCCTGGGTGCCTGTGCGGCATGCTAGGGTGCTGGGTGGATGACTGGGGCAGGGCTGCCAGGTGACAAGCTCAAGGCACTCGGCGGGCTGCTGAGGTGGAGGGTGTCGGCGGGAGCTGGCTGTAGCACCTGCCTGGCCCCTCTGCCCTCTTGATGGCCCTGGTCCCTGCTGAGGTGAGGGGCCCACACACGCCTCGCAGGACCCCTCTCTCCCTGACAGATGCATGTTAATAGTGGGCTGTAGTGCCTATTTCAGCTGCACAGGTGAGCCTCAGGTAAAAAAGTCTGGGAATCCCTGCTCTAGAGAAGTGAGTGCAAAATATGAGCCAACATCTAATTCCTTCAACTTACATTGCTTTCAAACACTTTACTGTAAAAACAGGTCTACTTCCTCCCCTTCAAATGCTGTTCAGTTAGAGCAAGGGCAAAGTGCCAGCCAGCGAGAACAAGATAACGCATCTGCCTTCACTTCCCCTATGTAGAGGCAATGGTGTTGGATGATACAGCTCTAAAGCATCTTTAGACTCCTGTCCGATCATAAGCTTTTCTATTATGGCAGGACTTTTCAACCTTTTACTTCCTACAACTCTATAAACAATTCGACTACTTTGCCTATCTCCCATCCATTAAGGCTTTCACAACCAGTTTCCCTCAAATATGCCCAGAATCCTTTGCATCAGTTCCTTTGTCACTACAGAAGTCAACACATGGGTTTTTCTGGCATCTCAAGAAGAAAACGTGCAAGTGGCTAAGCAAGAAAGCAGTTGCACAGACAGGGAAGAAGAACAGATCTGTGACCACCTTCAAGATCCTGACCCACAGACTGAGAGCCCTTGCACTAGCAAAACTCAATGGACGATGTGAATTAACACGAAAGTATGAATCCTGCCATATCCCATAAAATCCGCATTTCTGTGAAAGTGATCTCCAACGGAGGACTTGCCTCATTTCCATGTGCCAACGTTGCTCTTCCTCTCTGCGTCTCTTTATCATATCCTTCTGTTTCTGCTTTTTCATCTTCTCCTCGTGCATTTTCCGAGCTCGGTTACTGGGCTTGATCTCAACTGGTAGATCTGGGTTTACTTTCTTCTACAAGGAAGTTACAACACATTTTAGACAATCTTAAAAGCATTACCACAAAGCTAGTAGAGTATCAATATTTAAAAAAAGTCTACTACTGTAGTCCCATAATTAAAGTGTTACTAATAAACCTGACATTACACTTGGGTTTTTAGATACTGTTTGATGGCATGTTGTATAAGGATCATTTGTACCATTTCTTAATTAAGAGAAATAGCCATGGGGAGGCGTACACACACTTAAACCCCTACCGCCAGAACAAGGAAGCCTCTTTGTAAACGATTCCAGCTCCCAGCATCAATTGCTAAAAAGACCTATCCAAAACAGATTTAAGACAGAGGGTAAAACCCAAGAGCAACTTTTAAAAACGTTGATGTCTAAAATTAAACACCTAAATAAAAGTGGCCTGACTTTCAGAGATGAGCATCCGCAACTCCCAATGAAGTAAACTGGAGTTTATGGGTACTCAGCACCACTGAAATCAGGCCCAAGATGTCTTAAATAGGGAGCCCAAAATGGAAATACTCAGGTTTGAAAATCTGGGACCAAGTCTCCAGCTTCACATAAACCCAAGCTTTGAACCTGAGATGTTTCAAAAGCGATATTCAAAGGCCTAACCCAGGGATAATATTAAGTACATTTCAATGTTCTGAGAATAATTCTTCTAATCTGACTTCATATTAATGCAGCCTCATTGAAATTAGAAATACACCTCTACCCCGATATAACACAAATTCGGATATAATGCGGTAAAGCAGTGCTCCGGGGGAGGGGGGGCTGTGCACTCCGGCAGATCAAAGCAAGTTGGATATAACGCGGTTTCACCTATAACGCGGTAAAATTTTTTGGCTCCCGAGGACAGCGTTATATAGGGGTAGAGGTGTATCTGCTTGAATATGGGACATGAGTTCTTTATTTTCTGCTGTTTCTTATCTTAAATCAATGCTGTTTGCAACATTTCCACAGCAACCAAATGTTTGTGATGTTGCATTTGCTGGTAGTGGAAGAGATGCTACAAACAAAAGTGACAGGTTTCAGAGTGGTAGCTGTGTTAGTCTGTATCAGCAAAAAGAACAGGTGTACTTGTGGCACCTTAGAGACTAACAAATTTATTTGAGTATAAGCTTTCGTGGGCTAAAACCCACTTCATCGGATGCATGCATGCTTATGCGCAAATGAAAGTAGTCATTTCAGTCGAAGAACAAGTAGCAGGAACAGGTGAACACTTAGCAAACAGAACTCATGTTCTCATCTAAAGGGCCTTGACTGATTAAAGCATGAGCAACTGAAAATAGAGAAAAAAAAATGTGGATAGGCAACCAGAACGTTTTTTCATCTCAGAGCTTTTTAAAGTCTTGCTAATAGTCAATGTAAATGAGCAATCTGCTCGTTACTTTTGAATGAAAAGGCAAAATATTTTTACTCTCTGTAGGCTTCAAAATGTTGGTAAGAGAAGAATTGGCCAGTTCTGGACTTAACCAATGGCACGACTTCAAAACAATTTCTGTTTGTTGGAATGGACAATTTGGGGGTGATAATGATCTAAAGAGCCTAAAACTTGCTTCCAAGAAATGTTATTTCAACAGGAGTTGGAACAGGCCCAGATGACAAAATATACTCCATGTACTGATTGGTCAATAGTCAAATATGCTTTGCCATTGAAAGAGACCAACTGAAGATAGCCTAAGGAGGTTTTAACCTAAGAATTTTAAAATATGCTTTTTAGGTCCCTCTGTTCTGGATTTAAGTGGTGTTTACCACCCCCAACATATTGTAACATATAGCGCTTGCAAAGCTTGTAAAATGCTGTGTGTTCGCTAAAAATACTCCTAAAACAGAGCTGTGCCATCAGTGCTTAAGTGCAATGTTAAGGTCAACCAATGCAAGAAAGAAGTTAAAATGGTGAAGATGAATCCTGATATAAGGAACTCAGACCCACCAAATGACTTAAGCCTATAAACAATGACTGTATTCACTGACACTTGAATTGCCAAAGTCAAATTGAGTTTGATGGATTCAATTCTTTGTGGTCTGTGCAACAACTTTGGCTTCACATTAATAATTCCAATAACTGATTTGTCATTAAACACAATAAATCAATCCCAGGCATGTCCACTGGTTCATGGTTAATTTGTACTATAACATCACTCCCTGGATTACAGTGCAGGATGGTTAAGTAGAGGTGGGATAGTCTTCTACAGTTACTCCATTTCATGAAATACCAATCAAGGTCACCATCTACTGGCCACTTACTTACAACTTCAAGCACTTTAGTATAGCAATCCACTGTCGTCTTTGGAACAGAAGGCACCGATTGTTAGAAAGTCAGCCTTACCAAAAGCTAATTCTTTTGTGACAACAGGTTTGGGAAGAGCTGCTACCAACAATGGACTGAGCATGCGGAAACTTGACTCAATGCCATAATATTAATAATGGGACAAAAAACCCCACCACACTCAACATACATTTGCTTTTGATACATTCCTTTTGACATTAAATGGCTGTTTCTGAATAAAATTTGCTCCTTCCATGGAAACCAGATTCTGCTGGGTTTGTTTAAATGAATAAGAATAATGGGTGACTGTGGCCTTGGCAGTAACATGAAGCTTGCAAAGTGACTGCTATTCACTAAAGGAGGAGGGAACAGTCGAGAGCAACAGCCCATTTGCAATACCTCCTGCTGGGATGAGCAAGCATGGAGAGTATAAGTAGCCTTGTCATTTAATATCATGGGAGTAAATGGCTGAGATGGAAATTCAGCAGTTAGTCTCTGAATAAGTATCTTTAACTACTGATTTTAAAGTTGCCTTCAGTGACCACAAGATCTTTCCCTCTCCTCCCTGGAAGAGAGTATCACTAAGCACCTTCATATATGTCCAAATAGCTATGCAAGACTAATTTTGCTATTGACCAATCCATTTTGAATTAGTGCTGGGAAGCTGCAAATTGTTGGCCACACTGCTTCAGGTGCCTGAACTGCAATATTCCTTGTAAAAGTATGTCTAATTGGTTTACTGCCCCACTTAAAGGCAGAAAGAGAAGACACTCATTCCAGACAATTGCTCTGAGGGAGAGAGATGGTATGGCTACTCTCTTCAAGAAACTATTAGCCATAGGGAAGGGAGAGGGATCAGGAATTAGTTCTATTGGATAATTCTCAGAAATTTTTGTATAACTATTTACTAATTGGAAAAAAAAAAAAGCATTAGGAATCGTCTTTTCTAGAGTTAACATATTCCAGCAGGATGTCTGAGAACAGGCTGAATTGGTAATTTAACTTGACTTCATACAATATTATTTTATTCCTTTAGAAAGCAAGAATTTCATCCAGATGAAATACAAAACAAATGGTCAAAGTTATGTTTTGAAAATCTCCATTCAGACATGCAAGATTTAGTTTCATTTTACACTCGTTTTGAAACAGAGGGTAGGTCTACACTTACCTCCGGGTCCGGCGGTAAGCAATCGATCTTCTGGGATCGATTTATCGCGTCTTGTCTAGACACGATAAATCAATCCTGGAAGTGCTCGCCGTCGACGCCGGTACTCCAGCTCGGCGAGAGGAGTACGCGGCATCGACGGGGGAGCCTGTCTGCCGCGTCTGGGCCCGCGCGGTAAGTTCGAACTAAGGTACTTCGACGTCAGCTACGTTATTAACGTAGCTGAAGTTGCGTACCTTAGTTCGAAGTGGGGGGTTAGTGTGGACGGGGCCTTAGACTTACTATTTGTTAAGTGCTAACAAGATGCTGGAAAACATTTATTTCCTACAACAAAATCTACTCAGATCAGTTACCACCTTCATTAAGTTATCTGCACTGAACATCCATCTATGGTAGTTTCCTTTATATTTTTATGAAAAGAAGATTAAAGTTTTCAGTCAGAGATGCTAAATATAGTAAGAGCTGAGAATCTGGAAGTGGACAATTCTTGGTGGAAAAAATGTTTGCAAGAAATTTTTCTGGACTCATTCCATTTGCTTTTACATCTGATAGAATCCTTCTTATATTTAGAAAAAGCTTTTTACAAAATAAGCTACTGATTTCTCCCCCTTCTTCTATTTTAGGAGTCGAGAGTGAAGCCACTACCATCCAAGTCCCTTTGTACAGCACCACGACAGGACGTCCCCATTCACACCTTGTACTGGAGCCGATGCCTACGCCCCTTCAGGTGCATATCCTTGGCATTAGGATCATTGAAACTGCACTCGCAGAGCTTACAGTGAAACCGGATCATTTTTCCTTCATCATTGCAAACCTGAGATAAAATATGTAATTTAATATTTATAGGCACTTTTTGTGGCAACAAAATTATCTTGCATTTAAGAAGAGCCTTACATCCCAGTGGAGCCTAAGGCACTTTACAAACTTAAAGGTATATGCATTTATCCATTACTAAAATTCAGTCAACTCTTGGGTGAGACGCAGCATCTATTTAATAGCTCACAGTGACACTGCATAGCTGTTTAGGACTGGAAGAGAAGATACAATGTCCAATTTAAACTGTACAAGAAATTTAGGGAGGCCCAGAATAAGCCCATGTATAAAGAAATGTAACCTGAACATTAGGATTAACACTTATGAAAAGCACCATGACAACTTTCATGAACACACATGGTCAGGATCTCAGATTTATGGCTCATCTGAAATGTGGGCTCTCCAGCTGCACAACACACCTTAGCACCATGTTAGGATTTTAGTGCAGTAATGACTCAAAGTAAAGAGCATCATCTACTGAATCAGGACTACCACCACCACATCTTGCAGCACCAAGATGTTCCCAATCTTCGTTAGCTCATGATTCTCAACCATGTAACAGCTCACGGTGGCATGGCTCCAGGCATAAATGATTCTTAAACTTTAAAAACTGTTTGCTGTTCATCTCCTATTTGTTTATAATCTTACCAAGGATGGGAAACAGGACAACACTGAAGTAAACAAAATTTCACTGGAAGTGATACAGATGAAATTTAATCTTGATTTCCAATCCAATTCTACAGAACTGGGGATTCAAGAGCAAGGGAACATTTTAAAGACTAATTAAAACATTAACAGTTTTACATAACCAAATAATTTTGATACTTGGCACAGCCTCATGAACTGTATGTAGGCAGGGCAGAGACAAAGTTCTCAAACAAGGGCTCCTTAGTAGGCTGTCTAAATCCTGCATTTGGGTGCTCAAATGTAGATGTGAAAATTGGGCCACAGTAATTCAACAGCAGATGAAATGGAGGGCACAGAATGAAGCCAGCAGCTAGATCAGGGGTCAGCAACTTCCGGCATGCTGCCCCCATCAGGGTAATCCGCTGGCGGGCCATGAGACATTTTGTTTACGTTGACCGTCCACAGGCACGGCCCCCTCGCAGCTCCCAGTGGCCGCAGGGAACAGCGAACTGTGGCCACTGGGAGCTGCGGGGGGCCGTGCCTGTGGACGGTCAACGTAAACAAAATGTCTCGCAGCCCGCCAGCAGATTATCCTGATGGGTCGCGTGCTGAAGGTTGCCGACCACTGAGCTAGATGATTTTTCTCAGGGTGCTCAGTGTTGAATATACATAAATATGGTCCTACCAAATTCACGACCCATTTTGGTCAATATCAGAGTCATAGGGTTTTAAAAATCATAAATTTCATGATATCAGCTATTTAAATCTGAAATTTCACCGTGTTGTAATTGTAGGGGGTCCTGACCCCAAAAGGAGTTGGGGGGGAAGGGAGGAGGCTACTGTAGAAGGGAGTTGCGGTACTGCTACTCTTACCACTGCACTGCTGCTGCCTGCAGAGCTGGGCCCTCAGCCGCCACTGTCCGACCGCCCAGCTCTGAAGGCAGCAGCGTAGGAGTCAAGGTGGCAATACCATACCGTGCCATCCTTACTTCTGCGCTGCTGCTGGTGGCGACTCTGCATTCAGAGCTGGCTCCCGGCTGCAGCCACTGCTCTCCGGCTGCCCAGCTCTGAATTCAGCATACAAGTAAAACGTGGCAATACCGCAACCCCCCTAAAATAACCTTGTGATCCCCCTGCAACTCCCTTTTGGGTCAGGACCCCAATTTAAAAAACGCAGGTCTCCCCAGTGAAATCTAGTAGTAGGGCAGCATTTCTCAAACTGGGATCCGCATGGGCACTCCAGGGGGTCTGTGGGCCCCGATGATCAACTGCTCCCACTCCCAGCGCCTCCTGCATGCCACAGAACAATTGTTCCCCGGTGTGCAGGAAGCACGGGGGGGGGGGGGGGGGGGGCGGGGGGGGGGCGGGGGGGGGGAAAGGGGGGGCAGAGGTGAGGCCTTGGAGGAAGGGGTGGAGTGGGGGCGGGAGCCTGGGGTTGAGCAGTGGGCTTGGAGGGGTCCGTGAAAAATCAAAATGGGGGTCCTTGGGTCGCTAAGGTTTGAGAACTGCTGGTATAGGGTAAAAGCACACAAAAGACCAGATTGCACCGGTGGGAGGGGGGGAGGAGGAGACCAGATATCATGGTCTGTGACACGTTTTTTATGGCCATGAATTTGGTAGGGCCCTTGTACATGCTTTAAGTATATTTGAACTTCAAAACCTGACATTATACAGCTGTACTTGTGAGTGATTTGTGAAAAAAAGTGATCAAGCATTACCTCTTCCACATAGTCATGTCCCACAGGTTGTACGTCAAATAAACCCCCTGGGCCATCCCCAGAGCCATCATGCGTGGACTGTTCATTTTGTAGCTCTGATTTTGGTTGCATCACCTTCACTTCCTCCAATTTGATGCTTGTTGCCTGAAGTTTATTAGTCCCTGAATAGAGAGAGCTGGATTAATAACCAACCTGATTTCTTACAATCTGTGAAAGTATCCTTATCCTCATTATCAGCACCTGTATTACAAATCCATCATGTCATTGTTAATTTCTCTTTATAATGCCAAATGACATATCCCTCGGCTAGTCCTGTAGTCATTATGGCAGCTGCCAAAAATATAGCTGGATAAGGGTTTATGGCTCCACTATACAATTTCTATGACACCAAAAAAACACATATCTCCCAATACTTCTGTTAGTCTCAAAGGTGCCACAGGACCCTCTGTTGCTTTTTACATATCTATAGTAATAATTAAAAGTTAGACATGGATAGTCAAGTGGAAGTTTTTCTTATCAGCCTTCCATTCAGACTACAAGTCTTCACTCTCTTATGACCAATAGTTAAGTTTAAAACAAACATCATCTACTATGAATGAGCAGACTAGACTACTATAAAGATAAGGAACTTCTTGTAATAGTAGCAATTGTTTTGAAAGAGAACAAGTGACACACCTGAACTTCAATAACTACAGTTCTTAAAGGTTAAGTTAAATATATAAAAATTTAAAGAGGCAAAGGCTCAATGGTGAGATATAAAAAAAATCAGTTTAATGTCAAGATTAAAAAGTATTTCTACAGATTTCAACAACATATAATCGCCAGTGTTTGATATTCTGCTAAAATACTACAGCCAGGCAATGCAACTTTCAGACAGAAGCCCTCCCTCTATTTCCTCATAGCAGGATTCAAAAGAAAAAAATAAGCAAATATGGAAGCCATCAGATTTGTACAGAAACACACAAAAATCCCTGTTCTGTTTCTGGAACACTTTTGGAGGCAGAGGGAGAAGATGAAAGCAGTTTTAGATTTTAGAAGCCAAGGGGTTAAAAAATAAAAAACCTTTTTCAGAGTCATTTAAGGAGCTTGATGTACAATTACTTTTCCTTGGGTCAGTTTTCCTGGATAATGATGGGAACATGAAAAGGCCCCACCTGCAAGCATTTGGAAGAATCATACATTTTAAACAAATTGTCATTCCTATAGGAGGTGACGGATTTTAGACAATACATAAAAAATAAGACAGTTAAAAATGGATTTTAAGGAGACATACCTGAAAATGTTATCTTGGATGCAACAGGTTTCTTCACTGGCACTGGCTTGCTTATGTTGCTTGCACTGTTAGTTGCTACAGCTGCTGGTTTTGTTGGTGTAACAGATGTAGCTGTCGAGGCATGGGCAGCTGGCTTACTTGCTGCAGCGATGGTAGGACCTGAACCAGAGTTCACTACTACAGGCTCTACTGAAGGGATGGGCTTCCCCAATTTAGTATGCAATTTAACAACCTGAAATACATGCAGTGGTCATATGAAAGAGCAGGAGTAAAAAGGGACCGAAGTTAACAGCAATACTATAAAACTTTTCCTTGTGAAGTGTATAAATTTACAGAAAGACCGGGGTAATCTCCACACCCAATAAAAATATACAATAAAACAAAGTGATACTACAAACACACATGAGATGAATTGCTCCATTGTAATATTATATTTATAACAGATCTACAATTTTGTAGGAGGTCCTGAAAGACAGAGCAGTACTCCGTAGCAAAATATTTGAAAAGTGTTAAACTATTTTCCCACCAGGTGGCATGCACGCCTATAGAATGGCAGAGCATAACAGACATTAGTGCCTCAACTGCCAGGTCTTCTCTGAACAGATTACAGAACTTGCAAGTGATCAGGGAGAACTGTTGCTGGGAAATGTCTCAGTGTAGAGACTTTAACAAGAAACTTTCAAAGAATGAAAAACAATCTCTCCCCCTCTTCCCAGCTGAATCAAAACTAGAAAACAGGTATCTTCAAAAGAGGAAAAACAAATTGCATTAAGCATGAGTTGCACCAAAAAGCCTGTCACCATTCCTAGGGAGGGTGAGAAAGAAGAAAGAGAAGATGAAATACATCCGGGTTCTCATAAATTTTTTTTGGTGGCCTCAGAGTGCGGCCACCAACTCTTGCTGGTGGCCTCTCTCACACTTTTTCCTAAAATACTTACTTAAGCTTTAGGAAAAACAAATAAATATGCACATAGACATGTCCAAATCATTGTAATTTATTTATTGCTAGCTAGTAAGTCCATTGTGAAAAGTGATATTAACATACAAGTATCACTTTTCACAGCAGACTTACTCAACCCTGGCAAGCCCAGGGGCAAATTAAGCCCTGGATAGGGGGCCAGGGGAGGCAGTGGGGGGCTAGAGCCTGAAGCCCTGCCGCCGGAGCCTGGGGCCTGCTGCCACGCAGCCAGAGCCCGAAGCCCCGAGGCCAGAGCTTGCCACCCAAGGGCTGAGTCCCAAAGCCTGAGCCCCACCATCCCTGGGAAGGTGGGGACTCACTGGGTGTCTGCTCCTCCAGTGTTGTGCCCAGGTGTCTCCAGAGGTGGGCAGGGCCCAACCCCTGCTGGCGGCCCCAACAATTAACACCAAGGTGGGGCGCCCAGGAGCAACAGCGTGGGGGCACTACTTTGCCCCCCTAACCCTGCCCAGGAGGCTGTGGAGATTCCAGAGGACTGGAAAAGGGCAAATACAGTGCCAATCTATAAAAAGGGAAATAAGGTAAACAGTGAGGTGGCAAAATTTGCAGATGATACAAAACTACTCAAGATAGTTAAGTCCCAGGCAGACTGCGAAGAGCTACAAAAGGATCTCTCAAAACTGGGTGACTGGGCAACAAAGTGGCAGATGAAATTCAGTGTTGATAAATGCAAAGTAATGCACATTGGAAAACAATCTCGACTATACATACAAAATGATGGGGTCTAAATTAGCTGTTACGACTCAAGAAAGATCTTGGGGTCATTGTGGATAGTTCTCTGAAAACATCCACTCAACGTGCAGCGGCAGTCAAAAAAGCAAACAGAATGTTGGGAATCATTAAGAAAGGGATAGATAATAAGACAGAAAATATTATATTGCCTCTATATAAATCCATGGTACGGCCATATCTTGAATACTGCGTGCAGATGTGGTCGTCCCATCTCAAAAAATAAATATATATTGGAATTGGAAAAGGTTCAGAAAAGGGCTACAAAAATGATTGGGGGTATGGAACTGCTGCCATATGAGGAGAGATTAATAAGACTGGGACTTTTCAGCTTGGAAAAGAGATGACCAAGGGGGGATATGATTGAGGTCTATAAAATCATGACTGGTGTGGAGAAAGTAAATAAGGAAGTGTATTTACTCCTTCTCAGAACACAAGAACTAGGGGGTCACCAAATGAAATTAATAGGCAGCAGGTTTAAAACAAATAAAAGACAGAATTTCTTCACATAACACACAGTCAACCCGTGGAACTCTTTGCCAGAGGATGTTGTGAAGGCCAAGACCATAACAGGGTTCAAAAAAGAACTAGATAAATTAATGGAGGATAGGTCCATCAATGGCTATTAGCCAGGATGGGCAGGGATGGTGTCCCTAGCCTCTGTTTGCCAGAGGCTGGAAATGAGCGACAGGGAATGGATCACTTCATCATTTGTTCTGTTCATTCCCTCTGGGGCAACTGTCTTCCGACAGTGGCCAGTGCCAGTATACTGGGCTAGATGGACTTTTGGTCTGACCCAGTATAGCCGTTTTTATGTTCTTAAGGACAGCACAGGGGAATTATAGACCAGTCAGTTTAACTTCAATACCCTGGAAGGATAATGGAGCAAATAATTAAGCAATCAATTTGCAAACACCTAGAAAATAAGATGATAAACAACAATCAACATGGATTTGTCAAGAACAAATCGTGCCAAACCAACCTAATAGCTTTCTTTGACTAGGTAACAAGCCTTGTGGATGGGGGGAAGCAGCAGATGTGGTAATATCTTGATTTTAGTAAGGCTTTTGATACGTTCTTGCACGAGCTTCTCTCAAACAAACTTGGGAAATACGACCTATGTAGAGCTACGATAAGGTGGGTGCATAACTGGTTGGATAACCGTTCCCAAAGAGTAGTTATCAGTGGTTCGCAGGCAAGCTGGAAGGGCATATCAAGTGGGATCCTGCAGGGATCAGTTCTGGGTCTGGTTCTGTTCAATATCTTCATCAATGATTTAGATAATGGCACAGAGAGTACACTTATAAAGTCTGTGGACAATACAAATCTGGAAGGGGTTGCAAGTGCTTTTTAGAATAGGATTAAAATTCAAAATGATCTGGACAAACTGGATAAATGGTCTGAAGAAAAGAAGATGAAATTCAATAAGGACAAATTCAAAGTACTCCACTTAGGAAAGAACTATTAGTTGCACACATACAAAATGGGAAGAGACTGTCTAGGAAGGAGTACTGCAGAAACAGATCTGGTTGTCATAGTGGACCACAAGCTAACTAGGAGTCAACAGTGCAACACTGTTGCAAAAAAGCAAACATCATTCTGAGATGTATTAGCAGGAGCGTTGTAAGCAAGACACGAGAAGTAATTCTTCCGCTCTACTCCGCGCTGATTAGATCTCAACTGGAGTAGTGTGTCCAGTTCTGGGCACCACATTTCAGGAAAGATGTGGACAAATTGGAGAAAGTTCAGAGAAGAGCAACTAAAATGATTAAAGGTCTAGAAAACGTGACCTATGAGGGAAGATTGAAAAAATTGGCTCTCTTTAGTCTGTGGAAGAGAAGACAGAGGGGACACGATAACAGTTTTCAAGTATAGAAAAGGTTGTTACAAGGAGGAGGGCGAAAAATTATTCTCCTTAACCTCTCAGGATAGGACAAGAAGCAAGCAGTTTAAACTGCATGCAGCAAGGGAGGTTTAGAATCATAGAAGGTTAGGGTTGGAAGAGACCTCAGGAGGTCATCTAGTCCAACCCCCTGTTTAGGTTGGACATTAGGAACAACTTCCTGTCAGGGCGGTTAAGTACTGGAAAAAATTGCCAAGGAAGGTTGTGAAATCTCCATAATTGGAGATTTTTAAGAGCAGGTTAGACAAACACCTGTCAGGGATGGTCGATAATACTTAGTCCTGCCATGAGTGCAGGGGACTGGACTAGATGACCTTGCAAGGTCCCTTCCAGTCCCATGGTTCTATGATAGCTGAATTTCTGGTATTACTGTACCAAGTACACTGCTTAGTGTTGAAGCAACGTGGTGCTGTAGTCTTTTGTGGTCAAGCAGTTTCTGGATAGCCAGTCATCTACTGCAATCAAATCTTGAAGTGTTGGATATATTTCTACTTCAACTTTTTTAATCAGAAATGTTCCCTGGATATCCGTGAGCTACTGTGAACATTTTTAGAAAACCAGCATCCTCTGTAATCAGATATTCCACACTATATGTCTGCGTGAAATGTCCATGGTCCTGTTGAGCTCTCATACCTTCTGATGCTTCGCTCCCCGGATATGTGCTGCATATGCATCTGCTCCTGTACAGGAGACATCACAGAGCTCGCATCGAAGCTGAGTCTGCACCCCACGAGGGCCACAGTTTGCCAGGTTACCTGTCTTCTGAGCTGCCTCCTTCTTTTTGTGCTTTTGTCCTTCCAAGTGCTCCCGGTAAGTCTGCAGTCAAACAGGGAAATACATTCTAAGCAGCAATGTGAAACACTGATATAATCCCAGCATTTCCTTGGAACCATTCATCTATAAAGACAGGTCATAATCTGTCTAGTTTTAAGGGTACAAATGTGTGCAACTCAAAGCCTTTTTGTGGAGTGTTCCATTCATTAACACCACTCACAGCAGCAGCATCTAGGAGGCATTCCCAGGCAGGTGAAGCAAACAGATTCTTATATATAGTGCTTTACTTCCTCCAGAAGACAATGTCCAACTACAAAACCCATTTAGGCTTAGATAACCACAATATTTACAGGACAATAGGAAGAATGGTTGAAGTATTTTTAATACCAGTTTTTAGAAGTGTCTGGCACATTTCATTATCACTATACAATGGGTAAACTGGTCTCTCTCAGAGGGAATTATTTTATTGATATTTGATTGGTCTTCTTGGTAGGAAGCAGACAGAGAATACATGTCACCATCAGAATTAAGAGACAACAGAGCTTATCATAATTATTATAAAGGTAACTAATATTCTTTTTTTTTTTTTTTTAAATATATGAGTTTAACAATGGCATTCCTACAAGATGGTCATGAAATGTTACCAGCCCAGGAACAAATCTACTCACCTGCCCTTTATCATCATCATGATAATGGGAGGTAGGGAAGTAGAACCCCAATATTTTACTTACTCACTAAAAAAAGAATTACAGTTTGACCCAGATGAATGGACAAACAGAATTTTGCAATGCTAGCTTTAAAGTAGTATTAAATACTATATTAGCCAATCTAAAAGAATTAGCTTCCTATACAAAACTCTAAAAAGCTCAGATTTTCTCATTCATTCCAATGGCAAGATGCATTTCCCATGGCTTGATTACAATTATTGATAATTATATTATCTATAATTAATTATTATTATAATCATGTTAAAATGGCAGCTCTCTTTAGTGGATTTAAGACTCTTTTAGACTAAGCATTTTGGAGCAGGGACAACTTCCTTTGTATTTATACAGCACCTAAAACATTGGGGCCCAATCCTGATTTAGGCAATGTTATGATAGAAATATTTAATAATTAGCTTCAATTTTATTCAATTAGAAGCAATGGACAGAATATTACTACTATAGTGCAGCGTCTCTAAGCTGTGTAAGAAATCCCCATGCTTTCAGAGCTGGACAGTCTGACTGTCGATACGCTACATTTTACTGTCACCATAAGAGAAGGACGCCACCACAGAAGTCTATATGGTATTTCTTAGGATTGCTCTTGTTGAAACCTTGTAGGACAGCTTATAAGAGACAATAATTTCTCTCCCGAATGACCCTGTCTGCTTCTTCAGTTAAATGCTATATGCTCTAGCTAAGCAGAGAATTCCAAGAACAAAGGCAGAAAAACACCACTTCAGATTTATATTCAAGCCTATTATACTTTTTTTTTTTTTTAACAGCACCCCAAGAATGCACTCGGTGTCTGACAGTAAACACACAAAAATAAGGCCCCTGCCTCAAGTAGCTAAATCTAAATTTGAGACAAGACACGAGTGAGAACAACAAACAGTGCAGAGGGACATTATGGCTTTAAAAAAAGTCAGGCATTTACACAGGAATATCTAATAAACACGTCTAATAAAATCCGTGTTTATAAAAACTTAAAACACTTTCTTGGTCAATAGCTTGTTCCAAATTTACTTTCCACTATATAGGTTTAAGCCTTAGAGAACCTGCTGGCTCATTATTAAATATCTTTCCTCACACCTTGACTGAGCTGTGGGGAAAGGAGCTAACCAACAGAGGGCAATGTTATCCAGTCCAGCATTCAGCCACTAGAAAGCTCCATAATGCCAAACAAACTGAAAAAGTACAAACTAAGGTCAGGGAGACTAGGCTGGCTGCCTACGAGCAGAGGTGCAGCAGGCAGGAGGCAGCAGCCTGGGAAACGGCTGTGGAAAGGCGGCCAGGCAGCCCAGGAGACAGGGTTAGGGACTGTTTTGATCTTTATTGGAACTGTCAATAGTAGTTGGGCCTAGGATAGTTTCACTGTTTATTTCTGGCAGTTGTAGCAAAATAATCCTGCATTAACTACTTAAAATCTGAGCGTTAATGAAAATCCACAGAAAGATAGAGTCTGTACAGTCTAGTTCTTGGAGAGCCTACAGCACTTGCCTCCAAACTCACAGTACATCGAGCAAACAACCAGACACTTAGATAAAGCTTGTGAACCACAACATTACATCCTGCAATAGTGGGGGATTGGTTATATCTATTTTCTGAGATGTTTCCATTAAGTCACTGAAGAGGACATATTGCAGATCAATAGGACATCATCTGCTGAACTATATGACTGGGGAGGAAGTGCAGGTTATATAGAGTGGACACATGGGTAAAGGGGATTGCTAACCTGTGGACCAGCACAGCTGATCTTGCAGATATCACAGTAGTGAAGCTGAGGCTGTTTAGGGGGCCCTTTGGGTTTCAGCTGTTTGTTTTGAAAAGGTGTTTTTTTGCTGAAGCTGTTGCTAGAGTTGGTGGTGGTGCTGTTCACTGTGCTGCTCCATGAAGAAGAGCTAGTAGATTTCGGTTGCTGTGGCGGGGGTGGCGGCTGCTGATGCTGGGCCTGGGGCTGCTGAGGTGGTTGATAGTAAGTGCTAGCTGCTGTGTATGCTGTGGCATCATAGCTGGAGTAATTTGACCCTAGCAGGCAGAAAGAAAAGGGAGCAATTTTATGAGGGTTATAGTCTAAACAAAGAGAATTACAGTGCAACACCTGCATGACAGCTACCTCCTTACCAGAGTATGATGCAGAAGTGGAGTTGTATGAAGAGGAGGGGGTGTACGAGGAGATGGAGGAGACAGATGCATTCTGCTGAACAGTTGTTACTGTTGGGTAGGCATTGTAGCTTGAAGATGTGGCGCTCACTGTTTGAACTGGCTTAATTGTAGTCACCTGTCTCTGTGGCTGGCTCTGACTATAAATACCACTAGATTGACTGTAGCCACCTTTGGAGCCTAGAAAGCAAACACACAAGCTCACCCTCTTGCAAAACTGAAGACAGATACATGTGCTTCTAAACTATTACAGTCATCTCTCTTTACTAATAATAGATATTTGTTAAACAAGACACTGGAAATGTATAGCAATTGGGTACAATTTATATGATGAGAGACTGCAAAACATATTAGCCTGGAAAGAAGTGAAAGATACAGATGAATAATCGATCAGTCCTTCCCTTTTCCATTCTTTCATAATAAAAAAGCATGAGGTCACTCAGATTAATAGCAGGCAATTTTAAAAACTACAGTAAATGAGGGGAGATTTTTTTTTTTCCTTACCTGTAAGTTTGGTTTCTCATAGTGGAACTCACAGCTGGGTAGGTTCCACCCACTCATCCCTGGAGATAGCTGGCTGATTTCAGGTGTAAAAGGGAGACTCCAATAACCAGTTGCAGGACAGGAGACACCCCTGAAGATCTATTCTCAAGCTTTCTTACAAATTGGTTAAAACTGGAAAGAGATATTTTTAATGCACCAAATAAGACACACTCTCTTCTTAAAACAGTAGATGATTATAAAAAGAATTCATACTTTAAAAACTAGACCTAGGAAGGGTTCCTCTGGATTGGTGGATGTCCCCACTATGAGAAACCAAAAATTTTCTTCTCTCATTCACAAGGACCATCCAGCTATCCAGAAGACTCACTGCTGGGATCTAGCAGGCAGAAAGGTAATGAATGTTGCCAGAAACAAGATAATTGCCAAAAGGAAGGCAGGGAACACCACATGCACTAGAATTTTTGTATTAAGCTCTTAAATATCAAACGCAACTTGTTGAACCCTATGGCTGAAGGCTGTATCCACTGACGTGAAACTTTCCAGTGTTGGATGAAAGAACACACAGACCATACAGTTGCCTTGCAAGTTTCCTGCTTCAAAGCACCATTGCTTTCTGTCCAGGAAGAGGAGCTCAGCCTTGTCGTGTGCATCATGAATCCTTTGAAAGAATCTTTACTAGGTGTGAGGTACCCTTGCTTCATTGCCAGTCTGATCCATATGAAAATTGTAGCCTTTGAGGTTTTCTTGCCTATCTTGTAGGTGCCTTATATGACAAGCAATGCATCTGACTTCTATGATTTGGCTCTACCCAAGTAATATTTTAGAGTGCTCCAAACATGTAAGGTATGCAGCAATTTCAATTGCAGCATGAATTGGTCTGGGACAAAAATGAATGAAAGGCAGTCTCTGAGATAGAAAGACAAATTACCTATGGGCACATTTGTAGCAGGTCTGAGAACCATTTTGTTTGGAAAAATATGCAGATACTGCTCGGATAGATAATGCTTCCAAACAGAGAAATTTGATCTGCTGAGACAGGATACATAAATAAGGCTGTTTTGAGGAATTGTATATAAAAAAAACCATTTGGATAAGGGTTTAGAGATGGCTTTGTTGTAGCTTGTAGAACTAAGATTAAATTCCAAATTTAAAATATATGACATATTCTTGGGAACAGATACAGCTTTTAAGGAATATGTCACATAATAATGGGGAGCATTACTGTTAACTTCCTTCCTGAAGACAGACATCTTAGTGCTGAAAGTGGAATAGACAGGAAAATAGGGCTTAAGCCTTACTTGAATCTGGCCCTAAGGAACTCTAATATGGCTGAACTGGAAGGTGCCAGAGGCTGTCTGTTTAACCCACACCCACTTGGCATGGTGCTCTGTCCCCCTCTAGTGGTAGCTAGGTTATATAGAGGTGGATAAGCCTAATACAGCCTTGGACATTAGCAGAATCTTTTTAACTCAAGCAGTAAAGTCTTGTGCAACAAGACCCAGACGTCCAGCTTCGATCCCTGCTTCCAATAACTCACACAGGAGAGTGGTGTTACACCTATAGTGCACAGTCTACACTAAATGAGAAAATATGTTCAATATACCTTGATAAGAGCAGAAGGTAAAGTTCTTCCTAGATAACTAATCTCAGATTCCAGCCTCAAAAGATCTGGACGGAGGAGAGAGGTTGGAAAGCTGGAGTGGTTCTCTGCATCCAGTAAAGAAACCAAAACCTTCAGGGCCAAAAAGTGACTTTAAGAACCATTCTTGCTTTGTCTAATTGACTTTTCCTGGCACCTTTGGTTAGGAGGTATACAGGAGTTGGCCATTCCATGAGATGAAGGTGGTGCCCATGTGGCAAGAGCCTCTCTGGTGCTTTGAGAAGATCTTAGTGGTCTTGTTTGTCTGAGAGACAGAGAGATCCAAGTGTGGAGCATCCCAGGCTTATATAAATTTCAGAACACAGTCTGGTCCAGCTCCCAGTACTCAAGGGACAGTCGATAAGTTAGCCAGATGGCTTGATGGTTTAACTTTTTTGATGGAAGTTGTTTTGATTGCTAGCTGCAATAGGTTTCATTTTTATGTCCTTTATTAACAACTTTTGGTACCTCCCTGTTGGTGCACATACCCATGGCTCTCCCTATTATCATTATCACTCTACTATAACTGGGCATTATTTTCAAGTAACAAACTGCTTTGAGTTTTAGACAGTTATGTTTAGGGTAGTCTCTCTTTTTGAACATTTGCAGTACGAGGGTTCACATCTCTCTTGGGCACCCCAACTTGACAGGCATTTTCATCATCTTAAACTGGTGTGGCTCTGAATGAGGTTTGCCTGCCAGGAACTTTCCCAAACACCAGAACTACCATTTTCACGGGAGTGTCAACACATGATCCAGTTCTGCCAGAGGAGAGCTTACAGAGGTCAGAGGTAAATAATTTCCCGTTAAGCAGTTTCTACAAAGGGACTAAGATTCTAGTCAGTTATGGTCCGTACCATCATTTTTGATGATCTGTGATAAAGCTGAATTAGACAAAACTACTACTGAAATTTGTCCATGGGTAAGACTACAGTGCTGAAGGATGAGAGATGGAAATCATTCTGTGAGGGAATTCCATGAGTTTTTGGGATAGATAGTAAAACCATACTGCCATAGAAGTTGTATTGAACTTGGTGAGTCTTACAAGCCTTTCTGCATTTTGAACTGTTTTGTTTATTGAGAGATTGTCAAGATAATGATAAATCTGTATCTCACAATTTGAACATTACAAATACCATGAGATTTGAGAAAATTGTGTGGATGGGAAAATGGAGATAGGCAACGATTGGCATCTTGTTTCTGGATTTAAAAAAGTTCCATTCAGAGTCTTGTTTTCCTAATTCAGAGGAGAGAGAGATTCAGCAAAAGCCTCTAGTTTGTTTTGACATCACAACTCTGGAACAGTTTCCTGAACATTGTTCTTCGAGAGGGACTGGAGCTACTGCTTTTAGTTTTCTAAGTTCTGAATGCATTGTTGCACTGCTAATTTTTTAGTTCAATTCGCGGGGAAGAAAAGGAGGAAAAAAAGGAGGAATTTGCTGAAACTATCAGATATCCTTCACTTATTACCTCTAGTCCCTATTTGTCTTGAGTTGTATCAACCTAGCCACCAAAACATCTTTAGGAATCCTCCAAAACAGTGAGAGGCCACGAGCTGGCACAGATTAAAGAGACTCCGAGAAGCCCTGTTCCTGAAAGGATCCCGGGACATCCTCATTGAGGGACTGCATATGTATTTCCCATGTCTGAAGGCATGAAGAAAATTAAGAGCTGGTTATAAATACTGTAATGTCCATTCAGGTCAGTGGTCAGAGTTCATGCAAGAGGTCCAATATCCAGGAGATCCAATCCAAGGGAAATGTACAGTGTAGTAGCAGGTGGAGTCAGACAAGGCAAAAAGACAGGATGAGATGGGGGCAACAAGACAGAATCAAACAGGGTCCAAGTAGCAACTAATGGGAAATGGCTTGATGCTCCAGAAAGGAAGCAGGAAATTTATATATAGTAACCAACCAGAGTCAAAATCATGTGGCCAATCAGGAAGCAGAACCCTGGAAGCTGGCCCACCCAAGTCTGTGAATTCCCTGTTAATTGGATGAGTTGGTGTGGTGTGATGGCCAAGGCTGCTTTCCAAGAACCCAGTGGGCCTGGCTTCAAGACCAGGACTTGAGACCAGGCCCTAACAAATACAGTAGGTTGATATCAGGATTGACATCAGTATTTTAAAAAATGACTCCCAATGATCTTGCTGTTATGAAGAGATTGCTCAATTTTGAAGAGTTATTAAAGCTTTTTCTTTTTCTCAGGAACCTCTAAATAAAGATCAAATGAAGCTGGGTGAGATTTGAGCTAGCAGTCAAATCAATGGCCAGCGTTCTAACCTACAAATTTCTTCTTGCTATAGCATTGCAGAGAAGTGATCTGTCAGAAAAAAACTTGTCTCAGCAAGCATCATAACTCAACAAAAGCTCTTGGTTATTTTGGACAGATCTCTCAAAGCAAAGGTAGCTTTTTATCCACGACAGAGAATTCTTGAACAATACTATGCCAAGTAATTGAAGCTCGAGGCAACTCTTGCTCTTCACTTTAGCATTTTTTTAAATTTAGAGGCCTTAATAACCAGCAGTATGGATGGAGTCTTTTTCTAAAATTATGTGCCAGGACCAAGAAGTTGTAATCTGATAATGTGTTTTCCTAGAGCTTGTAGAGTTTAACATAAGCCTTGCTGAGGAACCTCTTGGCAGGTGAAGTCCTGAATCATGATTTTCTGAAGACACTAGTGAATACTGCATTACCCTTGGATTTCCTCATCTAGGGTGCATTTTTGAAACACAAGAATGCTTGGTCAGCATTATCTGCCCAGTGCAAGTTGTCTTCTTAAATGCAGTTCTATTCTGAAAAGTGGCTAAAAAATGTCATCATGCAGTTCCATGTTTATTGTGTCTCCAAATTTATCAAATTTATGCAGTTTAGAAATATTATTTCTTAACAGCCCTCCCTGCAAATTTTACATAGGCTAATAAAGTTGCATAGGTTTGAGAGCAGAATATGGCCTAATATATATATATATTACTGTCAATGCACAAAGGGAAAAAATAACCCAACTAGACATGCCAAGAGCCCAGGCTGAGTTTGCAGAGCTGACAGTCAATCACACAGTATTTTTTTTCCTTTGTAAACTGAGCAAATATGATAATCAATGAGACACAAACATGGAATCCAACAAAGTGTACATAACACAGACATTCAATTTCAGAGGAGAATTGCGCTTTAGAAGTTGTCTAAATCATCCCGGTCAAGAGTCATCTGGCATCCAAGTCAAGGAGTTCACGTTTGCTTAAAAAAAAGCAATTCTAAACTACTAAGATTTTCTGGTTTTTGCCTTCATTCCATCTTTCCTCTTTGGCAATGGTGGTGAAGAGGAAAGATGGCGATTACTTTTTGGATGAAAGGGATTAAGAGCTCTCATCTTTTCATCTTCATTTAACTCTTAACCCAAGAATGGGGAACACAACAACATTTGGTGGCTCTGCTTCTTTCTGAATTGAGAATGGTCCCTAATGACCAGAAAAGGGGTATGGAAAATCTCCTAACTCCTCCCTATAGGTTCAGGAGAGATTACAGCTTTCAAATAATTGGATGCTGACTTTTTTCCTCCAGAATAAAAAAACAATTTTAAAATAATTATTCCTACGCCATCAAGTCCTGGTCATAAACAAGCTGTTTTTGATGGAATTAAAATTTGGCCTTGAAGGAAAAACTTTAGTGTACTACAATGGCAGAAGAATGGAAGTAGATGGCCAGACACTGCTGAGTTGACTTACTAGCATATTTACTGCCTTTGGCAGCAATACTTTTAACAGATAGTTTGCTGTGTCATTTGGAGAGACCCTTGTCATCACAGCCCCACACACTCACTCCCAGGAAGGTGGAAATGGCTGAATTCTACTAGATTGCATTTTCCCTACTGGATCTGCTCTTCTCCTAACCATGAAGTTGAGGGAAAAGAAATCACAAAATGGAGGACTTGCCCAGTGGTGCTGATGCAAAGGTAGAGGAAGACCATTGCTGGGAATCTTCCCTGAAGCAAGGTAGAGGAGAAAAACAGTCAAAGAGATATTGCTGCACCCAAAATGTTTCTTTGGCGCAAAAGTAGGGCCAGCTCAGCCAAGAAGCTCCTCTGAAGTACTACATCAGAGGCCCAACCACCACTTTGGCAAAGCAGAGGAAAAACACGATGCAGAGAACAGAAGGGTTCAAGAGATGGGGATGGCTTCCCAGCAGCGGGAGTAAATCTGGAAGAGCCAGCCAAGAAGGTAAGAAGAGCAAAGTGCTTCAGAATACAGCTAGCACTGAGCACAGTGGCAGCTCAATTGCATTTGGTTATCAGAATCTCCTCTTGCCACCAAAAAGTCGAGCCAGCTGCCTCTGTGGACGAGTGGGAGAGACCTACCCAGAAGTGAGTCTTCTGGATTGACCGATGGACCCACATATGAGAAACTTCTTCACAGAGCATGTAGTTAACCTGTAAAATTCATTACCTCAAGAAGCCAGAGAACTGAATATTGCAGCTGGATTTACACAGGATCTGGAAAAATTTATAACCAATAATAATTTGTAGTTACATATGCTAAGATGTGGACAGTCAAATTTCATCCTTTAAGGATCACTGCAGAGGCCAAGAATAAATCCTCCCTTCATGACCATGAATACAAGCAATTGACTGGGTGTTTTATAATTTTTTTTGCCTTCTTCTAAAGCTTCAAATAATCATTGCTACAAGCAGAATACCAGACTTGAAGGACAACTGTTCTCATACATTACGGCTAATCCTATGTTCTTAAAATGCCTGATTTAGCCATCATCCTACATGTATTCATTTTCACTCCACTTCGGGGCCTTAAGGATTCCAGAATAATGAGGCAAAATTCTCATCAACTTCAACAGAATTTTTTTCTGAGAAAGGACTTCAGGACTTAATGTGAATAATTTCCTATGTCCATTTACCTATAGCAACTGGTTCCAAAACCTTAAGTGTGTTATGGATTTGTTGAACCCTTGAAAAGCCTCTAGCTATAAAGTACCCTTGAGCAAAACTTCATAACAAAATGCTTATTATGGTATGTTTGATTTGCTTTTTAAATAGAATTATTTAACTAGCTTAGTTAAATATGAAAAAAATTCTGAATCAGAAAGATAATCTAGTGCTGAAAATATAGTGACCCAATTTGATCCTCAAGGGAAAAGCAGCAAGAAAACAAATTTTTAATATTAAATATGCTCTCAACATGAGATGAGCTCAATACCTTTGAGCTATAATAACAAAAAATGAACAGAATCATGCAGACTTATTCCAGTGGGCTAAAGAGACTTCAGTTATCCAGGGGAATTTAAAGCTATTGTTTTGGCCACCAGAGGGAACCTATACAGTCACAAAAATGAAACAAACATTTAGAACTCACAGGTTTTAAAGTGAATCCTAATTCCTAGTAAGTTACCAGGATCAGATAGTATTCACCCAAGAGTTCTGAAGAAACTCAAATGTGAAATTGCAGAACTACTAACTGTGGTATGTTTCAGAGTGGTAGCCGTGTTAGTCTGTATCAGCAAAAACAACGAGGAGTCCTTGTGGCACCTTAGAGACTAACAAATTTATTTGCGCATAAGCTTTCGTGGGCTAAAACCCACTTCATCAGATGCATGGAGTGAAAAATACAGTAAGCACTATATATATGAAAAGATGGAAGTTGCCTTACCAAGTGGGGAGTCAGTGCGAATGAGACCAATTCAATTAAGGTGGAAATGGAAGTGGTATGTAACCTATCATTTAAATCAGCTTCTGTACTAGATGACTACCCCGAGGGCATTCCGTGCCAAAAAATTAAAAATTCTGCTCCAACAAAAATTCTGCGCATAATATTTTAAAATTCTACAAAATTCTGCAAATTTTATTTGTCAAATAAATGTGGAGGCACTAGCGTGGCACTGGGAAGCACAGGCCACTGGCTGCACGGGGTGGGAGATCACTGTACAGCTCCACCCCCGGGACACAGATTCAGTGGTGAGGCTGCACCCAACCCTGACACAGCGCAAAGACTGGGCCTGCCCCAGAAACACCCCAGGACCCTGCCCCTCCATGCCAGATGCACCAGGCGTGGGTGGGCAGGCTCAGAAAGGCAGGATCCAAGTTTGGGGGGGGGGGGGGGGGGGGGCTACAGGGGGGGGGGGGGGGGGTTGGGGGTGGGGGAATGTGGGTGAGGGGGGGGGGGATTCAGGTGCAGCTGGTTGGGGCTTGGTAGAGTGGGGATCCAGGTGCGGGTGGCTTGTCAGAGTCATCCAGGTGCGGGGGAGAGGGTTTTGAGGGTCGGCAGGTGAGTCTGGGCGTGAGGGGGTCTGGATGCATGGGGGTTGGGCAGATGGAGGAGCAGCGCCCTGTACAGTGATCCTTCCCCTGCAGCTGATGGGCGATGGGTGCAGGAAGCGTGGGAGGGAGAGTTTGCAGACCTTCCTACAGACAGGGGATAAATCTGGGGGTGGGTCTGACCCGGCCCTGGATACCATGCAGGGGAAGAGGAAGTCCCTTCCTCCCCAGTCCAGCTGACCAGCAGCTGAGCCCAGCGCAGGGTAGGACCCACCAGCTGGGTCTTCCCCAGTCCCGCCCCCGGCCCCACAATGATTTACCTCTTTGCTGGCTGCCCTAGGCACCCGAAACATACTGCTGGGGAGGGTCTCATGACTGCTCTTGTTGCTTCCCTTTGCTTCCCCGTCAAAGTCATTTTTCTGCGGGGAAGCAAAAAAATCTGCAGGGGACATAAATTCTGTGCATGCGCAGTGGCACAGAATTCGCCCAGGAGTAAGATGACTGGAGGATAACTAATGTGATGCCAATTTTTTAAAAAGGCTCTAGAGGCAACCCTGTCAATTATAGACCAGTAAGCCTAACTTCAGTACCAGGCAAGTTGGTTGAAATTATAGTAAAGAACAGAATTATCAGACACATAGATGAATACGATTTGCTGGGGAAGAGTCAACATGGTTTTTGTAAACGGAAATCATATCTCACCAATCCACAGAATTCTTTGAGGGAGTCAAATAAACATGTGGACAAGGCTGATCCAAGGGATATAGTGTACTTAGATTTTCAGAAAGCCTTTGACAAGGTCCCTCACCAAAGGTTCTTAAGCGAAGTAAATTGTCATGGGATAAGAGGGAAGGTCCTTCCATGGATCAGTAACTGCTTAACTGATAGGAAACAAAGGGTAGGAATAAAAGGTCAGTTTTCAGAATAGGGAGAGGTAAAACAGTGGTGTCCTCCTGGGGTCTGTACTGGGACCAGTACTGTTCAACATATTCATAAATGATCTGGAAAAAGAAGTAAAAAGAGTGAGGTGGCAAAATTTGCAGATGATATAAAGCTATTCAAGGTAGGTAAGTCCAAAGCTGACTGCAAAGAGTTACAGAAGGATCTCACAAAACTGGGTGACAGGGCAACAAAATGGCAGATGAAATTCAATGTCGATAAATGCAAAGTAATGCACAGTGGAAAACATAATGCCAATTATACATATAAAATGATGGGGTCTAAATTAGCTGTTACCATGCAAGCAAGATCTTGGAGTCATTGTGGATAGTTCTCTGAAAACATCCACTCAATGTGCAGCAGCAGTCAAAAAAGCAAACAATGTTGGGAATCATTAAGAAAGGGATAGATAATAAGACAGAAAATATTATATTGCCTCTATATAAATCCAAGGTACGGCCATACCTTGAATACTGCGTGGAGATGCGTCCCATCGCAAAAAATATATATATTGGAATTGGAAAAGGTTCAGAAAAGGGCTACAAAAATGATTGGGGGTATGGAACTGCTGCCATATGAGGAGAGATTAATGAGACTGGGACTTTTCAGCTTGGAAAAGAGACAACTAAGGGGGGATATGATTGAGGCCTATAAAATCATGACCGATGTGGAGAAAGTAAATAAGGAAGTGTTATTTACTCCTTCTCAGAACACAAGAACAAGGGGTCACCAAATGAAATTAATAGGCAAGAGGTTTAAAACAAACAAAAGGAAGTATTTCTTCACCCAACGCACAGTCAACCTGTGGAACTCTTTGCCAGAAGATGTTGTGAAGACCAAGACTATAACAGGGTTCAAAAAAGAATTAGATAAGTTCATGGAGGATAAGTCCATCAATGGCTATTAGTCAGGATGGGCAGGGATGAAAACCATGCTCTGAACTGTCCCTAGCCTCTGTTTGCCAGATGCTGGGAACGGGCAACAGGGGATGGATCACTTGATGATTACCTGTTCTGTTCATTCCCTCTGAAGCACCTGGCATTGGCCACTGTCAGAAGACAGGATACTGGGCTAGACAGACCATTGGCCTGACCCAGTATGGCCATTATATTCATAGCAAAGTCTGTGCAAGCAAAGATGCATAGGAGTCAGTTTTGTGCTTTTTGCGTCCTCAACAAAAATGTGACACTATCCCTACATTTTTTACTATAATTTTCTCTACAAATAGGGCATGCTGTATATTTTTTATATTTAATTATATTTCAATATGTAAATACACCCAGAGGCTTGAGGAATGGGCTTGATTTTTTCTAACTACTCATGGGCTCCTAGTAAATTATTTTTCACCTGAAATTTGAGTAGATGTACTTAACCCATAAAAGGAATGATCTTCCAAAGTATAATATTATAAGTTACTTTTCACATTCTTATCAAATCCAATTCTCTATAAGAACCAGTATTTCCAGCTTGGTTTCAAGTCACCATTGTGATTTGTATTTATACTCTATCAGTTCATGTCATATGTAGACAGCTCTCTTTTTCTTATATGTATGAAGATAAATATTTGTGCATTCAGATTCTTACAAATCTTTTTTTTTTTTTTTTAAACATTAGTATGAAGTAACATTTGTGTTCAAGTTATGACATTTAATGAAATGGAAAAAATGAAAATGCCACACCCTTAAGAGAAGATTTAAGGCATTTTCCAAAGTTGCTAAAAAGTCTAATTAAGCTACTTTTGACACCTTACCTGCAACTGATACCCTGCTGCCAATAAACCGTTAACATTTTGAACCTCCCAGTACTGTACATACTTTGAAATAACACACTAAAGCTGTGAACACTGGATTCCTGTAGCACTCACTTGACTGGTAGTACGAGTCTGTGGCAGTGTGTTGAGGCTGGGTAGCAACTGGCTGGTAGTACTGTTTGCTCTCATAGCAGCTTGCAGATGTAGACCGTCCATAACTGTAACCATCCTGTATATGAAATTCCAACAGAACAAAAAAGAAACCAAATTATGAACACACAGCCCAATGCTACAAAAAATAATAGATAAATTAAGCATTCTTTAGCAAATTGATAGCCATTTTGGTATAGTCCAATTAATTGCTAATTTTTTTTATGCATTCGTTCATGTCAACTGGGGAAAACAAGTCAGTTTATAATAGAAAAAAAAAAATCAAAAAGCCTCCCAGATTTCATTCTGCAGCTCTTGTTTCAAAGTTGATAGTCCTTAGACTTTAGGAAATTAAAGCTATGTATGTTCTTAGATTTGTACCTGTTTTGGCTCTCTAGTAATTTCAGTTGATCCCTCAGCATTTGCTGATACATATATAAATGTAGTGCTTTTATGTGTAGTCAAAAAGGTATCAAATATACTAGAGCCCGCAAGTCCAACATCTTGAAGGATTTATCAGAAAGAAATCCCTTAATACCAATATATTAATTTTATAATTAATATCTGTATTATCTTGGTGCCTGGAAACCCCAATTAAGGATTGGAATCCATTGAGCCTGTACAAATATAGCATAAAACACAGTCCTTGTCCCTGTTTCAATTAAAGATTGGAAACATATGGAGTAAAAACAAACAAACCACACAAAAAAAAAATCATACATTACCAGCCTTATTCTGCTTCCCAGACAAAAATTTATATGATGCAATTAACGTGGACAAATGCTGCTCAGATAAGTTACCAATTAAAGTGTCACCAAAAGGTTTCGTGGATTGATACCTGGTAGTTTGGTGTTGTAGTAGGCTGGGGGGGAGGTTCCTGCTGCCGAGTTCCATAACCATAGTCCTGTCCTGAATGCGATTGGTATGCTCCATAGGCAGCAGTTGCAACTGGCCTGGCAGCCTGCACTGTGGGAGCATAAGATGGCGTCACAGTATGTGCCACCCCAGGAGCTTGCTGAACAGTGTAGCTTGCCGCAGTGGTTGGGTGGGAATAAGCTGTAGCAGGTTGAGTGCTGAAAGACAAGACAAACAATTTAAAGTCTACAGCATCTCAAGGTTTTTAAACTGGGCATAAGTTTCTGACACAAAATCTGACACTACATTTTCATCTCATCAATCAAGCTAGTACACATTATATATGTAACCTTTGATTAATACTGAAATAAAGTTAATGTTGAAACTCAATACTATGATCAAAACTGGAATTCAGATAAAGAAAGGAAGGATGCAAAGAGGTGGGGTACTAACAATATATTTCTGTACAATCTGACATCATCATTTATCAACTAGCAGCTTTATTGGGGTAAAGGGGAGAGTCCTAAGTTCCCTGATTTTAGAATATTAATTCCCATGGTTTGATCCAGGAACAAGACATTTTGAACCCTTTTTTCCAAGTCCTCCAATTCAACATATATCTTGCTCTGCGGCCAATTACGTTTCCGTACCACAACCGTTGTACTAGAGTACAAGGGTAAATAACATGGGGAAAAAAATGTCTCGTCTCTAACACACTTAGGGTATACACAGAACTTCATCCAACTGTAGGGCTAAGAACAAAAGGCCATATCCTTAAATAATGTAAACCAGCTGACCATGTGGCCCAAGGATGACAGAATTTGGGTTCCTTCAGTTTACCTTTCATCGTTGGTTATTTCTCCAATGAATCTCATTTTTCTGCACATATTAAATACTGTCATTTTATATCCTGCTATACAATTGTTTAAATATACATGCTCTCATCAAAATGTTAACACCACAACACCATACAGGTTTAGAACAGATAATGCTAACCAATCTCTAAGACCAAGACAGTGCAGCCAATAGCATTTAAGCCAGGAGACCCCAGTAATTTAAGTTTAGTGTCCATTAAGACAGACAATAACAGAACCAGCAATTCTTTGAAGCACTCAATTCCAAGTGTAATTTATTTAAAATTCCCCCACTTAATTTAAAGCAGTGCTACTTGTTCCTAATCTAGTCACTGATAAACCGCATATTCAGGCAACCTTTTTCTCCCATGACACTCACTCTCTGTTTTCGGAGAAGGATTCTCCATTTGCAACATCACCACATATCTCTCTCTGACAAAAGTGAACTAGACATGGCTCTTTCTGGAGCAGCCACTCCAAGCTTCTGCCAGAGAAAGATGCTAAGAGAAATACTATAGAGGCAATATGCTAATATGCTATCTTACGTACTTATCTGGCCTCCATCACCTCACAATCTTTAACGTGCATTTATCTTCACAACACCCTTGCAGAGATGGAAGTTCTATTACACCCGTTTTACAAATAGGGAATTCGGGCACCGGAAGACCAAGTGATTTGCCCAGGGTCACACAGGATGTCTGAGGGTGAAGGAATTGAAACTGGTTATTCCATAGCACAAGCTAGCACTTCAGCCATTGGCCCATCTTTCCTCTCACTGCACTTCTAGTGCAAGGAATTCTGGGTACTATAATGCCTCAAGATCACACTTGTCCATTAAAACTAAAATTAATGGGAGCTACATATGTGTTTTCAGAATATTCTTCACACTGAATTTAGAACTCAATATTACTGTTTTATTTTAAATAGCCTGGATGGCCTTCTTCTCCCCCATACACACTCCAAACTGTGCATACTGTACTACTGTCTGTTTGGTACATTTGAAAGTGTTCTATAGTGTGAGAAATAAGATTATGTATTTTGCAGTTACATTCATCCTTCTTCACTAAAAGTACCAATTAAGACAAAAATTGTATCACTGGTGATAGCTAATTTTTTAAACTTTTATATTTGTGTGGGTATGAGAAAGAAAGAGATAATGTAAATGGAAACCAAGATAAAGCATGCTTGTGACCAAACACCTTCTCAATGGTTGGTTATTTATTAAGCATCCATAGACACACACATAAATAAGGGGTGCTTATTCAACAAAATGAGAGCAAATTAAAATACAATTAAAACTATGATTAAAAGCCATCCTCCCAAAATTCAAACAGATAATGTAAATGAATTGTTCCAGTACAAACAAGGAAAGGTCATCAATATGCAACCAAGATTGGTCATTGTAAAATCCATCTTTGTGATGAAGTTTAAAATGTTTATTAAAATAGGAGAGCGCTACATAATATAGTTTTTGGAAGTATGTATTTCTTTGCTGTATAGCCCCTTGGTAAAGACAAATAAGCAGAGACATAGTTTATTTGCAGCTTCTATTAGTAGTAGTGTAAAATTCATTGGAGCAATCTCATTTTCGACGCTAGCACATCATAGAAGTAGGGTCTCCCAAAGAGTATGTTGACTAATCGCAAACATTAGAGCGGGACATTTCTGATTGACTAGGAGGAAGACCATGAAGAAAAACAGGTTCTAGTAACACACAAATATCCTGGAAGTCAACAGTGAAGGAGAATGATATATATTATAGTGTAAATACCTGAGATTTCAATTTTTTTTTATTTTGGACCAAAAGCCTGATCAAAAGCATGAATGGATCGGGGCTTTGCAAAGCAGGATTAGTATTTACTCCACAGTAGGAACATCTATCACTATACAAACAAGTAGATTCCTTCCACTCACCAGTAAACTGTGAAGGGATGAACTAGAAACAACCTGAACACTAAAACGGTTATTTTAGAAGCATCTTCAACACAAGAACTCAGAAAGGCAATGTAAATTATATAAAATTAGAACAGAACTGTAGCCAAATAAAAGTTGTTTTCCCAGTTTCGAGAATTTTTCCCCTTAAGCAAAAATATATCTGCACCAGTTATGAAACTGGCAGCAATACAATAAGTCCAACAATACAAACATTGTTAATATGTGGATTACCTAGGATTCTGACAGCTCCTAAAAGAATTTTTGCATAATCTACTACACAAATTAATCCCTTAAAATACAGAGTTATCCTATCCCAATTTCAACTCAGCTCATTGTATTCTACTTAGCAAAATTCTACTTGCAATTTCAGTTAAAGAGTTTTCTTCAGGCAGTGTTGCCACATCCAGGCACACAAACCAAGATGTTGGTGCACTTTTTTCTGGAAATGGACTGTATAATCATTCGGTAAAATGCTTTGGGATCCTTCGGGATGAAAAGTTGCACATTGTATAAATGCAAGTTATTGCCACACATCAAGAATTCAAAATGGACTTCTGCAACCAGCAACACTATAACTGATTTATGACAATATACATGCAAGCATATTAAGCCCTTCATTCCTATCACCAGACTGGTCAACTGTGATGAAAAACTCAAGGAATTTTTATCACCAGTCCTAGAGCAGAGGAAGAAATTCTTCCTCAAACTGAGTATATCCTTTCTGGAAGTGAGAGAATGAGAGACTAGTGAACTGGGGACTGATCAGGGAGAGAGGAGAAAAAGGGAGAAAGGCTGGACAAGGGTTGCTACCAGAAACTTTGGTGGGAGAAGGGATCTCAAACTCACTCTCTAACCTTCCTTGACAGGACAACATCAACAGGGATTGCTGTTTTTCCTTAATATCAGTCTCCTGCATGGGAAAGTATCATGAGTATGACCTATGATTATTTGTCAAAATGCTAAATGGTCATTTGGTTATATATATATTTTAAAATGTTTTAACCAACATTAAACAAGGAAATGAAGCTAGCATGACTGGTTGCACTAAATCACATGCCGACATGCAATATTCAACTGCAATAAAAATTAGGAAAGTCTTATAGTAAGCTTAATTATCCATTTACAATTAACACAAGTAGGAAGGAGATGTGGGTGTGTGCAAGAATTGGGCCCCCTTTTTTAAACAACGTAAACTCTTTGCCAGGAAAGTTTACACATTATAAATAGAACAGGAGTACTTGTGGCACCTTAGAGACTAACAAATTTATTAGAGCATAAGCTTTCGTGGGCTACAGCCCACTTCTTCGGATGCATATAGAATGGAACATATATTGAGGAGATATATATATATATATATATACACACATACAGAGAGCATGAACAGGTGGGAGTTGTCTTACCAACTCTGAGAGGCCAATTAAGTAAGAGAAAAAAA
>NW_020664545.1:13364155-13429581 GCF_002925995.2 Terrapene triunguis
TTTTTTTCTCTTACTTAATTGGCCTCTCAGAGTTGGTAAGACAACTCCCACCTGTTCATGCTCTCTGTATGTGTGTATATATATATATATATATATATATATATATATATATCTCCTCAATATATGTTCCATTCTATATGCATCCGAAGAAGTGGGCTGTAGCCCACGAAAGCTTATGCTCTAATAAATTTGTTAGTCTCTAAGGTGCCACAAGTACTCCTGTTCTTTTTGCGGATACAGACTAACACGGCTGCTACTCTGAAACCTGACATTATAAATAGGGATTTTCTTACAATGAACTACCACCAGAGGGACTTCTTTTGGCATTCTGGGATATTAAGCTCAAAGGTATAATTCTATAACTATATTCAGTCCCACTGATTTCACTGATTTCAGTGGGACTGCTTTTATGAATAAAGGTTGTGTCACAATGGGCCCTGAAGCAGGAACTTTGGAGCCTGGCTATCGTAACCTGGGATACAGGTTTTGTAAACCTCTTTGCATGAAAGAGGTTTGCTCTATGAAAGACTGTATTAAGTACATTGAATTTTTCTCCTAAAAGGATACACACTGCAGAGGGGAAATATCCCTCTAGGATTAGAACAGGTCTTCAGCTATTAAGGGGTGGGGTATTTTTTGTTTTGTTTTTGTGGACATAGAAGTTGCACAGGTGAAAGACTGATTTCCAATTCAATATAATCTATTGGGCCACAGACCAGTAACTAAGTCTCTCAAACTATTTCACCAAGAATACGTTTATATGTATTCTCCTTCCTGAGTATCAAATAGTCAGTGCACAGAACTGGAGTAAGCAGATCTAGGTTCTAAATCATAGCTCCGACACTGACACACAACTCTATCCATGTCACTTCATATCTGTTTCCCTTCCCCTCAATCTACAAACTGAAGTTAGTATTTCTTACCTATTTTACAAGGAGTGTTGTAAAGCTTAATTCATTGCTTAAAAAGCCATTAAGAATCCTCAAATGAAAGGTACTACTATAGAACTCCAAACTATTACACCACCCATAGGTAATTTTAAAATTACCAGAGTGGGTGGGCAAGAATGTGATCTAAAGCAGCAAAGAGGAATTCTCAACTAACTCTTCACCAGGGATGTGAAAAACTCATATTAGAAGCTGTACTTTATGAGATTAATTTTACAATTTAGCCATTTGCAGCAATCAAACCTCCACCCCTTTAAAACAAAAACAATTTAAGAAAAAAACAGCTTAATACACAAGCAAAAATGGACAGACAACATAGGACAGATTTTAAGATAAACAATTGGGAAGAGATAGATTCACTGAATTCACTTCAATATTAACTGGAACAGTCTTCCTCTTCAGTTCTATTTTTTCTGTACTACAGGTTAGCCTGGTGAACCTAAATTATGTATAACCACTTAATATCATGATTAGCAGCTTGCCACTGATGGGCTTTCTTCTCAAAGAAAAGAGATATTTTTTACTATATTGAAATGCTTTCCCCTCTTGCTTATTTCAGAAGGACAATTAAATACAAAAGTATACTTTAGGCATTCTTCTACATTTCTCAACTACTGATAGACCATTCTTTCAATGTAAAAGGAAGGGTCTACCTCCCTCCACGTCCAACAGAACTGAGCCAATTGGCAGACTACTGGCCTTGCACAAGGCAGAAAAACTCAACTGACAAAGGGGACAGAAGTTAATCTAATCTAGCACTGCCACAGGAACATATTTCAAGAACAACACACTTTCTTTCTCCTTTTGTTGTTTTTGTTACTGTAGGGTCTTCAAACAGTCAATACCTATGCTCAGAGAGTAGATCTGTGGCTGGAGTGTTGACTGGTAGTTTAATGAATCCTTATAAAAAATTTTTTTTTCTAGTCATGCACAGATTTTATGTTATTTAGTAGTATTTATTAGTTTAAGTTAAGGTCATAGTCAGCGAGTTATATGGAGCCGTGGTGCCTGTGCTCCACCAATATTTAGGAACGCGGGCCTGGCTCCACCAATGTTTGGGTTTACCGCGCTTTGTGGGGCCCCACGCTACAGGGGGATGCAGGGTCCAGGGTGGCCTGGCACTGGCAGCAGCGAGCAAACCAGCTCCAGTCCTCTCTGCTCCGCCCCGTCGGCTCCCAACATTACTCGGGGGAGGGAGCAAAGCTGGAAAGAGGCGGGGTGGAACTTGGGGGCAGAGCAGGGGCGGGCTGGGACCAGGTTGCTCACTGCTGCCAGCACCAGACCCCCCCACTAACTCCCCAGGTACTCCTCTGGGTCCAGGGGGGCCTGACGCCAGCAGCAGCAAGTAACCCACCCAGCCCACCCCTTCCCCGCCTCTTTCTGGCTTCCCCTCTCCTGAGGGACGTGGGGAGCCGTCAGGGCGGAGCGGAGCAGGCTGGGCTGGGCCACTCGCTGCTGCCAGTGCCAGGCCCCCCACTAAATCCCCAGACCGCCCTGGACCCTCTGTCCTGCTGAAGCGTGGGGCCCCCCAAAGCGCAGGGCCCGGGACAGTTGCCCCGGTCCGTCCTACGGACGGGACGGCTCTGTTTGGGCCCGTTCTGGGCACCACCAAAAATTAACCATTGGTGCCAAGTTTGTACAAGTTTCCAATATAAACTCACCTCTTGGTTTCTTAATGTTCAACTTCTTAAAAATAACTCGTGTCTGAAATATAAGTTGCTTGCTTATTAACGAAGTTTGATTAAAATGCTTTCTTCCATTTTTGAACTAAGAAAATCTTTTTCCTGCTGTAAACAACTGTTTACAACAACTGTTTTCCTGCTGTAAACTCTCCTCACTGAGGGCTGATTTCCAGGACAATTTTCAAAAAAAAATAACTGTAGCATAAGTGAGGAAAAAAAAGGTTTTGCCCATGAACAGTATGAAGTTTCCATTAAAATTCAGAGTTACAGGATTATACAAATATAGCAATGTTAATTACATCCATGTGGTTTTCAACTACCTTTCCCATATGGAATTCCAAAATTGCACGAGTTTCTAATTATCCAACTGCACAAGTACTTAGTGAAGTTTGAGATTAGCGTTTTCATTCTTGTTAAAAGCCAAGAAAATTAAATACAAAGACTTGTGAAAATATAAATCTATGCCCTAATATTCAATTGGCACTCTCAGATATGCACACCTAAAATCAAACAATTTTTGTGAGAGTTACAAGGACGTATCCAAGGGTAAAGCAGAGGGTTTCTTTGTGAATTATAGACAACTGGAAATCTGGTCAATTTTAAAAAGTTACAAATAGTTTAATGTACTACCCCAACCCCAAAATACCTCCAATCAGTTTGTGGATGTTCATTCATTTCTCTATTTTAAAAATCTCTTTCTCTTCCCAAGGTTACTCAAAAAAACTCAACAGAGGAAACTGACAATACACAACACTGTCAAATGCACAAGAACTAAAAATCTTTCAGTATACTTAGGTATGAATACACATCTTGAATACTGGGTGCAGATGTGGTCACCCCATCTCAAGAAAGATATACTGAAATTGGAAGAGGTTCAGAAAAGGGCAACAAACATTATTAGGAACAGCTTCAGTATGAGGAGAGATTAATAAAACTAAGGGGGGATATGACTGAGGTCTATAAAATCATGACCCGTGTGGAGAAAGTAAATAAGGAAGTGTTATTTACTCCTTCTCATAACGCAAGAACTAGGGGTCACCAAATGAAATCAATAGGCAGCAGGTTTAAAATAAACAAAAGGAAGTAAATGGAGAGTCAACCTGCTGAACTCTTTGCCAGAAGATGCTGTGAAGGCCAAGATTATAACAGGGCCAAAAAAGAACTAGGTAAATTCATGGAGGATAGATCCATCAATGGCTATTAGTCATGATGGGCAGGGATGGTGTCCATAGCCTCTGTTTGCCAGAAGCTGGGAATAGGTGACAGGGAATGGATCACTTGATCATTACCTGTTCTGTTCATTTCCTCCGGGACACCTGGCATTGGCCACTGTCAAAAGACAGGATACTGGGCAAGATGGACCTTTGGTCTGACCCAGTATGGCCGTTCTTATGTCAAATCACAATAGTAGATAAAATAATTTCAGAAGTGTTATTATTAAATTCATGGTGCCCTTTTATCTTTTGCATTCCTGATTGGAGTGCATTTTAAAATTTAGCTTTAACATTACAAATCAGAATGTTAATAGGTTTTAAGTTTTTATATATTGTATTACTGATAAAGGGGCTAGGACTTTGTATCAATGTGAAAGTTTAAAATATATGAAGAATCATCATAACCATTATACTTGTTTCAAACACAATACATTTTGGTCCTTGCCAGATCAGAACGAGTGGCAAAACTATATTTTGCTAGTTTCAATAGTGTGCTTTGACAAAGTTCTTCCTTCCAACACACACAGTGGAGTGTAAGTTTCCTATGCGATAGCACCAGAGGCAAGGTCTGGGCTCTACACAAACAAAGTCTGGTAGACCACTGGATAGGTAATCAGAATTCAAACATGGAAACAGTTTTTCTGCCTCATCTTTTATTGTTAACATCACTGAAAAAAATAACTTTTGCTAGAGCTGTGCCAAATCAATCAAATACTCTCCTGTCTAAATTAGTTAGCTGATGTAAAGTGAGAAAGATAACCTGCAATCAACATTCAGATTAGTTCAATGCTTTGTAATGAAGATTTGACCTTATTATATTAAATCACAGCCCTTGTAAGTTTATTCTCCAAGCAACTATCCCAAGGTACTGAAGGAAACATGATTAAAACAGTTTCTAAAATTGCTAGCAGAAAGTGGCAATCCTGAAGAAATTATAATTTTCCCTTTGTCTCAAAGTTACTCCCTGCATTCATTTTTTTTTAAATAGTTCAGTTATCTTACAGCATCTATCCTTTTTCTAGCTAATTCACATATATGCAAAAAGATAGGTCTTCAGGGCATGAGCCATAACATTTGAGGGCCTAGACCTGTTCTGAGTGGCCAGATGCTGCTTCACCTGAGCCTCACTGACATCTTGAGCACAGGGCCTAAATAAAGACAAGTAACAAAATGAGGGGAGGGAAGAGAAATAAAAAAATTAAAATAAATAAAATCCCATGCCCAACTCCTTTTCACGGTATCCTAACCCTACATCCAACTATCATTTTTATTGTTTCTAGTTTCTAATTCTTGCCTTCCTTAGTTTTCAAGAAACAGATCTCTGAAGACAGAATGAAAAAGACACCATAAGGTTCCATCATATTTGTTGTCTCAATGATTTTTATATAAAATATTTACAGTTTGCAAGTACAATGACTTTTTCTAACTGCAAACTCAATTCAGAATGTGTGATGCAAGCTAAGTTCTTTCCGTTTCATATATCGTCACCACCAAACGGTATTGCCAGTTCTTGCAATTTTATCGTATCATGGTATTTTGCTTAAAACTCCAGCTCCTGGAATCATGTGAACACATGTGAATATTAACTATCATTAAAAACAAAAATCTAGCCCTCCTCATTCTTGCAGAGAAAAACTTTAAAACCTGAACCCTAAAGGCTCAAAAACCAGAAGGCAAATAAAAAGACCCCCAAGTATATTTTTTAAACTCACAATTTTGGGGGGGCCTCACTTTGATTTTTGAATGTTTGGTGTTTACAATACTGAGCCTTGCCTATTCTTTTTTAACAAACATTAGGTCCTTGTTTATTTAACTTCACATTGTAATGATCTCTTTTGGCAAATCATCAGTGCGCATGTGATTATATATTTTTCCTGAATTAAGACATTGTAAAAGTGTCATAATTCATGCTTCTCATGAGAGAATTCTTAGGGTTCCAGTCAAGATCTGAGTTGAGGATTATATCATCCCTCCAGTTGTAAACCAGAAAGAACGCTTAGTGAAAACCACTTAAGTGTAATAAGGGACAACAATACAACCCATACACACACACACACACACACAAAAGCCCAAGAAATATGATATAGAGCAATATTCCTACATGTATCAGCTTCTCTAATACACCGTCCATTTCTTTAGCATATCAGCCCTATTGTCAGTCAGTCACCAAGGTCACTCAGATAACCTTAGTTCTGCCCTTTGTTTGATGCCAGTGTTCTTGTAGGATTTATTTCCCACCATTTGTGGTTTTGAATCCAATACTAATCCTCTTTAGGGACTTTTACCAGTTACAACAAATTTGTTCATTTGTTTGCAATATTAGACATAGTACTACTATATTTTTAACAGTTTAAGATGAGAAAGCTGAGTATAGTACGATTGTACACTGAAGCGGGTTAATTGCAAGTTATATTTTGGAGATGTGACTCTTATATTAGGCCACTGAGCTATAGGAATTCAGCATACAGAAGTATACTACAAGTTACTTTGATGTTAACATAACATTATTTTAGAAGTTTTTAACTTTTTGCCTATTGGGTGAGTCCTGCACTTCTGTTATGTAGTAATTACACAAATAGTAATGCTTGCATAAGTTGCTTGTTTCTAAATGACAGGTAGCAGATGCAGCGCATTGTGAACTTCATCTGTTTTGTTCTGTAGACTCTCTTTGGTGTATGAATATCTTTAAACATATATTATATATATGCATGCCTTCAAAAAACATACACCTGAAAAAAAATCTTTCAGTTTCTAACTTGCAACATTTGGTTAGACTTGGTTTTAAAAATATGAAACATATGTTCATGTGCCTGTAAGGATTCTCTCCTTACTCACTGATTTACATTAGAGAAGTTCTAACAGTGCACCTCCTATGATTTTTAATTAGGCATTAGGTTTCAAGTACGGCACAGAGCAACTTAGGTTCTATAGGATGTTTTGGAAATTATGTGCTACCATGTACCAACAGTATCCCACAGAGTTTATGATCAGGATGTCATGGCATTCGTTATTTATATGCTACTCCAAATCTTAATTTGTAGTTAATTATTGTGTGTGTAACTCAACATTATGGAGTGCCATACAGTGATAGATTAAAAGCATCTGTTTTTAGGCCAAAGGCTTTTAGACTTTCAAACTAGATTATGACTGGTTGGGCTACAAATTTAGTCATATACAATATCATGAGTTAGACTTAGCTTAGGGGATGGGAGAGGGTGCTGAACTGCTACCAGGATGTCGTTCCTAACCCTGTTTAGTGATTCCATATCTTTCTGTCACCCTCTGGTTAGTAAGGGGGGGGGGGGGGGGGGGTCACACATTTGAAGTTCAGATCTAAATTTTTTATTAAAGCTCATGTTAAAAAAAATTATATAATACACAGGTTAAGAAAAGAGTGTCCGTACATCTGGATATAATGCTAGATTACGTACAAATACAAAGTTTGTTTAAAAAGTCATAAGATACATATGGTACATATGTGCAATAACCCAAATTTAGATAAATTTAATGATACAGTTTAGATATTAGAATCCGAATACTCAGGTACATCAGTCATGAAAACTTATACAGAGAGTTGGTTGCGGAAAGCAAATATGAATGAGTGTAGATTGTCCCTCAATATTTAAGCATTTAGGATGGGTTGACCCTTAGTAGATATACTTCTCTGATGGATTCTTTCAGTTACTTTCCGATTTTGCTTCTCATCATCACTCCAGCTCATCTCTCCTGGTATTGCCAATGTCCGGTGATGTGTTCGAGGTAGATATCCCTCGATCACCCGATGGCATCCAACACCATGAGCTGCCGCATCAGCTAAGCATAGCATTGACCGATTCCGCATTCCTGCAACACTCGCTCATTACTAGGGTCACATGTGCCCAAGGCTCCGACGATCAGTGCGTGTATCTGAAGCTGGTAAGCCTTAGCTCTCAAGGTTTCAGCCAGAGGGGCGTATTTCTCCACCTTTCAAGCTCGGGAGTTGCGGAAGGCCGGGGTCCTGTTCACAAAGGGCACTGTGACATCGACCATTGTGATCATCTTCTGGTCCTCGTTGGTGATGTCCAGTCACAGCTGACTGTCGGTTCCAGGGATGGCAGAGTTCACGGCCATCTTCCCTACAGTTGGCGGTATGGCTCTGACTAGGCGATCTTGGATGGTGTTAAATCGCAGCTGCCAGGCTCTGGAATGGGGCTTGCAGCTACACCGGACGTGGGGTAGCGTCTCATTCCTACATCGCTTTCCCGATTTCCACAGCGGATGGCTCCGTTCAGCGGAACACAGTTGAACCAGGTCCTATGGATGAACCTCCAGTCAGCAAATTGGGTGAAGCTGCTCCCAGGGAGGAAGTGGTTGCTGGTGTCCCACTTGCACGTCACCTCAAATGCCTTGCCCTGGTCCGGTTTCCGTTTCAGGTTTTTCACAGATTAGCAGCGGATGGCATCCTTCAGGATCCTCTCCGAGTGATGAACACAAGAAGCCTGGGAAACAAGCAGGAAGAATTGGAAGTCCTGGCACAGTCAAGGAACAATGATGTGATTGGAATAACAGACTTGTTGGAGCAACTCACATGATTGGAGCACTCTCATGGATGGGTATAAACTGTTCAGGAAGGACAGGCGGGGGAGAAAAGGTGGAGGAGTTGCACTGTATATAAGAGAGCAGTAAGATTGCTCAGAGCTCCAGTCTTTGGGTTAAGTTTAGAGGCGAGAGCAACAAGGGTGATGTCATGGTGGGCTTCTGCTATAGACCAACAGATCAGGAGATGAGGTAGACGAGGCGTTCTTCAGACAACTTACAGAAATTTCCAGATCATAGGCCCTGGTTCTCATGAGGGACTTCAATCACCCTGACATCTGCTGGGAGAACAATACAGCAGTGCACAGACAATCCAGGAAGTTTTTGGAGAGTGTTGGGGACAACTTCCTGGTGCAAGTTTGGGGGGAGGTATAGCTCAGTGGTTTGAGCATTGGCCTGCTAAACCCAGGGTTGTGAGTTCAATCCTTGAGGGGGCCACTTAGGGATCTGGGGCAAAAATCAGTACTTGGTCCTGCTAGTGATGGCAGGGGGCTGGACTCGATGACCTATCAAGGTCCCTTCCAGTTCTAGGAGATAGGATATCTCCATTAATTTAAAGTTCTGGAGGAACCAACTAGGGGCCATGCTCCTCTTGACCTGCTGCTCATAAAGAGGGAAGAATTGGTAGGGGAAGTAGAAGTGGGTGGCAACTTGAGTGGCAGTGACCATGAGATGGTTGAGTTCAGGACCCTGACAAAAGGAAGAAAGGAGAGCAGCAGAATACGAACCCTGGACTTCAAAAAGCAGACTTTGACTCCCTCAGGGAACTGATGGGCAGAATCCCCTGGGAGGCTAATATGAAGGGGAAAGGAGTCCAGGACAGCTAGCTGTATTTTAAAGAAGCCTTATTGAGGGTGCAGGAACAACCATACTGATGTGCAGAAAGAATAGCAAATATGGCAGGCGACCAGCTTGGCTTAACAGAGAAATCTTCGGTGAGCTTAAACACAAAAAAGAAGCTTACAAGAAGTGGAAACTTGGACAGATGACTAGGCAGGAGTATAAAAATATTGCTCAAGCATGCAATATATAATCAGGAAGGCCAAAACACAATTGGAATTGCAGCTAGCAAAGGATGTGAAGGGTAACAAGAAGGGTTTCTACAGGTATGTTAGCAACAAGAAGAAAGTCAGGGAAAGTGTGGGACCCTTACTGAATGGAGGAGGCAACCTAGTGACAGATGATCTGGAAAAAGCTGAAGTACTCAATGCTTTTTTGCCTCAGTCTTCACAGATAAGGTCAGCCCCCAGACTGCTGCACTGGGCAGCACAGTATGGGGAGGAGGTGAGCACCCCTCAGTAGTAAAAGAACTGGTTAAGGACTACTTAGAAAAGCTGGGCGTGCACAAGTCCATGGGGTCGGATGCAATGCATCTGAGGGTGCTGAGGGAGTTGGCTGATGTGATTGCAGAGCCATTGGCCACTATCTTTGAAAACTTGTGGTGACTTGGGGAGGTCCTGGACGACTGGAAAAAGGCAAATATAGTGCCCATCTTTAAAAAAGGGAAGAAGGAGAATCCAGGGAACTACAAACCGGTCAACCTCACCTCAGTCCCTGGAAAAATCATGTAGCAGGTCCTCAAGGAATCCATTTTACCTTCCACTCCTCCAAGTGCTTGACTCAGGAACATTCTACATGGATTCACCAAGGGCAAGTCATGCCTGACCAACCGGATTGCCTTCTATGATGCGATAACTGGCTCTGTAGATACGGGGAAAGCGGTGGACGTGATATATCTTGACTTTAGCAAAGCTTTTGATACGGTCCCCCACGGTATTGTTGCCAGCAAGTTAAAGTAGTATGGATTGGATGAATGGACTATAAGGTGAATAGAAAAGCTGGCTAAATCGTCAGGCTCAACGGCTCGATGTCTAGTTGCTAGCCGATAACAAGCGGAGTGCCCCAGGGGACAGTCCTGGGACCGGTTTTGTTCAACATCTTCATTAATGATCTGGATGATGGGATGGACTGCACCCTCAGCAAGTTCGTGGATGACACTAAGCTGGCAGGAGAGGTAGATACGCTGGAGGGTAGGGATAGGGTCCAGAATGACCTAGGTAAATTGGAGGATTGCGCCAAAAGAAATCTGATGAGGTTTAACAAAGACAAGAGCAGACTCCTGCACTTAGGATGGAAGAATCCCATGCACCGCTACAGGCTGAGGACCGACTGGCTAAACAGCAGTTCTGCAGAAAAGGACCTGGGGATTACAGTGGATGAGAAGCTGGATAGGAGTCAGCAGTGTGCCCTTGATGCCAAGAAAGCTAAAGGCATATTGGGCTGCATTAGTAGGAGCTCAAATATTTATTATGCTCAAATAAATTTGTTAATCTCTAAGGTGCCACAGGTACTCCTGTTCTTTTTATTAGTAGTAGCATTGTCAGCAGATCAAGGGAAGTGATTATTCCCCTCTATTTGGCACTGGTGAGGCCACATCTGGAGAACTGCTTCCAGTTTTGGGCCCCCACTACAGAAAGGATGTGGAGAAATTGGAGAGAGTCCAGCGGAGGGCAATGAAAATGATTAGGGGGCCAGGGCACATGACTTACAAGGAGAGGCTGAGGGAACTGGGGTTATTTAGTCTGCAGAAGAGAAGAGTGAGGGGGGATTTGATAGCAGCCTTCAACTACCTGAAGGGGGGTTCCAAAGAGGATGGAGCTCGGCTGTTCTCAGTGGTGGCAGATGACAGAACAAGGAGCAATGGTCTCAAGTTGTAGTGGGGGAGGTCTAGGCTGGATATTAGGAAAAACTATTTCACTAGGAGGGTGGTGAAGCACTGGAATGGGTTCCCTAGGGAGGTGGTGGAATCTGCATCCTGAGAGGTTTTTAAGGCCTGTCTTGACAAAGCTCTGGCTGGGATGATTTACTTGGGGTTGGTCCTGCTTTGAGCAGGGGGTTGCACTGATGACCTCCTGAGGTCTCTTCCAACCCTCATCTATGATTCTATAATTGTGTGCTCTGCATTCTTTACCTGTGGCACCAGGATTCCCAGCTCCTGGCGTTCCTCGCACCACATCCACTGGCAGCTGATACACTTCTCCAGTCATTGCATAGAAAGTCCAGAGCACGCCAAAGTCTCCCCCCCTTCCAAATTCACCTTCCAGGAGACTCTCAGGTAGGTGGCAACATCTTGGTTGGAGAGGGTTCCTCACCATGGCATCCGGGCACGTCAGAAGGCATGAATGATCACCGCAATGTTGCATAGATCACCCATTCGAGGGATTTTGGCATCGCCCTGTCTGTGCGAGATATACACCAGTTCATTGTTGGACCTCTGGCATTGCTGCCTGATGGTGTTGTCTGCCTTAAGGGGTACCTTGGCCACGGCAGATCCCCTCAGGGCAAATGAGATACGGGAGGTCAGGAAGGTGTTCAAGGCGTTGATCTTCTGCCATGGTGTCAGTAGGGAGAAGTCAATCCTGGCCACATCTCATAGGATCTCCGTGATGGTGTCCTCAGGTGTCTGCTGGACACAGAAACCCGAAGGTGTGCCAAATTGCTGGTAAGCTTGCCCGTCCTCGAGGAACATCATGGGATCACCCTGGATCTGAAACGGCATCACCTGGACTGAGTCCCTTCTACTGCCATCGACATGCAGGGATGCGCACTTCCTAGCATTGAAGTGGAGTCCCATCCAGTTGGCAGCCTGGCTGGTGACATCGAGCATTTGTTGGAGACTGTCAGGGTTGTCTGCGATCAGGACCAGATCATCTGCATACACCAGGATATTCACTCTATTGCCATACAGATCAAAACAGCCTAAACTGCTGGAGATGGCTCAAATGAGCAGCTCCATGGCTAAGTTGAAAACAATGTGGCTGAGGGGATAGCCTTACTTCACACTGCTATGGATAGGAATTTCAGGCATCTCTCCTTCCATGGAGCAGATGGTGGTGGTGAAGCCTTCATAAAGCTCACAGACCAGTTGCAGAAAGTTTTCAGGCATTCCGAATTCTCGATCTAAATCCTGTTTCTGATGGAAGGAAGATGGAGTTCTCTCTCCTCTCCTGGCTGCTGCAAAGAGTTAACAATATACCATGGGTCTCCATTACTCCACTTCTTACACAAGACTCCCATTTTTTGAGCCCTTTTCTCCTGTGGGTAGCTCAAGTGTCTGCTAGTAATATCTTTCCAATCAGCAGTATGAACATCAGTTTCACTGCTACTGCCAGGTTTTTGAATTAACAACCATGAAACTGACAAGAATCTTGTTAATTTCACTCTGCTGCAGCTATGAACACCCCTTGAAAAATCTATTCCCCCATTAACGCCAGGACAGTGTCTGAAACTTGAGGGTACCTTAACAGGATACATTTCTTTAGAATTTAAGCTTTTATTTTTTTTAAAAAGAAGATGATTCACTTACCTCGGGCAAATGAATTTTTCAAAAAACACATTTTCTATTGCAAAATCATGCATCTTTTTACTCCCACTCAAGAGTTTAGGGCGGAAGATAAAAACTGTTGTGACAATCCTCTTAAAGATGCACCTGTGATACTTATGCATGTAGGTTTGAAGCCACATGTTTTTAACATCAAAACCAATGGACAAGTAATCTGTTTTTAAAACATCAAAATTAGAGAGTCATTGAATAATCTATGGCTTCAAATCAACTTTTTCGGGTTCAGATGTGACTCTGCACTATCCTAACTTTATCCTATGATGAGATATTTGGAACATCAGAAACCAACAAAAAATAAAAACACTACATAATAATCAAAGATGTTAATTTGGAGACCTTCTAATACTCAATCTTAATTTTGTTTCTATACTCTGATGACAAGAATTAGCCCCAAAATGCACTAATCCATGAATGATCTGGAGTTCAAAGAGAAGCAAGAATCTTGAGAACAAATACCAAGAGCCACTGTTTGTGAAGAGACTTCAAAACAGGCTTCTTAGATTAAAAGAAAAAGAGAAGAAAATCAATACACTCAACTCAGAAGCATTATTATCAAAGGTAAAGTCTCAAAAACCTCATGATTTCTCCACCCTCATATTATTGCAACAAGGTTTAAAACTCTCATATTTGACATTTCATTTTGGAACAAACTTCTTGGCACTATAACAAAGTCAAGATGTAGATTCTGAGTTACATGTAATATTTTTAATTCTTAAAAACGTTTACCAGTTCTTTAAAAAGAATTAATCTACTATATTCAGTAACTTTTATCAAGGATAAATTACACAACTACTTTGAAATTTGATTGTAACAGTCACCCTACAATATTCTCTTATAATAAACTATTTGTGCCTTAAGATTGCTCAGTCAATTCCCTTTAAAATATCCTGTAAAAAGTAGGAGAAAGACACCTGGTGACCATTTACTAGAGTACTAATGTAATTTGAGATATCTTAAAAACTCCAAATAAGGAACACTTTTTCCTAGAAATCATGTTCTGCATCCAAGTCAAATTATAATGGATTGTGTCCTAGGATCTTATAGTCAGACGAGATAACGCGTCTGTCTGAAGTTCTTAATTAAAACATTTTAAATCACAGATGCAATACCGTCTTCTGTAGTATGTATTGTTTGGTGCAACAGACACAACAATTTGGTAAAGAGATAACTTTTCCTAAAATACACACCAAGCTAACCCTGGTCAACATAGGTTGTAAGGGATCTCACCAGGAGAGGCCTTTCATTACTGGTGATATGGGATCTGCAGCATTTGCTACTGTGGAACACTACGTTACTGCATCACCTGAAGGCCAGGCTGGGTATGACCAGGACCGTTTTGAACTGGTTTTAGTCATACCTGACAGAGTGCTCCCAGTCGGTGGCGATGGGTGATCTTCCGTCTGCCTGTACTGGGATTGCATGTGAAGTTCCCCATGGGTCGGTTTTGACTCCGGTGCTTTTCAATGTCTATATATTGCCTTTGGGAGAGATTTTTGAAAGATAGGGCTTGGGTTATCATTACTATGCTGATGATACCCCACTGTATATTTCTCTTATCTCTTGACTAGGGTGGTATCTGACATGTTTGGGACTGAATGACAATACACTGGCCAAGACTGAACCCTTGCAAGACTTAAATTATGCAGACTGGTTCAAGCAGATGATGTGTACAGAAAAGTATTTCCCTATGCCTCCCACTTTCACACAGGGAGGTGCTTCAGTAGGATGATGGATCTAGATTAAAGCCTTGACACAGACTAACAGTAGAAGATCAGATGTCAGGCACACTGGGGGGGGGGGGGGGGGAATTTCCCATCTCAGTAACATTGCTAGAATGCAACTCTTCTGCTTGCATTCTGACCTGGTAACTGTGGGACAGTCCTTTTAACCTCACGATAGAATTGGTGTAGTGTGCTACATTTATAGGGCTAAGAAGCTGATCTGTCATCAATGGACTGCAACAGAACAACTGGTTGTGATAAGAGTGGAGCAAGTCTATCTGTTGGCTCAGTACACACTGGCTGCCTGTTGGTAGATATATAGCCATTTCCGTTTTTAAGGCCCTAATAAGACTGGATGGACAAGCATCCTGCAAAGTTTCTCATACCCTACATTTCATTTCACTCCAAAACTGGATTCAACAGATCTTTGAACTTCTACAGACTTACACTAGTAGAAATAGTTACAGATCTTTACCTCTAAAGCCTTGGATCTTTGCAGTATCCTCACTTTAGAGTTAAGAGCCACAGTTTGTTGCAAGTGTGAAACACTGTTATTTCAAAGTATTAGAGTGCAGAAATTTTAATTGTGAAAGTTTATCTTTCATAGTATTGTCAGAGATTTGTTAGATGGTAGATAGGTGACATAAAAGTTAAATCTAATAAGTTATCTTCATGATGTTCATACTGCCACATTCTTTATACTTAAGATAACGAGAAATACATACTTGAAAGTCCAGTACCTATGTAAACTAATTTAATGGGCTAATTGTGAGAGCTTCAACCATCATCAACCAAGCAGAAATACATAATATGGAAACATTTGAATTTAAATGTCCCACAACATCCATTTCCTATATGATTCTACTTATTGAGGTTGTGTTATTGTGATACACAAGAATTTATTAATATTCAATCCTTCCAAGACTGACAAGCTGCTATCTCAAACTGCTCTTAAAGCAGCTAATAAGCTGTTCAGAACTGCATACTAAAGGTGGTGTCACACACATGCAGCTGTTGTACATTTTACCAACCAAACCAGAATACTGAGAAAGCAGCTGCATTCAAGTTTTTACAAGTGAATTAATTCAGACAAATGTTTGCTTTTCATGTTTATTACTGCTCAGTACAGTATCTTCAAATGCTTTAAATAACTTAGTTTCTATCAGTGGAGAAATGACAAGAAATAGTTTGAATTTTCTCACTGACAAATTGGCAAATTCACAGTATTTTCCACATCAGGTTGAAAACATAGGTGCAGTCCTTAAATGTGTTTCTGTAGAAAGAGCAGACTATGCAAGGTTAACAGCATGCAACTAGGCCTCTTTGTATATCCAAGCTAGAACTGGCAAGCAACATCCCAAGAATGGTATTGAGAATGCAAATACAAATGAAAAAGTCAAACACTCTGCTACAAACACACCAGTGGCACGTGCATTTTCCATTACTGAAAATATGCTGCTAGCAGCAGTAGCAAAATATTACTCTTCAGGAAGGCATCCAAAGTACTGCAACTGTCAAGCTGATGTGTTTCTCACAATCCTGCATGCTTAACACCCACCCACCCCCCTTTCTGTACCAACTCTGGAACATATCTTAAAATTCCAGGACCAAGAAAGTGGCCACCAACTCTGCTGGAAAAGTTAAGAGAAATGTACAGGATTTTAATTGCACTGGTGAATAATTTCCAACTCACTGGATAGGTTAAAAACTACACTGCAGTCTTATACTAAGTGCAATAACTGCATGAACACCTGTCAAAAATGCATTAGAAACCAACATTTAGCCAGACATTTATTGACTGTGAGCTGGACTGGGAAAGGGACAAGTGCAAACCTCCTTGGAAATATTCGGGTGGAGAGGATTTCCAACTATATGGTTTGCTTCCTCCCTACAGCTCCAGTTGGGAGCTGTTTTGGCGGAGAGAGAGAAGAGGGCTGCTAAAGTCAGAGTAAAATGTTTTCAAAACTCAAGGACAATGGACAATAAACAATAGTTGCACAGCAACTGGGAGGGGGAATTCTGGAAAGAGAGAAAACAAGGAAATCCCTGGAGAAAGCAGAGATCACTAAGGTTTGTCTTTACTGCAAAGTTACTACTGCAAAGTTACCGCAAGTGTTGCCCTTAACTTGAGATCATCCACACACAAAACCCTTACCTTCATGGGGTATTGCTTTATAGATTCATGATTTTAGGACTGGAAGGGACCTCGAAAGGTCATTGAGTCCAGTCCCCTGCCCGCATGGCAGGACCAAATACTGTCTAGACCATCCCTGATAGACATTTATCTAACCTACTCTTAAATATCTCCAGAGATGGAAGATGTTTAGAGTTGGAAGATGACAAGTTGTGCTAACACAACCATTCTGCACTGTGAATGCAGGCTAGCTCCACTTGAGTGCCACTAGTACTCCAATGCCTTCTCACAATTCCCCATGTGTGCCCAGACAGAACTGACAAACTCTCCCACACTTCACTGGGGAAGAATTCCTGGAGCAGCTCAGCTTACTGCATGCAAAGAAACATGGGATATGCCTCAAGAGGTCTTAGTGCCACACACAAGTGAGCACAGCATCAGTGTGGACAAGCAGCTTGAGCGTCATTCCGTAGTGTGGCAATTCTCAATTGAGATAGGCTAAAAGTAACTTGAGTGAACTCTGCAGCGAAGACATACCCTATGGACAAGAAACCCTGAGCCAATGCAACCCAGCCATGAGACAAAGCACCCTGAGGAAAGGGAGATGGTCAGAATAGATCTCTGGAGAGGGAAGAGCCATCCAAGAGGGGGATGAAACAAGAGAAGGGGATCCATGCGATACAGAGAACATGAGGGAAAGAAGAATTGTTGGACAAGAGCATGGGGTGGGGCTTAGGAGAAATGGGAAAGGACATCATTGGACAGAGCATCTCAGGGGAGAATAGCTACAGAGGGTTACTGGAGGCAGCAAGCCCCAAGGAGAGAAGTTGGGAAATTAGGGAGGTGGAATCTTGGAGCATGCCAGGGGGCTGGCAGGAAATAATGTAAAAAGGTGGGTGGGCAGAGGGAGCCTTTGAGGACGCAGAGAAACCTATGAGGGTGGGCGTGAGGGGGAAATAAAGGGGAACCTCTGAGAAGACTGAGTGCCCAAGCTGGAAGAGGAAAGCAGGGAGGATCCTTGGAGAGGATAAGCACCACAAGGGAGCGAGGTGGATATGGGGTGAGGGAGAACATTCCAGGGAGGAGAAAGAGGAAAGGAGCCCTGGAGGAAGAAGGGTGCTTGGGGAAGAAAGACTGGGAAGCAGAGACATTTTGGGGAAGGCAGTATACTGAACAAGGGGAGGACAAAAACATGGAGAATGGAGACTTCTGGAGGAGGTACAGCACCCTGCGACATGAGGGAACAGAGGAATCCCTGAAGGCAGAGCACCCCCTAAAAATGAGAAGAGATAGGATGCATTCTAAGGACTGATGGGAGAACAGAAAGGATTCTTGGAAGCATCAGCTAAGATAAGGGGATCCTGGGGAAGGACTAAGCACTTGGGGGAAGATACAGGAGCAAAGCAAGCAAAGCCCTGGGGAAGCAACAGACTGAACACCCTGGGGCATGATGGATTAGTAAGGAAATCCCTGGAAAAGGCAGAGTCCTCTGGAGATAACAAGGAATTGGGGGACTCCTGTGGAGTCAGAGCCTCCATGTGAAGAATGAAGAGTGGACAAGGGTCAGCAGACAAGCCCTACTGGATGTGAGAACAGAGGGATGAATACTGTGGTAGGGATTAATGAGAGGACAAGGCTGATCACATGGGAGAGCCCCACTGGTGGTGGACATGGGAAGGGAGCAAGGCAGGTGGATCTGAAGAAAAGGCAAAGCCACTGGTGTGTGTGGGGGTGTACGCGCAAATGGTGGGATCCTCTGAAGGCAGGGAAAGGGAAGCAAAGGAAGGGTTGAGGGTGTGGGGCCACCATAGTGTGTCTGAAGAGAGGAGCTAGGGAATGAGCCTCCAGTGTGTGAAAGCACTGAGATAGATGACAGATGGAGGTGGAGCAGCCAGGGTAATTATAGGGGATAGAGGTACAGTTCCCAGTGAGGTAGGGAACAAGGATGGGGGGGATGAGGGAGGAGTAAGGTAAGGATTGAGGAAGGGGGAGCAGATCCCTGTGTGTGGGGTCAGAAGATGAGGAAGATGACAACAGAGAAAAGGGGAGACAGGTGAGAGCAGATCCAGGGGCAGAGGATGAGGCATGATGTGGAGGGCAGACCCCCATGTGTACAGAGTGGGGGATTAGGAGGGTGGCAATGGAGGAAGGGGAGCAGACCCCCATGTGAGGGGCAGGAAGAGCAGGAGGATGGCAATGGAGAAACAGGGGGATGAGGAGGGTGGCGATGGAGAAATGGGGGGCAGACCCCTGTGCCCTGTGTGGGGGGGGCAGGGAGAGCAGGAGGGTGGCGATGGAGGAATGGGGGGGCAGGGGGACGAGGAGGGTGGCAATGGAGGAACAGGGGAGCAGAGGGACGAAGAGGGTGGCAATGGAGGGGGGAAGACTCCCGTGGGGGGGGGGGGCAGGGAGAGCAGAAGGGTGGCGATGGAGGAACGGGGGGCAGCAGGATGAGGAGGGTGGCAATGGAGGAGGGGGTGCAGACCCCCGTGGGGGGGGCAGGGAGAGCAGGAGGGTGGCAATGGAGGAATGGGGGGGCAGGGGGATGAGGAGGGTGGCAATGGCGATAGAGGAGCAGACCCCCATGGGGGTGAGAGAGCAGGAGGATGGCGATGGAGGAGGGGGAGGCAGCAGGATGAGGAGGCTGGCGATGGAGAAGGGGGCAGAACCCCGTGGGGGGGGCAGGAGGGTGGTGATGGAGGAGGGGGAGGCAGTGAGATGAGGAGGAGGCAGACCCCTGTGGGGGGGCAGGGAGATGAGGAGGGTGGTGATGGAGATGGGGAGCAGACCCCCATGGGGGGGCAGGGGGATGAGGCGGGTGGCGATGGAGGAGGGGGGATGGGGGGATGAGGTGGGTCGCAGATCCCCACGGGGGTGCAAGGGGATGAGGAGGGTGACAATGGAGGAGGGGGAGGCAGGGAGATGAGGAGAGTGGCAGACCCCGGGGGGGGGGGGGGGATGAGGAGGATGGCGATGGAGAAGGGGGAGTCAGGGGGCTGAGGAGGGTGGCGATGGGGGGGCAGACCCCCGTGGGAAGGCGGGGGGGGCTGAGGAGGGTGGCGATGGGGGGGGCAGACCCCCGTGGGAAGGCGGGGGGGGATGAGGAGGGTGGCGATGGAGGAACGGGGCAGACCCCCGACTCCCCACGCCGCCATTTTAGCCGCCCTAAGCGGAGCACGGGGGCCGGAGGATCCGGCAGCGCCCCAAGCCTTCCCCGTGCCGGTTCCCTGCTTCGGCCCGCACCTGCCTCCCATTCCCCGAGCAGAAGAGCTGCCTTGGCGCGGCTCTGAGCGGAGAGGCGGGGCGGCCCCACCCAGCCGCGCGGTGCCCGGGGCGGAAGCTCCCCCGTACCTGTACTGGGGCCCGGCGGCGGCAGCACCATGCGCGAAACCGTAATAGTTACTGGCCGCCATCTTGCCGTCTTCACAAAGCGGCGGGCCGCGGCGGCGGTACAGGAGGCGACCGGCTGGGGGGGAGGGGGCGGCAGGGAGCACGGGAACACGTGACCGCCGCGCGCGTACCAGCCACACAGCGCGCCCCCACGCGCTCCCTTCGGCCCCCTCACCCGGGAGTGGTCACGTGAAATCCCATCGCTCTTTAGCGGAGTGGTTCTCGCCACCTCTGGGTGGCGCGCTTACAGAGCGACCGTTATGGGGGAGGGGAGGACGGAGGAGCGGGGACTGGGAGGCCCTTGGAGCCCGGCTGGTACTTTGTGCACCAGGGGACTGTGGGCTGCCCAGACTGGCTGCTACCAGATGGGGGTGTGGCAGAGCAGGGCAGCCCATGGCGACCTTTAAGGACGGTGCTGCCAGGAAAGGGTGCTGATGGGCCATGAGAGGGTACTTCTAGGGGGACATCTCACAGCCCCAGCACACCGTGTCGCATCCATCACCACACGGCTTCCTCGCGGTGCCATGCTGAGATACTATTGCAACACCTCAGAATGGCACTGCATGGTGTCAGTCGCCATCACCTCATGGTGTGATGTCACAGTGCATGCTCAAATGTCATTGCAACACCTCAAAAAAAAACCCTTGCACCGTGTCAAATATCATCACTAGAGAGGCCTTACGGTGCCACTCTGTCAACTACCAGCACTACATGTGTGACATCACAGCACCATGCTGAAATGTCATTATGACGTGTACAAATGCTGCTGCACTGAAGCCATCACTGCTGCATGTCATTGAAATGTCACCATCACAGAAGATTAGGGTTGGAAGAGACCTCAGGAGGTCATCTAGTCCAACCCCCTACTCAAAGTAGGGCCAACCCCAAGTAAATCATCCCAGGCCAGCCAGGGCTTTGTCAAGACGGGCCTCAAAAACCTCTCAGGATGCAGATTCTACCACCTCCCTAGGGAACCCATTCCAGTGCTTCACCACCCACCTAGTGAAATAGTTTCCCCTAATATCCAACCTAGACCTCCCTCACTACAACTTGAGACCATTGCTCCTTGTTTTGTCATCTGCCACCACTGAGAACAGCCGAGTTCCATCCTCTTTGGAACCCGCCTTCAGGTAGTTGAAGGCTGCTATCAAATCTCCCCTCACTCTTCTCTTCTGCGGATTAAACAAGCCCAGTTACCTCAGCCTATCTTCATAAATCATGTGCCCCAGCCCCGTAAGCATTTTCGCTGCCTTCCGCTGGACTCTCTCCAATTTCTCCACATCCTTTCTGTAATGGAGGGCCCAAAACTGGACACAATACTCCAGATGTGGCCTCACCAGTGCTGAATAGAGAGGAATTATCACTTCCCTCGATCTGTGGGCAATGCTCCTACTAATAAAAAGAACAGGAGTACCTGTGGCACCTTAGAGATTAACAAATTTATTTGAGCATAATAAATATTTGAGCTCCTACTAATGCAGCCCAATATGCCGTTAGCCTTCTTGGCAACAAGGGCACACTGTTGACTCATATCCAGCTTCTCGTCCACTGTAATCCCCAGGTCCTTTTCTGCAGAACTGCTGCTTAGCCGTTGGCCCCCAGCCTGTAGCAGTGAATGGGATTCTTCTCTCCTAAGTGCAGGAGTCTGCACTTGTCCTTGTTGAACCTCATCAGATTTTTTTTGGCCCAATCCTCCAATTTGTCTAGGTCACTCTGAACCCTATCCCTACCCTCCAGCATATCTACCTCTCCCCCCTGCTTAGTGTCATCCACGAACTTACTGAGGGTGCAATCCATCCCATCATCCAGATCATTAATTAGGATGTTGAACAAAAACGGTCCCAGGACCTCCCCCTGGCTGGGGCACTCCACTTGCTACCAGCTGGCAACTAGATATCAAGCCGTTGATCACTACCCATTGAGCTCGACGATCTAGCCAGCTTTCTATTCACCTTATAGTCCATTCAACCAATCCATACTTCTGTAACTTGCTGGCAACAATACTATGGGAGACTGTATCAAAAGCCCATATCCACAGAGCCAATTATCTCATCATAGAAGGCAATCAGGTTGGTCAGGCATGACTTTCCCTTGGTGAATCCAGGTTGACTGTTCTTGATCACCTTCCTCTCTTCCAGGTGCTTCAAAATGGATTCCTTGAGGACCTGCTCCATGATTTTTCATGATACTGCAGAGCTTCACTGTTTGTCAAATGTCATCACTACATTCTGTGACATCATGGCATGGAGCTGAAATGTCATTGTAATATCTCAGAACACTATCGTTCTGTAACAAACATCTCAATATGTAGTGATATCATGTAAATGTAACATCATAACACCGCTGTACTGTGTTCAGAATCACAAGTTGAGGAGGTTTTGCTGAATTGTCACCAAGTTTCTTCAAATGTCCTCACACCATTATTTAATTGCATTGAAATGTATTCATGTTGCATCGTATAGCAACATAATATCATTCAACATGTTTGAGTTGTGCCAAATGCAGGGCCGGCTCCAGGCACCAGCACAGCAAGCAGGTGCCTGGGCCGGCCAACGGAAAGGGGCAGCACGTCTGGCTCTTCGGCGGCAATTCGGCAGCAGGTCCCCCAGTCCCTCTCAGAGGGAAGGACCTGCGGCCGAATTGCTGCCGAAGAAGCGGCACCGCCGCCGAAGTGCCGGCGATCGCGTTTTTGTTGTTGTTGTTTTTTTGCCGCTTGGGGCGGCAAAAACGCTGGAGCCAGCCCTGGCCAAATGTCACCACATTGCATCATCACAAGACGTGGTGAGGCTGATGTGGCTGTGAAAAAGGCATATGCAATCCTATAATGCACATTAGGCCAGGTATTTTCAGTAGAGATAGGTAAGTGTTATTAACATTGTACACTAGTGAGACCTAATCTGGAATACTGTGTGCAATTCTGGAATCCCATATTTAAGAAAGATGAATTCAGACCAGAACAGGTGCAGAGAAGGGCTACCAGGATAATCAGAAGAATGGAGAACCTGCCTTATGAGAGCATATTAAAAGAGCTTGGTCTTGTTTAGCCTAACACTAGGAAGGCTGAGGGGCTATATGATTGCTCTCTATAAATACATCAGCTGGAGAAACACAAGGAAAAGAAAGGAGTTATTTAAGTTAAGTGCCAATGCTGGCACAATAACAAATGGATATAAGCTGACTATCAACGAGTTTAGGCTTGAAATTAGACAAAGGTTTCTAACCATCAGAGGAGTGGAATAGCCTTCCAAGGGGAATAGTGTGGGCAAAACCCTCATTTGTTTCAAGATTTAGCTTGATAAGTTTATGGAAGGAATGGTCTGATGAAGTTGCCTACAATGGCATATGGCTCAGCTGCATCTGCTATTAGCAAATATCTCTAATGGCCGGAGATGGGACACTAAATGGGGAGGGCTCTGAGTTACTACAGAGAATTCTTTCCCAGATACTGGCTGGTGGGTCTCGCCCACATGTTCAAGATCTAAGTTAACTGATTGCCATATTTGGGGTCATGAAGGAATTTTTCCCTGGGTAAGATTGTCAGAGAGACTTTTTTTTTTTTTTGCCTTCCTCTGCAGCATGGGGCAAGGGTCACTTGCTGGTTTGAACTAGAGTAAGTGGTGGATTCTCTGTAACTGTAAGTCTTTAAATCAAGATTTGAGGACTTCAGTAACTCAGCTAGAGGTTAATTGCCTATTTCAGGAGGTGAGGTTCTGTGGTCTGTGATGTGCATGTCAGGCTAGTTGATCATGTGGTCCCTTTTGGTCTTAAAGACTAGGAGTCTGTAATTGCATTGTGACAAACTAGCATCACATTTAAAAAAATGCCATATCCTAATGCAACACGAAGGCATTGCACAGATGTGTCATCATATGGCGTCAGAACTTCACAACACAAAATGAAGACATTCCCTCAAAACAGCATCACACTTTCTTTAAAAAATTAACACAGTGCAGTCAAATGGTGGCATTGCTTCAAATAATTGTCATGCCTTTACACAACATAATGCTTTTTGCACTAAAATAGCTGGCCTGCTATTTTGGGGTAGAGCAGCTCTCATGTTCACCTTAGCACAAACATTGACTTGTACTGTAACAATCTATTTCTCTTTGTATCCTGTGTTTTGATATTGCCCCACACACAAAGAGATCATTTCACCCAGTCATGTCTTTTGATATCAGTGAATGCAGCTAGAGCTTTTCAATTATTCCAGCTTCTTGCTTTTCACCCTTACCACCCTATTGCTCTGAAGATTTGTAGCCAGGGAGTGTTAAGAGTTTTGTTCCATCTCTGCAAATAGAATTGGGGCCAGGCCAAATAGGTGCTTGAAAGGCAGAAAGACTCCTACTTGCCAGGACCTATGAAAGAGTGCTTAAGGTGCCCATGATTTGCTTTGGCCAAAAATGCTTGGGAGCAGAGGAAGGTTGAACATCAGTATCCACTGCCAAAACTGTCATTTTGAAGCCTTCTGCCTCCCTGTGAGCCTTTTACTCCTATATTATTTGTAGCCTGACCTTTCTTTACTCCTTTCATTCATTCCTTCATTTCCTCATGTCTTTAACCTAAAGATTCCAAAGGAAAATGAACGTTTAGGCTGACCATTGTATCTTTGCCTTCTGTGACTGTATTGACATCGGTTTTGCAAGCAGACATGTCTACGTAGATAAAGAGTTTTCTTCCCCTCAGAATCAAACCAGTGACCTGAGTGTCTCGCTCTCTAAAAAAACACACGACCAACCCTCTGCTCTACCAGCCCAGCTCCAGAAAGGCGGGCTGGACCCTGCCAAGGCTAGCTGCTACACGTGCCAGTGAACACGCTCCCCGAGTGGTGGAAGCCGCTTTGGGCTAAATGGAGCAACCAAACAGGGGGGCTAGTTCTGGTCTGGTCAGGGGATGGGTCCTTCCTCCCGAGACACAGCAAGCGCCAAGAAAAGGAGCTCGTGGGCCATTGCGCAGGCAGCCCAGGTGACTCCCCGCTCCAGGCCCGGGGCTCCCACTCCAGCCTCCCCCCCCATCCCGGCCTCCGCTCCCCCACTCCCGCCTGCTGGGAGAGCCCGCCCCCGGGGGTACCATTGACGGACTGAGCGTTGTTCCAATAGGGCGCCGGCCACGTGCGCAAAGTAACCAATGGGGGTCGGTGGGCGGAGCGGGGGGCGTGTGCAGGCGGCGCAGCGAGCGGCTTGTTGTGCGCGCTGCGGAGCTGTTACCCTCCCGCTGCCCAGGCCCTGCCGGAGCCGCCGCCAGGTGAGGCCAGGCTGGCCGAGGTGTGCGGGTAGGCTGGGGCCAGGCCGGACTTGCCTCCTGGCGGTGGGAAGGGGGGCTACGCTGGGCGCGAGAGCGAGGCTGTGGCCTGGGCCTGCGGGGGAGACCTGGGGCCTGTGTGTGGGGGGAGGGGCAGACCTAGGCCTCTTGGAGGGGGAGACCCTGGGCCTGTGTGTGGGGGGAGGGGCGGATCCGGGCCTGTTGGAGGGGGAGACCCTGGGCCTGCGGGAGCACATCAGACCAGAGCTGGGGCCTGTGGAGGGGAGAAGTGGAGCTGGTTGCAGTGGTATTGTGTGTGTAGGATGCAGGCCAGGGGGAGCGGGTGTGGGCTTGTCTACATCCATTTTAATTTCCCACTATTGGTAAGACTAGAGCAACTCCACTGACTGGTGGTCGCAGTGGGTGGGAGTACTAGTGTGGACAGGGATCCCATGTGCATTCACATTAGCACTGTAAGTTAGACCTGCTCTGAATAAGGTTACCCCACATCGTGTTAAATGCCAGAGACTGTGCAAAACCTTGGCTATATTAGCGCTCCACTCGTGTTACCGTCAGTGAGGTTGCTCTGGTGAGAGATTTTTCGAGTAAAGCCGAGTGTATTGACCACCTGTATGTGTAGTGAGCTGGGTGATGGGAAGAATGTGTGTGTGTGGAGAGAGTGTGTATGTGGATCTGGCCCATGGGGAGAGTGTGTGTTGTATCTGCTTCTGATGCAGGGTGATTGATGATGAAGTGTATGTGTGGAGCAGAGCGTGTGTGTGTGATGTTTGGGGGGAGTGTATGTGTGGGAGGGTGTGTTTTGTGCCCTGGTAGAAGCAGATGGGGGAATATTTTGGGTCATGGGGTCTTGGATATGTTGATATTGTGGAGGGGATAAGGAGGAAGGGGCTGGGTCACATAGAGTGTTCTCTTATTAATTTTTGCTGCCTTTGACATGATTGATGACTTAGCCCTCTTGATTGTTGTGATTTTTTTTCTTTTTCTTCCTTATCTTGTACTTGGATGATGTATTGAATAGATGGGGTGTCATACAATTAGTTAGAGTTGCTGACAACTCAGTTTCCTTTGAACAGTTTTTCATACTCACCTCTTTCTGTCTGCCATTGTCCTTCAGTTCTCCGTTTTCGCTTCTTCTGCATACTTTCCTCTTTCTGACTTCATCACCACTTATAAATTCATTATCACCCCTGTATCCCTATATACTCATGACACTTCCATACCCCCTATCCATTCTAGCATACTTAGCTGATGCTGACATCTTGGGTGTCCAGCCACTATCTCAACTTCTGTGTTGGCAGTGCTGGCCCATGCATCCTGCATTCAAGTAATGAGGATGTGTACTGACAATCTACTCAAAACTAGTTACTGGTAAGTAGACCTTCTCATCTTTTCTCCTAATTTCTCTTTTCTGTCTTCATTAATAACTCTACTCTTTCTCATGCGTGCGACAAAGTGGGTATTCACCCACGAAAGCTTATGCTTCAGTACATCTGTTAGTCTTAAAGGTGCCACAGGACTCTCTGTTGCTTTTTACAGATCCAGACTAACACGGCTACCCCTCTGATACTCTACTTTTTCTTGTGTCTCAGCCTGTAATCTTGCTATGACCTTTTATTCTACTCTGCCCCATGTTGTCTTTTTGCTAACACCTGTTGCTTCTTTCTTCAAAATTTGTCCTGTATTGACTGCTAAAACGCTTGTCCATATCCTGGTCACTTCTTCCCTTTATTACTGTAATTTCTTGTCTGGCCTTTCCTTCTCTTGTTTCTTATCCTTCCAGTCTGTTTGAAATGCTGCTGCCAAAGTCATCTTTCTTTCCTGTGACTTAATGTTACTGTGATCCTTCCTTGGCTTCCTGTCTCTGAATTCATAAAAGGAGCATAATCCTCATAGAAGGCCCTACATTGCCTTTAACCCCCACCATCTCTGTCTCTTTTCTTCATTCACTCTCTGCTTCATCCTTTTGCCTTCTTCAAACCTTTGTCTCCTTTCCCCATTCCTATTTTTGTGCCTTCTATCACTTTTACCTTCTATAGCTGCAACATCCTGTCTACATCTGCCAGAAGCTCAGCCTCTTTCCTTTAAAACTCACCTCTCTAAGCAGTCCCAGGAACCTTCACCCTCTGTTTCCTGAAGTGATTCTCTCCCCCTCCCCCCCCCCTTTTCTTTGTTACCTATGTTGATTGTAAGAATTTCAGGGCAGAGATGTATTATGGAAAAGTGTTAGTGGTATCATGGTTAAGGTTGTATCAGACATCTGATTTTCATGGGCCCTTACTATCTGAAGCCCTGAACATTTATGGAAGTAGCTATTCTGGAATAATTACTCCGGAATAGTTATATTGGTACAAGCCCTTTGTGAGCAGTCTTACTTTGGAATAAGTGTCCACACAGGGGGTTATACTGAAACCGCCATTCCAGAATAGCTATTTTGGTAAACTTCCCAGTGTAAACAAGCCCTAAAAATACAGAACACTCTGAGGCTCTCTTTAATTTTTGAGGGTCTTAGGAACATTAGTATTTGCTGCTGGATACAATATAAATTTTAAAATCCTCTTTTTCAGAAATACATCAGGGTGTCTCCAGTTTTTTTGATCTTTGCAGCTACATGACCTTGGCACCTAGAAACCCCAGACTGCTGACCTCATACGTTCACATCCCTATGGGTTCTTGTGTCATCGAATGTTGGTGATATATAACTATTTTTAAACTTACTGTTTATAACTTACCAACTATGCTAAAAAAACAAGGAGTTCTTGTGGCACCTTAGAGACTAACAAATTTATTTGGGCATAAGCTTTCGTGGGCTAGAACCCACTTCATCAGATGTATGAAGTGAAAAATACAGGAGCAGGTATAAATACATGAAAGGATGGGGGTTGCTTTACCAAGTGTGAGATCAGTCTAATGAGATAAATCAATTAACAGCAGGCCTAATCTGATGGTATCCAGTTTGCAAATTAATTCCAGTTCTGCAGCTTCACGTTGGAGTCTGTTTTTGAATTTTTTTGGTTGAAGAATTGCCACTTTGAGATCTGTTATTGAGTGACCAGAGAGATTGAAGTGTTCTCCTACTGGTTTTTGAATGTTATGATTCCTGATGTCAGATTTGTGTCCATTTATTCTTTTGCATAGAGACTCTCCGGTTTGGCCAATGTACATGGCAGAGGGGCTTTGCTGGCACATGATGGCATATATCACATTGGTAGATGTGCAAGTGAACGAGCCCCGAATAGCGTTAGGTCCTATGATGGTGTCCCTTGAATAGATATGTGGACAGAGTTGGCACTGGGGTTTGTAGCAGGGTTTGGTTCCAAAACACCAATCAATAAATAAAGATTGGGAGTGGTTGGGTCATTACAAAACCTAAACTTAATTTCCCCAATACTAATTTCTCCCTACTGTTACTCACACCTTCTTGTCAACTGTCTCTTACCACTTCAAAAGTTATTTTTCCTCCCTTGGTATCCTGCTGTTAATTGATTTATCTCGTTAGACTGAACTCACACTTGGTAAAGCAACCCGCATCCTTTCATGTATTTATACTTGCTCCTGTATTTTTCACTTCGTGCATCTGATGAAGTGGGTTCTAGCCCACAAAAGCTTATGCCCAAATAAATTTGTTAGTCTCTAAGGTGCCACAAGGATTCCTCATTGTTTTTGCTGATACAGACTAACACGGCTACCACTCTGAAACCTGTAACTATGCTGACCCCTTCTGGTTTCTAACAGAAGAGAGGAAAAGTTAAAACTCCTCCCGCTCCTTGTAGGAGACAGTCAGGAGCCCTACTCCCCAGGCAGTCCCCGTAGTTGATCATCCTCAGGGTGTTTGATAAACTGGCATTGCCAGTACATCATCCCTCACTTCCATCAATACTCCCTGTTTCCCTTTACTTACTCTCATCTTCACCTGCATAATTAAGTTTGATGAACCATCTATGATTTGTCAGTCTGACAGTAGTGGTTACTGTACTGATCCAAAGATAAATTGCTGTCTGAGGCTGAACTCAGAGGAATGCAGCTGGGAAAGACATTGCTCACTACCCCTCATATCCCAGCTCCCTTTTCTTTTCTTCCTTGCTGTGAGCACCACATGGGTAGAGGGAGTGGATTTTCAGTTTTCTTTAACTGAAATTTGTGCTGAGGAGGGAGCATGTCCAGGGAGCAATTTTGGAATCTGACAGGCAGAGATAGTCTCTTGATCTATCTTACACTAACACGTGGTAGAGCTGGAGACAAGAAAGGTGCTGATTAGGAGTGCGGGGGGAAGTAGTAGTGGAGGATATAGGAGGGATGGGGATATGCCTTTCTCCCCAATGAACCCTTTGTTTTAATGCCCCCATTCTGAGAGTGGGAGTCTTGCCTGGCAACAGTTGTCTACAGCTCCTGTAGGAGACATCGCTGCTTGAAGGTTTCCCTTATGTCAAGCATCACCATCTATGACATAGTGGCAGAGCTGTGCTATAGAAGGCACTGAAGGGGAGATGTGAACCCAGCTCTACAACCTGCTTCTTTCTGCTTACTATGCTACTCTTTGGGGGGAGCCTTGGAGATGGCAGCAGTGCTAATTAGTGCCAATTGCTCTAGAATTCTAAGTTGGCCTCCTAATCCTAGAAATTGCTTGAACTGGAATTATTAGGTGGGGGGCAGAAGAGGAATGTCCTGACCCTCCACATCATATTCCTTCAGCATTGGGAAGGTCAGGATGGTGACTGGCCTCTTCCATCCTGCTGTCTTGTCTTCTGGACCCTATCATCAGCCTTCCCACCATGAAGTCTGGTTTTATGAACTGGGTGTAATTTGTCAAATTAAATGTATACCCTAAATTAAAAAAACACAGAGGAGCAAAAAACTGTTGTTATGGCTAAACAACAAAGTAAAAGAAGCGGTTAAAGGCAAAAAGGCATCCTTTAAAAATTGGAAGTCAAATCCTACTGAGGAAAATAGAAAGGAGCATAAATTCTAGCAAGTTAAGTGTAAAAGTATAATTAGGCAGGTCAAAAAAGAATTTGAAGAGCAACTAGCAAAAGACACAAAAACTAACAGTAATTTTTAAGTACACCAGAAATGGGGCCACTGGATGATCGAGGAAGATAAGACCATTGTGGAGAAACTAAATGAATTCTTTGCATTGGTCTTCACTGCAGAGGATGTGAGAGAGTTTCTCACACCGGAGCCATTCTTTTTAGGTGACATATCTGAGGAACTGTCCCAAATGGATGTGTCGATAGAGGTGTTGGAACAAATTGATAAACGGTAATTAGTCACTAGGACAAGATGGTAGTCACCCAAGGGTTCTGAAGGAACTCAAATATGAAATTGCAAAACTACTAACCCTTGTATGTAGTATGTAATCCGTCACTTCAATCAGCTTCTGTACCAGATGACTGGAGGATAGCTAATGTGATACCAGTTTTTAAAAAAGACTCCAGAAGTGATCCTGGCAATTACAGACTGATAAGCCTAACTTCAGCACCAGGTAGATTGGTTGAAACTATAGTAAAGAACAGAATTACCAGACACCCAGATGAACACAACATAGTTTTTGTAAAGGGAAATCATGCCTCACCAATCTATTAAAATTGTTTGAGGGGGTCAACAAACACGTGGACAAGAGTGATCCAGTGGATATAATGTACTTGGACTTTCAGAAAGCCTTTGACAAGGTCCTTCACCAAAGGCTCTTAAGCACAGTAAGCAGTCATGGGATAAGAGGGATCCTCTCATGAATCAGTAACTGATTAAAAGACAGAAAGCAAAGGATAGAAATAAATGGTCTGTTTTCAGAATGGGGCGAGGTAAATAGTGGTGTCCCCCAGGGGTCTGTACTGGGACCAGTACTGTTCAGTGTATTCATAAATGACATGGAAAAAGGGGTGAACAATGAGGTGGCAAAATTTGCAGATAATACAAAACTACTCAAGGTCGCTAAAGCCAAAGCTGACTGTGAAGAGTTACAAAAAGATCTCACAAAACTGGATGACTGGGGAACAAAAAGGCAAATGAAATTCAGTGTTGATAAACGCAAGTAATGCACATTGGAAAACATAATCCCAAGTATACATATAAAATGATGGGGTCTAAATTAGCTGTTACCACCCAAGAAAGATCCTGGAATCATCATAGATAGTTCTGTGAAAACATCCGCTCAATGTGCAATGGTAGTCTAAAAAGTTAACAATGTTATGAACCATTAGGAAAGGGATAGATAATAAGATGGAAAAAATCATAATGCCACTATATAAATCCATGGTACACTCACCCCTTGAATACTCTGTGCAGTTCTGGTTACCCTGGTTCAAAAAAAAAATATCAGAACTGGAAAAGGTACAGAGAAGGGCAGCAAAAATGATTAGGGGGATGGAACAGCTTCCATATGAGGAGAGGTTAAAAAGATTGGGACTTTTCATCTTGGAAAACAGATGACTAAGGGGAGATATGCTAGAGCGGGGTGGTCAACCTGTGGCTCCGGAGCCACATGCGGCTCTTCAGAAGTTAATATGCGGCTCCTTGTATAGGCACCAACGCTAGAGCTACAGGCGCCAACTTTCCAATGTGCCCTGCCCCCTCCCCTGAGCCTGCAGTGCCCTTGCTCCTCCCCCCTCCCACCCCATAGCCTCCTGCATGCCATGAAACAGCTGATCAGGAGGTGTGGGTAGGTAGGGGGAGGCGCTGGTGGGTGGGAGACGCTGGGAGCGGGGGAGCTCATGTGGGGGGCTGCAGATGTATTACTATGGCTCTTTGGCAATGTACGTTGGTAAATTCTGGCTCCTTCTCAGGCACAGGTTGGCCACCCCTGTGCTAGAGGTCTATAAAATCGTGAATGATGCAGAGAAAGTTTATAAGGAAGTGGTATTTACTCCTTCACATAACACAAGAAGCAGGGCTCACCCAGTGAAATTAATAAGTAGCAGGTTTAAAACAAACCTAAGGAAGTGCTACTTCACGCAGTGCACAGTCAGCCAGTATAGGGGATGTTGTAAGTTTTAAAAAAGAATTAGATAAGTTCCTGGATGGCTATTACCCAAGATGGTCAGAGATGCAAGCCTATCCTCTGGGTTACCCTAGCCTCTGACTGCCAGAAGTTGGGAGTGGATGCTGCGATGGATCACTCAATAATTGCCCTATTCTGTTCATTCTTTCTGAAGCAACTGGCATTGGCCACTGTCAGAAGAGAGGACACTGGGTAGGATTGATCATTGGTCTGACACAGTGGTTCTCAACCTTTCCAGACTACTATACCCCTTTCAGGAGTCTGATTTGTCATGTGTACCACAACTACTTGCTTCCAAAATCAGACATAAAATGCAGAAGTGTCCCAGCACAGTATTACTGAAAAATTGCTTACTTTCTCATTTTTACCACACTTATAAAATAAATCAATTGAAATGTAAATATTGTACTTACATTTCAATGTGATACTTGAGCCTAATCTGAAGCCTGAGCCCCAAGTGGCAGGGCTGAAACATGTAACTTTGCTTTGCCTTTCCTAGTATCTAGCCTAAATCTCTTTCTGTAGATCAAGCCCAGTACTTCTGATCATACCTTCTGTGGACATGGAAAACAATTGATCATTGTCCTCTTTATAACTGCTTTAACATATTTGAAGACTATCAGGTCACCACTTTTTCAAGACTAAACATGTCCAGTTTTTTAACCCCCCTTCAGAGGTCAGGTATTCTACACCTTATATCATTTTCATTGCTCTCCTCTGGACTGTCTCCAATTTATCCACATTTTTCCTAATGTGTGGTGCCCAAAACTGGACTCAGTGCTGAGTAAGTGGGACAGTTGCCTCCCGTGTTTTACAACACTCTTGTTAATACACTCCAGAATGATATTCACCTTTTTTGCAGCTTGTTGACTCATATGCAGTTTGTGATGCACTATAACCCCCAGATCCTTTTCAAAAGTACTACTGCCTAGGCAGTTATTTCCCATTTTATAGTTGTGAATTTGATTCTTTTTTTCTTCCTAAGTGTAGTACTTGTCTGTACTGAATTTCGTCTTGTTGATTTCTGACCAATTCTCCATTTGTCAAGGTTGTTTTGAATTCTAATTCTGTCCTCCAAAGTTCTAGCAACCTATTCCAGCTTGGTGTCACCCACAGATTATATATAAGCATACTCTCCTCTCTGTTATGCAAGTAATTACTTAATACTACTGGACCCAAGACCGACTCCTGTGTGACCCACTAGATATGCCATCCCAGTCTGTCAACAAATCATTGATAACTGCTCTTTGGGTATGATCTTTCATACAGTTTTGCACCCACTTTATAGAGCTTCTTCTAGACCATGATTCCCTAGTTTTCTTATGAGGATGTCATGTGGGACTGTTAGAAGCCTTTCTAAAATCCAGATATATCATGTCTACATCTTTTCTTCCCTTCCCACCCCCTACCAACAACCAGGGCAGTAATACTATTAGAAAAAGAAATTAGGTTGGTTTGGCTTGTTGTATTGTTGACAAAATCCATGTTGGCTTTTACTTACAACCCTGTTATCCTCTAGGTGCTTACAGATTGATTGTTTAATGTTTTGTCCCAGTATCTTTTCAGGTATCAAAGCTAGGCTGACTGGTCTATAATTTCCCCAGGTCCTCTTCCTTCACCATCTCTTTTTAAAGATAGGTACTACATTTACTCTTCTCCAGTCCTCTGGGACCTCCTTGTCCTCCGTGAGTTCTTAAAGATAATTGGTAATGGTTCCAAGGTTATTTCAGCTAGTTTCTTAAGTATCTGGGGTCCATTTCATCCAGCCCTGCTGATCTGAATACATAACTTACCTAAATATTCTTTAACCTGTTCTATCCCTGTTTTGGCTTGTGTTCCTTCCTTCCCCCTTGTTAATATTAATTTTGTTAAGTATCTGGTCACAATTTGCCTTTTTAGTGAAGACTGAAGCAAAATAGTTATTAAACACTTCAGCCTTCTTGATGTCTTCTATTATTAGCTCTCCTTTCCTGTTAAGTAGAGAACCTACACTTTCCTTCCTCTCTCTTGTTCCTAATTTATTTAAAAAACCCTCTTATTACTGCCTTGCTATGTGTAACTCCCTTTGTGCCTTAACCTTTCTGAATTTGTCCCTACATGCTTGTATTCTATTCATAGAATAGTAGGACTGGAAGGGACCTTGAGAGGTCATCTAGTCCATTGCCCTGCATTCATGGCAGGGCTAAGTATTATCTAGACCATCCCTGACAGTTGTTTATCTAACCTGCTCTTAAAAATCTCCTATGATGGAGATTCCACAACCTTTCTAGGCGATTTATTCCAGTGCCTAAGTACCCTGACAGGAAGTTTTTCCAAATGTCCAATTTAAACCACCCTTGCTGCAATTTAAGTCCATTGATTCTTGTCCTATTCTCAGAGTTTAACAAGAACAATTTTTCTCCCTTCTCCTTGTAACAACCTTTTATGTACTTGAAAACTGTTTTCACATCCCTTCTGTCTTCTCTTCTCCAGACTAAACAATCCCAATTTTTTCAATCTTCTGTCATAGGTCGTGTTTTCTAGACATTTAATCATTTTTGTTGCTCTTCTCTGGACTTTCTCCAAATTGTCCACATCTTTCCTGAAATGTAGCGCCCAGAACTGGACACGCTACTCCAGTTGAGGCCTAATCAGTGCGGAAGAATTACTTCTTGTGTCTTGCTTACAACACTCCTGCTAATACATTCCAGAATGATGTTTGCTTTTTTTGCAACAGTGTTTCACTGTTGACTCATATTTAGCTTGCGGTCCATTGTGACCCCCAGATCCCTTTCCGCAGTACTCCTTCCTAGGCAGTCATTTTCCATTTTGTATGTGTGCCAACTGATTGTTCCTTCCTAAGTGGAGTACTTTGCATTTGTCCTTATTGAATTTCACCCTCTTTACTTCAAATAATTTCTCTAGTTTGTCCAGATCAGTTTGAATTTTAATCCTAGCCTCCAAAGCACTTGCAACCTCTCCCAGCTTATCATCCACAAACTTTATAAGTGTACTCTCTATGCCTTTATCTAAATCATTGATGAAGATATTGAATAGAACCGGAACCAGAACTGATCCCCGCGGGACCTAATCGATTTGCCCTTCCAGCTTCTCTGTGAACTGCTGATCATTAATCTCTGCAAACGGTTTTCCAACCAGTTGTGCACCCACCTTATAGCACCTCCATCTAGGTCATATTTTCCTAGTTTATTTATGAGAAGGTAACCTGAGACAGTATCAAAAGCCTTACTAAAGTCAAGATATACCACATCTACCGCTTCCCCCCTATCCACAAGGCTTGTTACCCTGTCCAAGGAAGCTGTTAGGTTGGTTTGACGCAATTTATTTTTGACAAATCCATGTTGACTGTTACTTACCACCTTATTATTTTATAGACGTTTGCAAATTGATTGGTTAATTATTTGCTCCATTATCTTTCTAGGTACTGAAGTTAAGATGACTGGTCTGTATTTCCCCAGGTTGTCCTTATTTCCCTTTTTATAGATTGACACTATATTTGTCTTTTACAGTCCTCTAGAATCTTGCCCATCTTCTATGACTTTTTGAAGGTAATTAATGGCTCAGATATCTCCTCAGTCAGCTCCTTGAGTATTCTAGGATGCATTTCATCAGGCCCTGGTGACTTGAAGCCTTGTTCTTTCCCTATTTTAGCTTCCTATCCCACCTTATTTTCACTGGCATTCACTATGATAGATGTTGAGTCTTTCTGGTGAAAACTGAAGCACTTCTGCCACTTCCATATTTTTTGTTGTTGTTTCCCCTTCTCATTGAATAATGGGCCTACCCTGTCCTTGATCTTACTCTTGCTTTCAGTATATTTGTAAAATGTTTTCTTCTTACTTGTCTCTGTTTCTAGCTAGTTTAATCTCATTTTGTGCCTTGGCCTTTCTAATTTTGTCCCTACGTACTTGTATTAGTATTTTTTTATATATTCATCCATTGTAATTTGACCTAGTTTCCACTTTTTGTAAGACTTTCTTTTTTGAGTTTTAGATCATTGATGAGCTTGTGATTAAGCCAGGGTGGTCTCTTACCATACTTCCTATCTTTCCAGTGCAGTGGGATAGTTTTCTCTTGTGCTCTTAATAATGTCTGTTTAAAAACTGCCAACACTCTTGAACTGTTTTTCCCCCTTAGACTTGCTTCCCATGGGATCTTACCTACCAACTCCCTGAGTTTGCTAAACTCTGCCTACTTGAAATCCATTATCTTTATTGTGCTGTTTTCCCTCCTATCATTCCTTAGAATCATGAACTCGGCCATTTCATGATCACTTTCACCCAACCTGCCTTCCTCTTTTTAAAATTTCCAACCAGTTCCTCCTTATTTGTCAAGATAAAATCTAGAACAGTAGCTTTCTCCCCTAGTAGCTTTCTCCACCTTCTGAAATAAAAAATTGTCTCCAACAGGTTCTTGGAACGTATTGGATAATTTGTGCCCTTCTGTGTCATTTTCCCAACAGATGTCTGGGTAGTTGAAGTCCTCCATCACCACCAAGTGCTGTGCTTTGGAGTTTTAAAAAAAACCTTGTACACCTCTTCTTCCTGGTTAGATGGTCTGTAGTACACCCTACCAGAGGGGAGGGAGGGAGGCAGGCATAGCTCAGTGGTTTGAGCATTGGCCTGCTAAACCCAGGGTTGTGAGTTCAATCCTTAAGGGGGCCACTTAGGGATCTGGGGCAAAAATCAGTACTTGATCCTGCTAGTGAAGGCAGGGGGCTGGACTCAATGACCTTTCAAGGTCCCTTCCAGTTCTAACCCTTGGTTTTTACCCCTTTTATCCTTACCCAGAGACTTTCAGCAAGTCTGTCTCCTATTTCTATCTCAACATCAGTCCAAGTGTATACATTTTTAATATATAAGGCAACACCTCCTCCCTCTTTTCCTGCCTGTCCTTCCTGAGCAAGTTGTATCCTTCTATACCAATATTCCAGTCACACGTATTCTCCCACTAAGTCTCTGTGATGCCAATTTTTGTACTCATCCTTAGCAATTTTCCGTGTTTCCACTTTTTGCAGGATTCCTTTTATTTAAGTTATTAAAGAGCTCCTGATGATGCCATATTTGCCTCTTCCTTTCATTCCTTTGCATTGGTATAGTTTGCTGATGTGCCTTTAATATTGTCTGTTTGAGAAACTGCCAGTTCTCCTGCGCTCCTTTTTTCCTTGAGATTTTCTTTCCATGGGAGGTTACTTACCAGTTCTTTCAGTTTGGTAAAGTCTGCTTTGTTGAAGTCCACTGTCTTTTTTTTCTGATGCTCTCACATTTTCTTTTCCTTAGAATGCCTGGTAAGGAGACTAATAGTGCCAGGAACCAGGGTGCAGAATGAGCATTATGTGGTACAAAAATAATGGAAGAGAAGAGCTCCTATGTGGGGCAGTAATCCAGGAGAGAACCCTGCCCCTACTTAACATGGGGGAAACCAGTGGAAGAAGGGAAGGAAACTACTGCATGGTGTCTATAGGGGATGTGCACATTTCCCCTCCCCCATTGCTTTTCCCTTATCTTGATACCCCCTCAAACACCACACTTAATAAAACCTAGGGAAATTACCACCCAAAAAAAATTAAGCAATCTAAACTTATTAAATGTAACATCTACTGATCCACCCTTAACACCCATGGTTCATGTTTACCTGCTCTGAGTTTTCCTATCAGTCACAAAGTACCATGCATCTCTAACCCAATATCCACACCAAGTTATCTCTGTTAATAACACTTGCATGGAATGCACAAGCTTGATTCCAACCTCATGTTTCCCTCATGTGCACATAACACACAATAGAATAATTTAGTAAAGAGATGTCTTCAAGCATATGTCATGTTGCTGAAGTTGGAGTTCAGGTTTTGAGGTCCAGTGAGTTTGTAGTGTTGTGTGTACATGTTAGAGGTGCATGATACTGAGTTGTGAAGTGTGAATGAGGGTGGGATGTTAAGGAATGACCCCTTAATTGGATATTTCCTTGCTTTCTAATGGTTAGAGTGAGTCAATACAAAAGCTAAAGATTCTTTGCTTGTAATCTTACATTATAAAAGGTTTTGAGAATTAATGATACATTAGATGAGTTCTAATGTCCAATTTGCTGTCCACTTGCCCGTAGGTCTTGATCAGCATTGCTGACTTCCAGGTTTCTCCTCCCTATTGGTTGTATTTTAGATTTATTTGCGTTTTTCCAAGCCATGTTTATTTTCTTCCTATGTTTCTAATCTTTACAGATTCTAATGTTAAATCCTGTGAGCCTATATCAGTGATCTCACCTCCCCAATTCAGAGATTTGCCACTTAGTAGAATGTTTTGTTTCCATTTCTTCAGTCGGCTTTCAGTGTGTGATGATGATTTTCAGACCAGTTGAATGAATGATGAGTAGATTGAGATGCATTGTATCAAAGATGATAGTTAAAATATATACATCTGCTGCTTTCTCTTTGTCCATTGATCTGTAGTTTGGGTGGACATTTGGGAAAAGGAGGGGGAAGAGTTGAGTGTATCTAGGCTCTAGAGAGTAGGTGGAAGAGAGAAGGAGAGGAGTCCATGCCCGGGAGAGAATGAGAGGCATATGATATGTTTGGGAATGGGAGGGCCTGAAGAGAGGATGTGCATGAGGGGGAATTCAGGCCAGGGCACAGGGGGAGAGATGGGATGAAGGAAAAATCACAACTGGTGGAGAATGTGCACATTGCCTCCCAGGAAAGTAGTATCAGGGTCGGAGGCAGTGAAGGTGGGATTGTTGTGGCCATTAAATAAGTCTTGAATTTGGGCCTGGTGTGAGTTGTCTTTTCGGGTGATGAGAGAGGCTACAGAAGCAACTGTGGTTGTTTTACTTAGCTAAGGTGATATCCCTTTTTAAACTGTACTATAAACTTCTTAGTAGTTTTAAAAATAGCAGGGAGAACTTCTGTAGGCTTTGAATAATTTGTGAAAGGAAAGATGAGCTTTAGCTGAAGTCAATCAGTCTGGCATATCCAGATACTTCCAACGTACAAAGGTGGTAGACAGAGTTGTTCTTTTGGAATAAGATGAAGAATAAAATGCAGAAAAACAAAATCTCATGTATGTTGGAGACTGCCGAGTGAACATAATTGCAACTTGGTAGAACAACTGTTACAGCTGCAATGTTAATTAAATGGGAATTCATATTAAAAGTAAACTGTTAAAGGAACACTAAACTTACAAAGTCAAGCATTGAATTGTTAGTAAATGCCAGAATTATGGTTGTAACCTTAATTCTGCCTCCATGTGAGTATATGTTCTGATAAAATATTTAATTCTGATTACATTAATTTCCCACAGGACCACCTCTGCGTCACTTAGACCTGTTTTTATATGTGAGGGGTTTGCTGTGAGTGCTTTTCCTGATTTGTCAGCCTTAGTGTGAAGGTCTAAACAGTTTCTCCAGAGTGAGGTTTTTATTTCTTTAGCCATGCTTGGTTGTAATGTTGTTCTTGGCACACTAGTGTTGGAGTCTAGGCACCTCAGTGATTCAGTATCAGTCTCTCTCTGGTGATTGTTCATTGGTCTGGCACTTCCCTTCTTGCAGTAGTGTCTCTTTTGTTTTATTTCAGGTGTGGCTTCCAAGGAAGACTGCTCAGTAGGTTCAAAACTTGTGTGGTAGAACAGTGTCCAGTACTGATGGCCAAGTTGGTTGTGTTTACCTCTGTGATTTGCATGGGTGACATGTCAGCAAGTGTCACCATGGCACTGAAGAAACAGGAGGAGCTCTTTGCAGAGGACTGAAGCTCTCCTTTCGGCAGCCCAGGAAGACTCCTGAGGTCAGCCAGTGTACTTAAAAGGGTAAACCCTTGGAGCTGAAACTCGAGTTGGCCATGATAGCTCACCCATCAGAACTTGGTGCCAGCACCACCTGTATCAGTGTAGGAGTCCCTTCCCTCACCAATATTCATCGCTCAAATGGCTTTGTTATATGTCATATATGATACTGAGCCTCACTTTGCTGGATAAGATGAAGCTTCGCATAAGAGGTGAAGGTGCAAAGAGTCAACAGCTCCCCAGCATGTTTCAGTTGAAACCCTGTATTCTAGGCAGCTCCTGTTTTAAGCTTTTTGGATTGCCCTTTCTGCATTTGGGGAACCACTCTGTGCTACTCAGTCTTGCCCAAACACTTCTGGGTGTTCTGTGAGGCTGCAATGAAGCCAGTACCAGTTTTAAGGCATTAATCTTGCCCTCTGTTACCAGATGTCAGATCTGAGTGCAGTCAGAGTGCTTTTTGCACCAAAGCCAAGGAAAGGAAACTCTGGCACAGTTGCATTGAGGTCTCTGGACAGTTAGCATTGGTGCTTAGCAGAGCACTTGGAGTGCTACAGGGCCCTCCTGCCCTCCGTTGTCTAAACAAATCCAGGTATTTGAGTGAAGGTAAATTGACTGTCAGAGTGATGGGAACTGTATTTTGGATAGTGATGAGCCAGAGGACTCTGCCTATACAAGACTGTGACTCTTCAGGCAAGAACCCTACCTACTTCCAGTTCTTACAGTAGCTGTCTAAATCAGCCAAATTGTGATTTGTAATCTCTCCAGGGTTCTGCAGTCTCTCAATCCTGTAAATGTGAGGTACCTTATTTTAGACTAGCTGGAGAGGGTGTGGTGAATCCTTTGACTAACTTCAAGATGAGGTAGCTGTACAAAGTCCATCCTTCATGAGACTGCCACTGGTTAAGTCTCTGATTTCCCCTCCTCCCTCCCCCCCCAAGCTCTTGGTGATGGAGGTGGCCATTACAAGAACTTTTGTTCACTGTATTGTGCCTCAGAATCCTAAATGGTGACACTGAGATATATTCCAAAGTGGTTTCAGTCAGACCAGTAAACCTGTGTGCCATAGTCTACTAAGTCTTCTTGACCAGAGATCAGGTGGAGCTTGGTAAGAAGGCCTCAACCCTCATTGAGCCTCTTTTCTCCAAGAGGAATACCAGGAGCTTATGAAGCTAGTTCATGAGGATGCAGACCCAGTCTACTTTTGATGCAGGTATTATAGTGGCAAGAGGTGCTGCCTCATGAATGAATGTCTGCTTGGCTGCAGGCATAGAAGTGCTGCATGACTCAAACATTCTAGAAGTTGTGGCTATTGGGTTTGCACTCGCCATCCTAGCACCAAGCATTTGGCAAACATTCATATAAGGGGGGAAAAGAAAAGGCTTCCCTTGGAAATTGTTCATGTTGATGGCTGGTTTCAAAAGGAAGAAGCCCAGTATCCCCTGCACTGGGTATTCTGACTCAACAACAGCAGAAGCCAAAGGGTCCTAAGACCCTTTTCTGCAGGCAGAAAATAACAAAGAATTTTTCTAAAGGTTCTAAAGTACTTAGTCTGCCTTATATCACTAGCAGCCTGCCAGAACACTGTTCCCCCTCTTCCCCCTTCAAGAGAACTGGTCACCTCTGTTCAAGAATCCTGAGCACTGTTTGATAAGACTACAAACTTAGATTTTTTAGAAAATAGGGACAAGACTGCAGGTTAACTCCCCCAAACATGAGTGCTCTTGAGCTACTCATTAACAGGAAAGATTCTGGAGGAAATTTAATCCTTCCTGGCACACAGTAAATATGCCCCATCTTACTGGGAGAAACAGAATGTAGGTGTTTGAATCCGAACCAGACACTGAGGTTCCTGTGTCCATAAACAAGTGTAGTTGGAAGGAAATGAGGTTGGGGACATGTATTTCACAAGTGTGTGAATATGCAAAGCCAGAGGACTCTACCTTAGAGGACTCTACCTAACTCTTTTGTAGGTAGCCTGATGAGATTTGGCTTTGGCAGAGTCTGGTCTCAGATCTAGGACAGGGGTTCTCAACCCTTTTTTTTTTTTTTTTCCTGGAAACTCACGCCTCCCCCAACATGCTGTAAAAACTCTATGGCCTACCTGTACCACAGTAACTGGTTTTCTGCATTTAAAAGCCAGGGCCGGCATTAAGGGGTAGCAAGCAGGGCAATTACCTGGGACCCCATGCCACAAGATCCCTTGCGAAGCTACATTGCTCATGCTTTAGCTTCAGCCCCAGGTGGCGGGGCTCAGGACCCTGGGCTTCAGCCCCATGCAGTGGGGCTTCAGTGAGTGTAATACTGACCCTGCTTGGTGGACCCCCTGAAACCTGTTTACGGTCCCTCAGGTGGCCCCGGACCCCTGGTTTAGAACCACTGATCTAGGATACCCTTGCTTTATCTCGTTGTGGGAACCTTCTCACTGACAGCTTAGCTGTTGACAGGGTAGAGATTCACAGACATGGTATCTCTAATCAGGTGGCTTGTGTCCTGCCACCTTGGAAGAAATCTACTAGAAGAACGTACTTTTTGATGGTAAGGGATTGTGGTATGATGCAGTCAGATCCAAGTTGGTACCTCTACTTGGTTACCTTCTGTCTGAGCCTGATGACCAATTTCATCTAGATAGCTTTTGTGGCTATTTACCTGTCATGAATTATGAATTAGTTAAAATTTTACATCAGTGTGTCTGCAGCCGTTGGGTTAACACAGAGCATGACCCTTTGAGATTTTAATGTGTACATGACAAAACTGATGAAACCTTTTGAACCTCTCAGGTCCCAAGAGGTTAAGTTTCTTATAGAGGTCATTTTCTTGGTGGTAGTGAACTTCAGCCTTGAAAAAAAATCTGGTATATGGTGGATCAGTTGTTGGGCCTAAAGTGGTCTTGAAGACTTAGCTGAGTTTCTCTCTCTGTCAGAGTTCCCGTGGCCATCCTGGTGGTGTCCTCTTGTACTTTGGTTCTACTTTTAAATTCTCGAAGGGCTTTAGTCTGTTATCCAATGCTGTTCCCAAGAAGATCTTCACTAAGTGGATGTTGGAATGTTTTTTTGTATTCTGTCTCTTTTGAAATGAAATGGTTGTGGCGTGACTTCCACAGTTCAAGGCAGGGCTGCAGTCATGGTCTGTCTCAGATGTTTCCATCACTGATGCTTGCAAAGCGACTAAAAAGATGCTCTGGCCACACATTAAAAACATTTATTTCTTGGATTTTTTGCCTCCAGGAGGGATTCCGGTTTCATTCTCTATGCTCTAGAACAGTGATACTCAGACTGAGGCTCATGAGCCGCAAGTGGCTCTTTAATGTCTCCTGCAGCTCTTTGCAGCACGTGATATTCAAACACTTCAATTATTAACCAATGTAAGGCTGTCTACACTCCCCAGCTTGCAGCGGCACAGCTGTGCTGCTAAAGCCTGGCCGCTGTAAGGCACTCAGTGTAGCTGCTGTTTGTCAGCAGGAGAGCTCTTCTGCCGACAAAATAAAATCACCAACAATGATGGGTGGTAGCTTTGTCGGTGGGAGAGCATCTCCTGCTGACAAAGCACTGTCCACGCTTGCCCTTTTTTTGTCATTAAAACTTGTTGGTCGGGGTGTGTTTTTGTTTTTTTCACACCCCTGACTGACACAAGTGGCTGTACTGCCCCCAGCCCTGCACTCTGGTGTGGAAGGGCAGAGGGCGGGGCTGGGGACAGTAGGGCTGTGCTGGAGGAGCTGCTGGCATGGGGCTGCCCAGCGGCCCCATGTTCTGCTCCTTTTCCTGCTGCAGTTCCAAAGTCTCTGGCGCAGCAGGAGGAGGACAGAGCCTCCTCTCTTTCCTCCCTCCTCCCTCCCCCCCCCCGGTAACGTGGGATGGGGAGAGCATGGGGGCCCTGGGCTGGGAGGAATCACGTGGAGGGTCACATGCCCCCTTTTAGCTGGTGCCCTCCCACTCCCCCTAACCCATAAGAAATGGATTTTACTTGCACCACTGTTCCTAGCTTGCCACCTGCTTAGCCATTATGTAAATTCTGGTAAGCAGACTTACTCAAAGTAGTTCCTTTTTAAACAGCAGATTTAACAAATACAAATTCATGCCTTTCAGGTGGCATAGTAGAAGGGCAAGCCAGTGATCTAATGGAAGAGCAAAATTCAGTGGCTCTTATTCAAGCATAGTCCTAGAATCTACCAATTCATGCTAAAAGATGGGGAACTACTTATATATGTGTACTGCTCGATTTTAAAAGATTGATTAAACATTCTTTTGACATAACTGACTGGTATGCAGGCTTTGTGTACCCGTTTAAAATATAATATCAAAACCGGATGCCAAAAATGTGCTTCCTTTGTGGAACAAAACTTAAGGGGTAAAATCCTCAAAAGAATAATGGCCTTTAGAATATATCTAAGTAGGATTTTTGACAACTGCCTTTCTATGAATGTAAACATGACAATTTTTTGTATCTCTGCAATTAAGTGAAGCTTTGCTCATGTTTGTGATCACTGAGTTGAAACTGTTATGGGTGGAAGTTTGAGTATCAAGACCGATTCTGATCTTACTGGTCTAACTCCATCGACTTCAATGAGCTACTCCAAGCTCTTACCAGAGTGAATGAGATCAAGTGGAGATGCCCCGTTTATTTGCCTCAGCACATAACAATAGGAACAGAGTAATAATTGAATGCTTTAATTTATTTTTTTTCAATATTTATGTATACATACTTTCAGGCCAGAAATAATGACAGGGAACAATTGTTGAATTAAAAAAAAACAAAACAAGAAAACCTAATTATTTGTTCTGGAAAAATTTTAGGCAGAAGATGACCTAAAAAAAATCACTTGTCCTCTGAAGATTAATTATGTCATATTTGGAAACAATTCTTTAAACTGTGAACCGGGAGTTTAGTCCTATTGTAGTGTAAAACTTGACTCATCCCTAGCTATGGAGTCTCGAACAATGCTTTCAATGTTAAAAAAGAACTTCAACTCTCTTTTGGTACACTCTTTTCCCTTATGCTCCTTTTGGGACATCCTACAAACTGCAGAGTGTTACTCATGGATAATATTTTTAGAGAAGGGAGAACTACATGTCTCTAATTCTGCTTCTCTAAAGAGAACCTCTTACAAAATTCCCTCCAGGATTCTCACTTGCCTTCTGTGTAGATTTTGGAGGTTACTTTTTTAAGGTGTCTTATTTTTATTTTCTTCCATCCCTGTCATATTTTTATGTTAAACTTGTATTGGCATTTCTTTATAAAGTTTTGCATCCTGTGCAGTCAAAGGAACTGGCTGAAATGTTTTGAGGGGCAGCTTTTATTTCTGCAGGAGGTTGTGTGTAACAGCTAGTAGAGGACCTGCTGTTCTACTTTCCCACTACTGCTGAGAATCAAAAAGAAAGTTTAACAGCTAGACTTGCACTATGTTCCCTCTGACCATTCAGTGTCCCCTCTTCTCCCTTCTGCACTACTCCACGCATTAAGCCACCCACTCTACCCTGATGTCACTTCCACTCAGTTTCACTGTCCTCCCTCAGGAATACTTGCAATGCCTATGTGCGCGCACACACACCCCTTCTGTTTTGGAACAATGGCCTCGGCCTCCTGCAACATTCTCTCTTCTCTCCCTCACTTTAACTGGTGAGAAGGGTTGTAGATTTTTCTCCTCTTACCAAATCAAGGTGAAGGGTTTCCTTGATCTATATTTTTTTCATCCCATTACTTGAAGTACTGAGGCAAAAATGTTCTCCTTCTTACCCTCCCAAGTTGGAGAGGTGGCCAGTTCTCTCTCCCATACCTGTATTCCAGGTCAAATGGGTGAATAATCTTGAGTGGGATAAGCGGTGGAATCTATGTTCATAGACTTTAAGGTCAGAAAGAACCATCATGATCATCTAGTCTGACTTCCTGCACACTGCAGGTCACAGAACCTCACCCACCCACTACTGTAATAGACCCCTAACCTCTGGTTGAGTTACTGAAGTCCTCAAATCATGATTTAAAGACTTCAAGTTACAGGGAATCCACCATTTACACTAGTTTAAACCTGCAAGTGACCTATGCTGGTCAGTCAAGCAGTGACTCAGGCATTCATTTTGTTCACTGCTCCAAGCAATACTACTCTGCAATGCATGGTAGGGGAACCCAGGCTCACCCTCTACTCTGGGTTCCAGTCCAAGGCCCTGTAGTGAGCTGTTCAGTACGGTTGGTGAAGTCACAGACCTGTTCTTTTCCCTGGACTACCTCTTATCATGCTTCTTTAAGCTTCTCCTTCATCAGCCTTCCTAGTCAGACCCCTCTGTAATGGCCTACTAGACAAACCCTTCCTCAGGGGTTCCTATCTCCCATTTCGTCTCTTACCTCAGGGAGAGATGCTGCAAGCTTCCTCCCTGCTCCCCTCTGTTGCCAGCCTCCTGGTGAGCTTCCTTCTAATTAGTGCCCCCCACTCAGCCTATATCAGTTTGCAGCTTAATTGGCTGATTGGGCCCACCTGGGCTAATTCAGCTCTTTCAGGCTGGTGTGGGGAGTACACCCCATTACACTTAGCTAGTGACTTCCATCAGTTCAGTGGTGTGATTTTTTTTCAAACATTATCAGCAAACATGTACTGCTTGAATGGTTCACCTCTAGCCCTGAAATTTATTATGGTTGATGGGTGGTGATTAGATGTCCATAGCAGCGGCATCTTCTTATTCATCACTTAGTTATCTACCTTTTGAGTTGAGAATATTGGCAAGAAAATGAAGGGGAATAAGTGCTTGATCTGCTTGCTTCTTTACTGCATGTAATTTAACTTTGTTGTTGGGTATTTGCTTCTTCAGTGTCTCTTGATGTTCTTTCCAAATTTCAACAGCATCAGCAATAGAGCAGCAATCTGTCTGCAGTTTGTTCCAGGCTATGGAAATAGGTTTCAGTATATTCAGCTATCCTCTACATGTCTTTTAGCCTGATGTTGACTACTTTGGCTGTGGTAGTTCCATCTATTTTATCACAATTTTCTGCATAAATTGTCATAAGAATAGACCAGTTCTTAATATAGCTCAAAACAGTCAACCACTAAATTCCATTGTACACCTTTGGGGGAAAATTAGTTGGATCCTTTTGCTCCCTTCAGTGAAGCTGCAGTGAAGTGGTCGTTACGAAAGTATGTTGCAATTTCAACAACATTTTCTTTTATTCCTGGGGTTGTACTTAAGTCTTTGGCTAAAAGATGTATCAAATGATAATTGCACCCATATATTACAAGTTTCAGGTTCCTTTAATTGTCTTCTAAGTTTCTTCTCATCTTTGCTAAATTTGGAGCATTGTTTGTGACAAAGCTACTCACTTGACACTTTGAGTTTTTGTTCAGTCTATTATAGCTTTTACTGCTACTTCTTTTAAGTATTCTGCTGTATAGGCATTCCTGATATATAAATAGTTTCTATAAGATAGACAACCCCATATTCTGTTGTCACAGTCCCATATTGCTGGATCATTGTGTACATTGCTTCACCCATCAAGACTCAGATTAATGAACTTTCTGTCAATGTTTTTTGCACACTCTTCAATTTCCTTCTCGTAGGCTGTATTCAGCAACGTTTGCTTTGCTGGGTAGTGTATAGCCTAGTTGTAATGATTGAACCATGCCTGTGAAATGTTTGTTCTCAACAAGATAAAAGGGAGAACTTGTTGCATAAATGAACTGAGCAATCTTTTCCTTTATGGAGACTTGCTGGAATTTGCTGGTCCTGATTATTAACTCATCTGTGGTTTTACTGGATGATGAAGTCGTCTCTCTTTTTGATACAGGTAATTTCCTGTTGGATGTGTGTTTTAGTTGCGGCGCTACTGGTGGTATCAGCAGATAGCTCTGAAGTTGTAGATCTTGCAGGTGATAACATTCATAACTTGTTATGCCTAGCTGGACTCTGAAACAAAATGGTGTTGTTTTTTTTAAAAAGTCACTCACATTGAGTTATTACTCAGTGTCCTGCTTTAAGAAAATGAGCTTGTAAATGAAAGATTCCTCCTACTCCAGCTCTTTGTACCACTGTTTAAATGAGAAGTTAAGCCCAGTTTTATCATAAGGATAATCATAAGGATTATCTAAATCTGTTTAAACCCTCATCTCTTGCATTTACCACATAGCTTGGAAATTTATTTTTAAATGTTAAAATTAATAAATCCTAATAAAACTTTACTTTTAAACAGGAAATATCTACTTAGGACGTTCGATTATATTGAGCAATAAAAAATAATTTCAGCAGTCCAACAGTGTAAGTAAAAATGTAATTGATAAATACTCCCAAAACAAACTAACATACCAATTATATATGAATGCATTTTGAAATGCATAAATCAACCCAAAACACAAATTTATGATAATCTAAGTTACCATTTACTAGCATGATAAGCAGTCCATAAGAGGGGTGTAAAAATAAGTTTAGTAACTATTTGATCCAGATTGAAGACAATGTGGACATGTCTGAACAAAGTCCTTGCCGTCTGAGGAGCATTTTTCATAACGTGATTTCATTCAGAGAACCATCTCTTTGTTGCACTGTTTACATTTGGCATGCTTCTCTTCTATCCAAAGGTACAGGAATTCCTGTGAAATATTCCCATTTCAAGACATGCAATGATGGCAGATTTTTTTGCCCCACGCCAATTCCCAGTGTTGGAATCGACACTATAGTCTGCACTCTGAAGAATCTTGTCCCTTCATTCCATAGTGTCCTGCTTTGACATCAATGTTCCTTTTTCTTTTTGCACACTCTGGTCCTTCTGCTTCATTACATAACTCCCCTACCCACAGAAAAACAAAAGAACTAACAGTCCAGGACTTCTGCTTGTGTAAGCCACATGCCTTTTGCTCTGCAGTGTTATATTTATTTGCAGACATAGAGGGAGGCAGTTGATAAATGAATGGCTTTCTGTTTGTATCTATATCGGTATACACCTACAAGGAGACAGAACATGGCCATTTACTTGAAAGTGCCCAGAACCATCCAGAAGTGAGGGCAGGTAGTTACTGGGTAGCAGAGGTTTTTTTCCATGAGCTGGAGAGCAAGTTTCCACGGTGGATGAAGTAATAAATATTCATAATTTGAGAACTAACTAATCACACCTCAGGTAGGGAGAAGCTATAAAATAGAAGTATGAGACACCCCCCACCCCCACCCCACCCCACCGGTGGCTCAGTGGATGATCCTGATGAGATACATGAGGTGTCTCCTGGAGTCAGAGGCTGGGTACCAATGCCTGTGATGACTTTGCCAGTCTCTTACCCCTGGGTTCCCCACAGGATTCAAGCCCTTAATACATAACCTATTGTGCCATAGTGATAAAGCTTGACCTCAAAAATAAGATGTTTTTTCCCTGATTCTTTCTTTATATAGAAACTGGGAAGAGCTTTCTTAGCACTGTTCTTGATGATCTTGCTGGACTGCAGGCTTTACTTCACTAGTACTGAAATGCCTGGATTTAAGTTGCAGACTTGAATGAAATGGGCTGAAAGATTATTTAGAACACTAAAGGGATAATAAAGCCTGGAGCTGAATGCACTGGGTTGAAAGTTTTCACCTACTGATTTAGGAAATGTTGAAGCTCTAGCAAGGAGTGCACTAAGATGGTAACACAACTGTGTACTGTATGAGGTAACGAATTTTCTACATTTGTTGTGGAATGTATCGCTCTAAATGACGGAATAAGTGACCTTTTAAATACTTGTTAGCCTCTTTGAAATTAGACAACTCCTGGACAAACACCATGATTGCAATAAGGTTGTACATGTATCTCCTATTGACGTAAGGAGAGCAGGCAGAACCTTAGACAGTCCAAGTCTTTAAAAACACAAGCAGATTGAAGTTCCCATAACAACTTTATCTGCCTCTGAATTCTGACCGCTTGCTGCTCTCATTCATCCAAGGGAGACAAGCATTGCAGCCAGTTTATATTTAAACCATATGTACTATACTACAGTTTCTAGGGTTCCTAGAAAATTTGCCAAATGCCCTTTTGCAAGAATAAAACTTGATAGAATCCTCTTTGGTTACTTATGACTCTGTCAAACTAACCATTTGGTTGGAGATTTTCCATTCTTGACATCTACCACAAGTCAGACTTGGGAAAAAAAAAAATATATATATATATATATATATATATTTTAATAAAAATGGTTAAGGAAAAATAGTTTGGCCAATATTAAATTTCCAAACATTTTTAACATCATGAGCCAACTTCCTAGTCTGGACTAGGAACTCTGTGTTTGGCTTGGGTAAAGTCCAAGTCCAACTTCCTTCCATTGTACCCTCAAATTTCACCCAGATTTGACTGTGAAAAAACATGCCATTTTTAAAGGCACAGAGATCTTTGTCGTAACTCATTCCTTAATTTACTAAATTCCAGCTGCACTGCACATGCTGCCACGTCTGTTAAGCCTCCTGCATATGATATGCACAGAGTTGGAGTTTGAGACAAGATACAGTAAGATGGGTTGCTTGCATCAAAATATGCTTGGGTGGGCATTGGTAGGCTATGAGTTCATCTTTCCCCTTCCACTAACTGATGTTGAGAGCAAGGGAGGCAAGTATTAGTGAGTGTGACATTTTACAGACAAGGTAACTGAGATCGAGGTTACACAGGGACAGCTCTGGCAGAGAACCCACATCTGTAATTTAGCGGAGCTAAATTTAATCAATTTTGCCACACTAACTCCAAATAAATATGCCAAATCTATGTCCTAGGCTATGTTTTTTGTAAAATGGGGCTACACCAGTATACTTACCTTCACAAAATGCTTTGCCCACAGAGGAAAGTATAAATGCAAAGCATCATTAACAAATAGCAGCTAGTGAATGGACTGAAACTTTGGCTCATAACCAACAGACCACATTCCCTTCCCAGAGCTAGGAGTAGAGCCTAGAAATCCTGATTCTCAGGATTCTACTTCTGTCTAGCAAAATGTCTCAAGTTCCTGCTAGTGGATGGTCCACAGAGATAGTATCCTACACGCCTCCAGCTTTCATCCAGACCACATCACACGATCCATTGTGTACAGCAGGGGTCGGCAACCTCTGGCACGCGGCTCGCCAGGGTAAGCACCCTGGTGGGCTGGGTCAGTTTACCTGCCGCATCGGCAGGTTCGGCCGATCGCGGTTCCCACTGGCTGCAGTTCGCCGTCCCAGGCCAATGGGGGCTGCGGGAAGCGGCGTGGCCGAGGGATGTGCTGGCCGCGGCTTCCTGCCGCCCCCATTGGCCTGGGAACGGCGAACCGCGGCCAGTGGGAGCTGCGGTTGGCCGAACCTGCCGATGCGGCAGGTAAACAAACTGGCCCGGCCCGCCAGGATGCTTACCCTGGCGAGCTGCGTGCCAGAGGTTGCCGACCCCTGGTCTACAGCCAAGCTCTAAGATACAACCGCATTTGCTCCGATCCCTCAGACAGAGAGAAACACCTACGGAATCTCTATCAAGTGTTCTTAAAACTGCAATACCCTCCTGGTGAAGTGAAGAAACAGATTGACAGAGCCAGAAGGGTACACATGAGCCGAGAAGTCACCTACTACAAGACAGGCCCAACAAAGAAAGTAACAGTACGCCACTAGCTGTCACCTACAGCCCCCAACTAAAACCTCTCCAGCGCATAATCAAGGATCTACAACCTATCCTGAAGGACGATCCCTCACTCTCACAGACCTTGGGAGACACACCAGTCTTCACCTACAGGCAGCCCCCCAGCCTGAAGCAAATACTCACCAGCAACAACACACCAGACAACAAAAACACCAACCCAGGAACCAAACCCTGCTACAAACCCCAGTGCCATCTCTGTCCACATATCTATTCAAGGGACACCATCATAGGACCTAACCACATCAGCCACACCATCCGGGGCTCGTTCACCTGCACATCTACCAATGTGATATATACCATCATGTGCCAGCAGTGCCCCTCTGCCATGTATATTAGCCAAACGGGACAGTCTCTACGCAAAAGAATAAATGGACACAAATCTGACATCAGGAATCATAACATTCAAAAACCAGTAGGAGAACACTTCAATCTCTCTGGTCACTCAATAACAGATCTCAAAGTGGCAATTCTTCAACAAAAAAACTTCAAAAACAGACTCCAACTTGAAGCTGCAGAACTGGAATTAATTTGCAAACTGGATGCCATCAGATTAGGCCTGAATAAAGACTGGGAGTGGTTGGGTCATTACAAAACCTAAACTTAATTTCCCCAATACTAATTTCTCCCTACTGTTACTCACACCTTCTTGTCAACTGTCTGTAATGGGCCACTCTCTTACCACTTCAAAAGTTTTTTCCTCCCTTGGTATCCTGATGTTAATTGATTTATCTCGTTAGACTGACCTCACACTTGGTAAAGCAACCCCCATCCTTTCATGTATTTATACTTGCTCCTGTATTTTTCACTTCATGCATCTGATGAAGTGGGTTCTAGCCCACAAAAGCTTATGCCCAAATAAATTCGTTAGTCTCTAAGGTGCCATAAGGATTCCTCGTTGTTTTTGCTGATACAGACTAACACGGCTACCACTCTGAAACCTATCCTACAACTGCTACTCTTTTTAACAGCGTTCCATAGCGCAGGTGGTAGAGGCCTGTAGTGTAAATCTGAAGGTTCTTTTTTGAGTGTCCTCAGAACAGGAGATATTCTCAGAGGATTACCCAGAGGGACCTCCACAGGATGACTTTCAACATGATGTCGCAGGGATGCAGTGTCTCTCATCTCCTGATTACAGCATCAACATAGCAACACCATTTCCATCTGAGGATGCAATTCATGAAATTGAATTGTTTGATATGATGGCAGCTTTGGAGGAGACCTCATGTCTAGCCTTGGTGGTAGATCCCATAATATCAAAAACTAAAGTCTCCTTGCCTATATTAGAAGGGCTACAGCAACTGTCAAAATCCCTTTGGTCCAAACCATCTTTGTGGTGTCGTTGTCATCGTCATCATCATCACTCCCATAACCGCATTGGTCATTGGAGCACCATCATTCATGAGCAATCAACCAATTGTCTCCATCCCGATGATTGTGTGTCAGTGCTTGAGTCTCCGCGAAGTCCGTTCCTGTCCACTCTTTTATGTTGTCAGTCCATCTCTTCTTCTGTCTTACCTCTTCCCCTGTACTGTCCCTTGGAGGATGATCTTGGATAGGCCAGATGATCTTGTTACATGGCCATACCACTTCAGCTTGCGCTTCTTCATGGTTGTCAGGAGGTCTTCATATGACCCAGTGCATTAGGTGATGATGTTGCGGACCTCTTCATTAGTGACATGGTCGAAGTAGGAGATGCCCAGTATTTTATGGAAGTATCTCATCTCTACTACCTGTATTTTCGGTTCAAGTTCTGCTGTAAGAGTCTATTTCTCGCACGCACAGAAAAATGGAGATGACCAATGCATACAGCAGTTTCAGTTTGGATTCCAGGGAGATGTTCTTATTCCTCCAAATTGGCTTTAGCTTTGTCACTGCTGCTGTTTGCACAGTTCTTGCCCGAATTTCTGCCGTGAATCCTTCATCAGTGATGATTGCCCCCAAATACTTAGTGAAACAGATTATCTCCAGCTCTTGTCCACTGACAGTGATATGTGATCTGATCCTATCACGTTTGTTTGTCATCAGCTTGGTTTTCTCTGCACTGATTTCCATGCTGTATTTTGCAGAGGTTTCATCCAGTCGTTTCACAAGGTTGGCAAGTTCATCTTCGCTGCCTGGCAGGCTGTCAATGTCATCAAAGAACCGAAGATTTGAGATTGTTCGCCCCCCAACGCTGACTGTGCCTATGTGATCTTCTAGGGCATCAGTCATTATGGGCTCCAAGTAGATGTTGAACAGTGTGAACGAAAGAAGGCAGCCTTGTTGGACTCTAACAGTGGTGTGAAACCGCTCTCCTATTGTGCCATTGACGAGAACTGCACTGCTGGCCTTGGCATACAGTTGTTTAATGGTAAGAATAAGCTTACGACCAACATTGTACTTCATGGTTGCCCAGAGAGCTTCATGCCACACTCTGTCAAATGCCTTCTTGAAGTCAACAAAGACTTGGTAGATCTCCTGCTGGTGTTGTAAATACTTCTCACATGGAACACGAAGATTGAAAATCTGTTCTGTGGTACTTCTTCCAGCATGAAAGCCAGCCTGTTCTTCAGCAATGATATTCTCCGCTTGCAACTTCGATCTGTTCAATATGACTTTCAACATCACTTTGCTTGGATAGCTAATTAAGCTTATGGTCCAGCAATTTTGACACATTTGCAGGCTGACTTCCTTTGGCAGAGTGATTAGTGACTGTCCATGTGGAGGGCCACTCACCGGTGTGCCAGATCTTGTTGTAGATCTTGGTGAGTACATGTATTACTATTTCTCCTCTGAATTTCATCAATTCATCTGGGATGTCATCAATACCTGTAGCCTTTCCGTTCTTGAGTGATTTCACAGCTGTCTCCACTTCTTCATGTAGTATTGGAAAGTCATTCTCCTCTGTTGAATCTGGGCTGTCTAAGACACTAGGATCTCCGTTTGTCTGGTGCTTTGTCCACCTATTGATGATGTCCCTTTCTTCTGTAAGACTGTTCCCTTCTTTGTTTTGAATTGCGTTAGCTTTGGTCCATCTTTCCTTAGTCAGATCTTTTACAGCCTGGAAGGCTCATTTGCTATTTTTATTATTGATACACTCTTCAATTTTAGAGCATTGTATTTCAATCCATATCTCCTTGGCCACCTTCATTCCTTTCTTGATCTTTCTGCCAATCGCTCTGTATTTATCAGCTCCCTCAGTGCTGTTCTTGTCTCTCTCTCAAGTTCTCTTCTAATGTCACACATTTGTACTATTTCATTTGTGTCAACCAGTCTGTAAAAGATGGACAAATTATATCAAATCCCACAGGAGCGATTTTTCTTGTTTTAATGTGCACCCTCAGCCAAGCTCTTTGGTTATAGTAGCAGTACTGCAAAAGTCTCTAGGTCAGGTTTTCAATCTTCCACCCCCATGGATAAAGGGGGGGGGGGGGAACTTAGATTCCCTGGGCAGGAAATAGTTTTCTTTTGCATCCTTAAACATGCACATAGCTACCAACCAAACAGTTATGGACAGATGGGTTTTAGACCGAGTAAAGGAAGGGTATAATGTCTAATTCAAAGCCCTTCTTTTATCCAATCACTATGTAACACCACTGTCTCCTCCCTTCTGGGGACTCTTCCCATGAGAGACTATTAACAGAGGAAGTACAGGCTATTGTTAGCATAGGGGCTATAGAACAAGTACCTCTGAACCCCAGAACCAAGGTTTTAATTCTGGTACTTTCTAATCCCCAGAAAGATCTTCTGTCGGCATAGGTAGAATCTTCACTGAGGCGCTGCAGCAGCACAGTTGCAGTGTTTTAAGTGTAGACCAGCCCTCAGTTGAAAATAATAATAAAGATATTTTGTACAAAAATTTAGATTAAAATAGCATTAAGGTGGCAAAGTCAAGCACCCAAAAGTTAGAAAATGCCAGAATTAAAGTTGCCTCTGTGGCTGTAATTCAGCTCCTTGGGCCTGTGCATTATCAACTTTAATTACATTTTCACATACTACTTTTTCCCCTCAGGATCTCTTACTCATTCAGATCACGCAGTTGACTGAATTAAGAGTTTTGTATAATTAGGTCATAGGACCCCTGCCTCATTCACTGCAGAACTTGACAGGTATATGGTAAATGAGGAATGATGATCTTGTCAGTAAGGCACTAGATTTAGACCCAGCAGAACTGGGTTTTGTCCCTGGCTTTGCTATAAACTTCATATTTAACATCAAATCAGAATGTTAGAGTTGGAAACTCTGGGTATATCTACATGGAGATAAAACCCCCCACAGCTGGCTCAGGTCAGCTGACTCAGGCTTATGGGGCTCAGGCTTTGGGACTGAAAAATTGCTATGTAGACATTTTGGTGTTGGGTTGGAGCTCAAGCTCTGGGACCCTGCGAGGGTGGAGAGTCCCGGAGCTTGGGCTCCAGCCTGAGCCCAAATGTCTACACAGCAATTTTTAGCCCTGTAGCCTCAGCCCTGGGAGCTCTAGTCAGCTGACCCGAGCGAGCCACAGCTTTGCCGCAGGGCTTGTATCTCTGTGCAGATATACCCAAAGTGTTGCTTGTATTTTGGGTGTCTTGAAATACTTAAGGTCTGACTTTCGGATGGTGCGCTTTCTATTCTGGTTGAAGTTAAAGGAAGCTGCAGGTGTTCAGTGCTTTGGAAAAATCAGGCCCCAGATGTCTCAGGTTAAATGTTTGGTTAGTGATGCATCCAAAATTAGTGGACACCTATACAGATGTTGACCTCAAAGTCTGTGCCTCAGTTTGCCATCTGTGAGAAGGGGATGACTTCCCTTCCTTGTAAGGGTGTTGTAAAGACAAATTCATGTCTGTGAGGTGCTGGCACTGCACTGATGAATGTCACTGAAAAGCCTGTGAAGAAAGTAAGTTCCATATTCAGAGCAGAGTTTGGTCTGTCTGTAGTAAAGAATGGGTGAGACCACAAACTGAAAAGATGATAAAGAAATATAGAATTTTGAGTTTTGTCCATTCTGTGCACTGAATGAGGCTGGGTTTCTGGGATGAGGGGAATATGATCTAAAGCAGTGATACTCCGATCTCAGTGATTTAAGAGCCAAATTAGTGATCAACATTACCCAAAGAGCCACAGCAGTGTGAATTCATTGTTTCGTTGACTATAGTACTATATATTTATATTTAAACAGTATGAGAGGGGAAATACTTAGTGTTATATACTAACAACAAAATGACTACCCAAGTATTATTTTATTAACTACAATTTTATTAACTACAGCATCCTGATTGGCTAATAACTTGGATTGGTTAATAATTAAATCACACAGCGTTTTGATATCATGTGCTTCAAAGAGCCACAGGAGACGCATTAAAGAGCCGCTTGCGAGCCTCAGTCTGAATATCCTTGAGCTAAAGACTGTAACATGCATACACACAAGCCTACTACCAAAAGTGAAAAATATTTGTGCTCAGTGTTTTAAGGAATGTAATTGATGGTGTACTATTTGTGCACGGTTTTTAGTCATAGATTGTTGATTAGCTTTCTAATTAATACATTTTATAAAGTGTAGCATACTGTATTTCTTCTGCTTTATAACTTCTTGGCTTCGTTCCACATTTCATTACGTGGTTTATTTCTTCCTGCACTGTTTTATTTACCACCAGAGGTACTTTACCTTTGCCCACCAGTACTTTTATCTTTCTTTCCTTGTTATTCTTTACCTCTTCATCTGTTTTTCTCTCTCATTTACTCATTTCCCTACTTCCTAATTTATCTCTTAAATGTCTTCAGTCTGTCCATTATCCCCTTACCTGCACATGTACGCCCCTCCTCAGGAGGCGTGAGCTGCAGCATCTTCGAGCCATTCTGCTTCCTCCCTCTCCACGCCACTCAGCATTGAAATATGGAAACAGTCCATCAGGGTAATGTAGAAAAAATTCATTTATTCTCTAAAAAATAGTCACATGAAACATCACGTTAGACATCCAATTAAAAGTTTAACTCTAACCTCCAAAACATAGCTTTCAACAAATACATTTCTTTTCAAGTTATAAAAAGTTCAAAAATTCAAAACAACTCATATCCATACAAACTTAACTCCCAAGCATCAATTTATGTAAATATCTTAGGTGTGTTTAACTGTGGAATACAAAACAGTTTTATGTAATAACTTAAAAGTGAAAATATTAGTATCTGATATTTATATGCAATTAAATTCTTCAAAAAAAACATTGTGAAAGAAAATAGAGGCTTAGCAAAAAGCTTGTAGAATCCAATTGTGTATATTGACCCTTATGACTCCGTAATCTTATTGTTTCTCCCATTCCCTCCTATTGTTTGTTACTTTCACTCATTGCTTGTCTTAATCTAGCTGAAAACTCTTAAAGTAAGGGATCAAGTCTTCCTTTATGGTTATAGCGCAATGAGGGCACCAATTCTCCAGTTTCTATGTGGTATTCTTTACAGACAATTACTTCTACATAATGTGTATTATTATACACCTCTGTTTGTACTGAATTCAGTGTATAACAACTTATGCTCTGAAGGTTTCCCTTTTCCAGTCTTCTGGCACGCAGCATTCTCTTGGGCCAAACTGTTAACCTTAAGACCAACTTTCTGTTTAAAGCTCAACTCTTCTGAGTGCTTTAAAATCTCCATGGTTACTCAGATTGCCTTGAATTTGGTGTGCCTCATGGCAGTGGGGGTTCTGTTAGTGAGCCAGTTTGGGGCTATTTGACCAAGGGGTTCCTGAGATACAGCCCTCCTTCCTCCGCCAACTCCCTCCCCCCCCCCACTTGAAAAAAAGTTGAGAGATTCTAGCAACTTTTTTGCTCACGGATAGAGATAAAACCAAGGCTCAGATTATCACACCAGAGCTGCTACTGCTCAAAGGTTACCCTAACAGATTGCATGGCACCCACCAGCCCTCTAGGGAAAATCAAATTAAAATGTTGTTTGGAAAAGATTTTTCTTCTCCTGTGAGGCTTGTTGCCTGCCTCATGTACTTAGTCTCACTCCTAATAGATTGCACTGAACATGCACAGAGAAGTTAACAGGATTGTAAGTCTTCAAAATTTCCCAAATTTCAGGGGTTCCCAAACTCTTTGCCAGCACAACCCCATTTTCATTAATTATTTTCTCCCAGGATCCCAGACAGCATGGAGGATGCCATTTTTCGCTACAGAAGTGCGTCATCTGCAGAGTGTGACCTCGTACGTATGGTGTGTGTGAGGTCAAGTTGTGCAGGGGATGCCATTTTGTAAAGCATCCTCCTTTCATTGTGACCACAAGATCGCTGTGTTCGGAGCAAAATGTGACCGACCCCCAGTTTGGGAACTGCCGCAGTAGTCCTCTTAACCTACCTGCTGAGTCAGTGTCACTCAGTTCAAGTTTCACCTGGGGCAGAAATCTGGAAAAGGTTGGGAGGCATATTGCTAAAGTTCATCTGTCAAGTTTTCTTTTAATATTGTTTCAGAGAAATGTAATCTTAGTACAACAAAATATTCAGAAGGCACTGAAACTATTTTTGAAAAGAAAGTAACTTGCACATGTGACTGTTCTTCGAGAGGGCAGAGGTGATTAGGGGTCCAAGAGTAGGTAGTAATAGGGGAAGAGGGGTTTGGGTCTGCTGTGAGGGATGGGGTATTATGAGGAGGAAAAAGAATGGTAGGGAAGGTTTTCCCTTGGCATTGTAGATGAAAGATACCTTAGGGGTTGACTGTCTCTCTTTTTATAGTGTGGTAAATCGTAGAAAAGCATATCTCTTAAAGTTCATTGACCATGCTTCAAGAAGCAGGGAGGCTTCCTGGGGGTGCGGTCTCCATCCCCCATAGGTCAGTGGCTCTCAACCTTTTCAGACTACTGTACCTTTTCAGCAGTCTGATTTATCTTGCTTACCCCATTTCACCTAACTTAAACACTGCTTGCTTACAAAATCAGTTCTAAAAATACAGAAGTGTCACAGTACACTATTACTGAACAATTGCTTATTTTCTCATTTTTACCATATAATTATAAAATAAATCAATTGGAATATAAATATTGTACTTAAATTTCTGTGGCTAGGATATAGAGCAGTATAAACAAGTCATTGTCTGTATGAAATTTTAGTTTGTATAGACTTCGCTAGTCCTTTTTATGTAGCCTGTTGTAAAACTTGGCAAATATTTAGATGAGTTGATGTACCCCTAGGGGTACATGTACCCCCGGTTGAGAACGACTGCCATAGCTAGTTGACTTGTTACCTCTTCCCGTTAGCTAGATGGCTTTGTTTACCTTTTATGTAACATACCGTCATTGTCTCTGCCCGAGGACCAGGCATTCTTTATGATCCAGACATGCTAACTCCCGAACCACCTTGTGAGCTTTGATAGTTTTGTTTACTGCATATGTAAATTGCAATTCCATTGTCACTGGTCTCCCTGCTTCATTTGTATTCAAGTCCTGGGTAGACCTGTTTCTACTTTGTCCAAATACAGACTTCAAAGCATAATGTAACTGAGTATTCATAATTACTCAGTGTCAATACATACATTTTTAATTATATTAATCACCAATGTTATTAGTTTTCAAATAATACCTCACAAGGCATAGTTTGTACACATCATTACAGAAGCATGTGAATAGAGGGTGCTTAGGGTCACAGGGCTGAGAGCCCTTTTGTATGTATGCTGGGATTTGGGGGAGCCCTACATTTCTGTGGGGGACTGAGTCCCTCTCCCTGCCTGCTGTGTATTCTAGGATCTGGAGGACCTTGCTCCTCTTGGGGTGTCTGAGCTTCTTTTTGTGCCCCCCCCATGTGACTGGGATCTGGGGTGGGAGGTGTGATGCTACCGGGGCTGGAGGTAATGCGGGGGGTGAGGGGTGGGGAAGCTGTCCGAGTGTGTGGGGGGGCGGACTGGGTGGATCTGAGGTATGGTTGGGGAAGCCTGGCTGCAGCAGGAGTCTCAGCTGAAGGTAAGAAGTGGAAGCGAGGAATGCAGTTTAGGCTACGTAACCAAGGTAGCATGCAGCCTTCCACTATGCCGCTGCCTATATGTGTATGCAGCCGCTTAGGGCAGGAGACAGTAAGAAGCAACTTCTTACATATTCATGGATTTTAGTGTTAACTACTGACTTAATATGATGGGGATGGGGAGCTGAAAGTGTTGGCATGAGCGGGGCTACATATTGGGGGGGGGCTACATATTGGGGGGAGTGGTGAGGCAGGGGGTGAAGAAGAGACACACCAGTCTTCTCACACATGCTTAAAGTTACTGTAACAGTCATCTAAGGTTTTGGGACATAGACCGTGGATGACATTTCTCTCCCCAGCCCTGTTAGCAGCTACACATTGCAAACGTTTCAAAGCATGGACCATTGTCTTCATTCCACTGCAACAATATGTACAAAAGCGGGGAGGAGAACTGAGGAATCGCATAGTAACCATGTGGCATAGAGGAAAGGCTCCTGCACTGGGACTATTCCTAGCTCTGCCACTGGCCTGCTTGGTGACTTGTGCAAATCACTTTACCGCTCTGTGCCTCAGTTTCCCCATCTGTAAAATGGGAATAATGATGTAAAGATGTTTGAGATGTAGTGATGAAAAGTACTATATAAAAGCTCGGTCTTTTGATTATTACCCACAGTAGCATATCAGCTGCAAACCTAGGTGAAAACTTCAACTGTCTAAAAATGACCGCTAGCTCCTACCAACGAACTTTTTTTCTGTTTTAATAATACTAGGAAATTAAATGGGAAAAGCCTTTATTAATGCAGAGTTAAAGATTGTAAACCTCAAAGCTTTGAAAGCCAGGAAGCAGAGTTAAGGTAAATGCCCCCACAACCTGAATTCTGTCCTCTTTGGTGGTGATGCCCTCTTTGGGTGATGCCTCAATACACCCACAACATGCACACTCCCATGCTGCCTTTTCACTGTAATGATAATAGCTACCTGTGCTTGCTGTATGCTCAAACACCGAGCCTACGCTCCCAACAGAATACTACACTTGTAAAATTTACCAACCACTTCATATCCTTTCATGGCCTCTTTACACTTGTACATAAGATAGAGCCTAAACCCCAGTCCATCAGTAAATCCACAGCCGGTTCTCATATCCCACCTCACTACTGACAGTACTCATGGTAAGGGTGCCTTGCTATTGACACAACGTACACAATCCTACATTGACATAATGCAGACTGGCACCTCAAGGTACACATGCACTTCCCCAGATCTCATATCACAATCACAGCTCTTCCAAGCTGCTCCAACTTACTTTTCCTCCCATTTAGTGCAGCTATACCTGGCACAGTGAATGCATTTGGAGTGCATCTAGATAATTCCCAGTAGCTATTATTGCTAGCTTCAGGGGGAAAACTAAAGTGAGTGTGGGCTTTTGTCTGTACTTCCTGGTTTTCAGAAGTTTGAGTTTTTCTGAACTCAACATTCTGCAAGAGCATGAGGCATCACCAGACAACTGTAACTCTGTTTTAACAAAGAGTTTTGCCACTTACTACAAAGCATTTTCCTGTCAAAAGTGTTGAGAAGGTTTTTCCTTATTGGCTTTTGCTGCTGATGGGTGAAAGTTCTCTTTGTGCTTTGGTGACAGACACTTGAGCTATATATATATATCAAACGGTGCTAATTTTTCCTATTTAAATTTAATCATTTGAATTCCCCACTAAAATTTTGTTGTCCCTATAACTTACTAAATCAGCGTAGGTATACTGTACCTGTTATTCTGATGCCTGAGCACCTTACAGATTTGTTAATCATTGTAACAATGTTGATATGTAGCAATGTTGATTGTAGCAATGAAGATATGTCTGCGGGTTGCATATGTTGTTCTGGCAGGGTCTGGTGCTCCTTCGAGTCGGTGTATCCTTGTCTATGGGGAGCTTACTTCTGATGATGAGCTTGGAGAGGTTTGAGGGTTGTTTGAAGGCGAGAAGAGGGAGTTCAAGACAGATTATTATTTTTTTAGGATGGGGTCCCCATTAAGTATAGGTTGTAGTTGTTTGTTACCCCATATGGGTTTCAGTATGGGGTGGTGGGTGATAACTAGGGGTATGCGGTTGGAGCGGGTTTTATTTCCATATTCAAGCAGGTTCTCTTGGGGTATTTGGATGGCCTGTTCCATGATTCATTCTACTCCCTGGTGGAGTGTCCTTTGTGTGGTGAAGACAGTTTTAAGTGTGTTAAGGTATGTATCCAGTGTGACGTTGCACTCCATATGTTTATGGAAATATCCTTATGAGTGTAAATATAATGTAACTGGGATATGCTTTAGGCAAAAGGTCTCTTGTAAGGTGTCATTACAAAGCTTATCTACTGAGCGTGTTCATCCTATTTGTGTGAATGTATCATTCTTGTATCTGAAGCTAGAAATGTGAAGTATTACTCTGAAGTCCTATTGTAACTGTGCAAAGTGTGGGCCCTAAATGGTGATTTGGAATCTTGATGGCTCCCATTAGCTAGGACAATTGGTTGTAAATGGCTCTGTTTACTTGTAAGCCTTCCTGTATATCTTGTGCCAGCCAGTGGGTAATGAAGTCTCACAGGACATGTGAACGTGTCACATGATACTGGAATCCATCTTAAACCGGGTGCTTTTCCATTTAGAAGGAAGGGTGGGAACCCAGAGAGAGACAAAGGATTCCCGCCTTATGCCAAAGATATAAAAGGGGGTGGAACAGAACAAAGGTGGCTGCCAGTCATTTGAAATCCCCTAGTTACCACCTGAGCTGGAGCTAACAAGGACTGCACCAGGGGAAAGGATTGGGCCCAGACTAAGAAGGAGTCTAGTCTGTGAAAGAAGCTTATTGGAACATCTCTGAGGGTGAGATTTACCTGTATTCAGTTTCTTAAACGTATTAGGCTTAGACTTGCATATTTTGTTTTATTTTGCTTGGTAACTTACTTTGTTCTGTCTGTTATTACTTGAAACCACTTAAATCCTACTTTTTATACTTGAAAAAAATCACTTTTGTGTATTAACAAACCCACAGTAAGTGATTAATACCTGGGGGAGCAAACAGCTGTGCATATCTCTCTATCAGTGTTACAGAGGGCGGACAGTTCATGAGTTTACCCTGTATAAGCTTTATACCGAGTAAAATGGATTTATTTGGGGTTTGGATCCCACTGGGATCTGGGTGCTGAAGAGAGGTAACCTGCTGAGCGGTTTTCAGTTAAAGCCTGCAGCTTGGGGCGTGGTTCAGACCTGGGTCTGTGTTGCAGCAAGCTGGCTTGTCTGACTCAACAAGACAGGGTTCTGGAGTCCCAAGCTGGCAGGGAAAACGGGCTCAGAGGTAATTCCAGCACATCAGGTGACCGTTCAAGGGGATCTCTGTGACCGAACCCGTAACATCCAGGACTTCATCCTCTGAGCATATTCTGTGGTATCAGAGTGCCTTGCTGTAGAGAACAGATTTCTTGGTGTGTTTGGGTAGTTACTGGATCTATGAAGGTAGGTGTGGTGATCCGTGAGTTTCTAGTACGTAGTTTTCTGTAGGATTCCATTGTTGAAGCTGATTGTAGTGTCCAGAAAGTTGATGATCATCTGGGAGTGTCCCAGGGAGAGATTGATGGATGGGTGGTGGTGGTTGAAGTTGTGGTGAAAAATCTATGAGGGAGTTTCTGTCCAGAGGACAAAAATATTGATGTGTATTAGGTATATCGTTGGTTTTGTGGTGCATTTGTCCAGAAATTATTCTTCAAGGTTGGCCGTGAAGAGGTTGGCATATTGTGGAGTCATCGTGGTACCCAGAACTGTTCCCATGGTTTGGACTAAGTGTGTGGTGTTGAATGTAAAATTGTTATCGATGAGGATGAAATAGATGAGTTTGGCAATGTGTTTGGGGTGGATAGCTGCGTGTTGTCCATTGTCTTGGAAATATTTGATGCAGGCAGGTATGCTGTCATTGTGAGGGATGTTGGTGTATAGGAAAGTGACATCCCTGATGGCAGGGATGGTGTTCTGAGAGAAGTTTCAGGGGGTAGCTGTGTTAGTCTGTATCTTCAAAAACAACAAGGAGTCTGGACCACCAGACTCTTTGTTGTTTTTGAGAGAAGTTGTTAATGTTGTGGAGGAAGTCAGTTTTGTCCTGGAGGAAGCTGCCCCTTTTTGTGATGAGTGGTTTGAGGATGGTTTCTGAGTCCTGATTTTCCTTCAGTAAGAGTGCTTTGGCCAGATATGATGGGTCTGCCTGGGTTCCCTTGTTTATGTATCTTGGGAAGCATGTAGAAGGTCCCTGGGGTGGGGTTCTTGGGAGGATGAGTTTGTCTTGGAGTTGTTCAGGAAGGATTTAATGTCCTTAAATTCCTGGGTGAATTGTAGCATGGACTCTGCTTTGAGTTCTTTATAGTATGGGGGTTTCAGAGAGCTCGTTGACTTCGTTAACATAGTCACCATGGTTGGGGACTATGATGGCATTTCATTTGTCAGATTGTTTGATCACTGTGTGGTTAGATAATCTAATCACCAGATTAGACTTCAGGGACTGTATAGCTGTCCTCTCAAAGGTGGAGAGATCCTGGTGTATGTGACAGGTTTCAGAGTAGCAGCCGTGTTGGTCTGTATCCGCAAAAAGAACAGGAGTACTTGTGGCACCTTCGAGACTAACAAATTTATTTGAGCATAAGCTTTCATGGGCTACAGCCCACTTCATTGGATGCATGTAGTGGAAAATTCAGTAGGAAGATAGATAGATATATAGATATAGATAGATATATAGATATATATATAGATATATATATATATATATATATATATATATATACACACACACACACACACACACACACACACACACACACACACACACA